>NC_063351.1:17429164-17517681 GCF_021869965.1 Rhincodon typus | reverse complement strand
GTCAGCCTTCCTGCTCCTCTGATGCTGCTTGGCCTGCTGTGTTCATCCAGCTCTACACCTTGTTATCTCAGATTCTCCAGCATCTGCAGTTCCTGCTATCTCTTGCCTTATCATGTTATTTGGTTTAAACTTACACTTCGTGCCATAGGTGAAATACCTGTGGAATATTGAGACCATTTGCTTTTAATGTACATTTAATAAGGGGGTGAGTTAGCTGGACACCTGGTTTGCAATGCAGAGTGAAACCAACAGTATGGGTTAAATTCCTGCACCATCTGATATTACCATAAAGGACTCTCCTTCTCAACCTTTCCCCTCGCCTGAGGCGTAGTGAGTCTCAGGTTAAACTATGACCAGTTATTTCTGCCTATTGAGAGAGCAGCCCTATGATCTGGTAGGACTGTGGCAACTTTACCTTATATTACATACGTGTTATTGTCATATTTACATTTCTGATTACATTTTATAGTTTTGTGTTTTGCTCATTCTCCCTAAATTGTCAAAAGCTCATTCCTAATGTGATCCTTTCAGCTTCCCTTTGTAGCTTTTACTTTCATGCCTGGTCAAACTATTCGTCAAGTTCTTCTTTTAGATCTCTCTGCGTCCATACGTTTCCTTTGTTTTGATTTCATTTATTACTGTCACATGTGCCAAGGTACAATGAAAAGTGTTTCAGAGATACTAGGATCTGCAGATGCTGGAGAATCTGAGATAACAAGGTGTAGAGCTGGATGAACACAGCAGGCCAAGCAGCATCAGAGGCTTGGCCTGCTGTGCTCATCCAGCTCTATACAATGAAAAGTGTTGTCTTACATGCTTTACAGGCAGATCCTACTATACAAGTGCATCGGGTAATAGAACAGAGTCAGGATATAATGTTACAGCTGCTGAGAAGGTGCAGAGAGAGATTAACATTAACATTGAAGAGGTCCATTCAAAAGCTTGATAACAGCAGGGAAGAAGCTGTTCTTGAGCCTGTTCTTACATCTACACAAACTTTTACATCTTCTGCCAGATGGAAGAAGGTGGAAAAGAATATAACCAGAGTGGGAGGAATCTTTGATTATGTTGGTTGCTTTCCCAATGGACTGAGTGGGCAGAATACATGAAGTCAATGGTCACTGGTTTGTCTGATGGACTGGGCTGTTTTCACAACTCTGTAGTTTCTTTCGGTCTTGGGAAGAGCAGTTACATACCATGCTGTGAAATATCCAGAAAGGACTTGCTAGTACTTGACGTTTTTATGAGAATGTTATTTATTACATTTTTACCTTTGGTGGACAAACAGAACTACACAAATGCTAACTTTGATTTGTTGCCATTAATCAACATAGCTTTCTGGACTGTATACATTTCTGATGCATTGTCATGTGACATGATCAGTTAACTTATTTTGTAAATCAACTTCAGTCAGCAGTATCAAACAATTACCTGTTCATAACTGCGATAATATTTTCTTTATATTTTATAGAATACTTATGTCTGGAGTCTGCCTACATTGATACTAATGGAGAAGTCTTGTTTGTATCACCAATGTGCAATGGTATGATGAATTACAAATTTTAACTTTTGTATTATGAATGTTATGTTCTAAATAAATAATGTAAAATATCTTCAGTAGTGAGCAACGACTGTAAGCTTTATTTCATTGATTCACATTATTTTCGCTTAGGAAATCTGGATTCATTCTATTTGGCACCTGAATTTGAAACACAAGGAGTGGTTACAGAAAAGGTTTGCTAACTATATTGAGAGTATTTCCTTGTAAAGCCTTATAAAACCCTTTAGATTTCTCTGAATTAATGTATTTTCTCAACAGGTTTGTGTTTATGGCATTGCAGCCATTTTGTGGGCAGCAGCTAAGTACAATGCTCCAATAAATCAGAAGTTACCATTGTCCAGAAATCTCAAGAATCTACTCTTGGATATGGCAAAAAGAAATTCCAAAGAAAGACCTTCAATTACAGATGCACTGGAGGTATATGTGTCAAACTTTATATGTTCTAGCTGGCATTTTCTGTTCTATACTTCTTCCACAAGTAGTGTCAAAGTAACCTCCCAATTATTAAAATTAAATCTCTTAAAATCAATTCAGTGACTTTTGATAACAGTGATGTGTGCATTCTGTGCTTCCAGCTTATGCAATCTTAATCAATCCAGTCAGTTGTAGTCCTGCACCACCATCTATCTGCACTTGCTTGGCATTGACAGCAGTGATGATCATCGAGCACCAGTATTTTAATAAGAATAGAAAATAAATTTTGTTACATTGGGAATAGTTAAAATAATGTTGAATATTGAAAAAATACATGCAATTAAATCGACCACATCACCATGATCTTTTCTAAATCAGTGAAGAATGTTCGTGCAGAATCACGAGTGGAGTGTAATTCATCATCTTCAAGCTGTAGATAAGAGGGTATTTTACAGCATCATTACTTAGCAGTAGGAAATAAAGGAAGATAACATTTTCAGCTCTGTGAACTATAGGGCTTAATTAGTACCAATTAGTTTATTATAAATGATGCAGGCGGAGTAATACTTTCACGAAGCAATAATATCACAAGTAATCGAACCATAGTCTATATCTCAGCAGGGGGTATCTGAACTTTATTTATCTGGCCTGAACAGCCCCAGTGACTCACTCTACTACAATCTGCTTCTCAAAGAGAGCATTAAATCCAAATAGCAATAACAATTTCAAAGAGTTATATATGAATATTAGCTTGGAAAGGATGTTTGTATATATTCATTGAATTTGGTGTTTACTCATATTCATTACATTCTTTTAGCATAGGGATCCAAAGTAACCATCTGGGTGGTCTAGACTAAGATCAGTAAATTTGCCAGCTGGAGATTTGTGGTGTTCTTTCATTCTGCTCACTTACGTTTTATTTGATCTACAGAAGTTAATGTAACAGGTGAAGAGATGAAGCCCATTTAATACTTATTGTTTTGCTCTGGACTGCAAATCCAAAAAGTTTACAGAAACCTGAAATTGCAAAGGACATCATCAGCCTTTTTGTTCATGTAACTTTTTTTTATTCTCACAGATTTGTAATGATTATCTCATTAAACGAGGGATTGACAGTAGAGAGATTTTGATTCTGCTGAGGAAGTCTGTTATGCAGGTAGTTTTACATTCTCAGAAAATAATTTTATCTATAGACCCTTCCTTCCTTGTTGCTGAAATGTTAGTTTTAATTTCTGTTGCATCAGTGCCAGAACTGTGATAATGCTGCTTACATTAGAATAAGCACATGAACTATATAAAAAGAGGTAATTAAAGTAATGCTTGAGAACATCATAAAATTGTATTGTTTATTTTACTTGCTTTCCCCTCAACAGAGCATTGATTTTGGATATTATTAACTTTGAAGCCTCACTTGATGCTGTGGTGATAACATCATTTTTGATTCAACATTTCTTCTTTTGGGTTCTCCCATTTACCTTGAAGTTACCACAATGCTGGTTAATTACCCTCATCCACCTTCCCTGTCAGTCAGTTATTCCCCTTCCAAGACTGTTGTGGTTAAGATCTTTCATGACTGAATCTTTCTATCTGGTCTCAGGCCTTCCTCTTCTCCTTCATTCTGATTATCCAAATTCCATCATTCATTTCACCATATTTCCTTGCTCTCTTCATAAGGTAAGATCATATCACTTCACTCTCTTCTCAGCTACTTCCTTCAGTACTCTCACAGATCCCCATTGAGCCTTAATGTTCTGGGTTCCTGACATGGACCTTTCTTGTCACTTTCTATTCAACACGATTTGTCCATTTTACAATCCCTCCTTAACCAAGTAGTTGTTCAGGAGAGACCTTGAGTCATTTTTCTACAATTAAATTAATCTATGTAATTCAAACAAATTGTTTGAGGAAAATAGAATGTTTAATCCCAGCCTCCAGCCAAATTTGAAATGCTAGAGTTAGGCCTGATTCACTATTGTCTTTCTCGCTGGTGGTGCTGGGGTGAAGGGTGGGGAAGAAACCCCTCCTGGCAAAACATAAAATATAATCTAACTGATTGAGACAAGAGTAATCAATAACCTCCTGGTAAAGGTTACAGTGATCACAACATGATAGAAAGTAAATCTGGTCTGAAAGGGAGAAGCGTAGGTCCATGATTAGTGTTGTAAATAAAGGTAACCATCAGGGTATGAAGGCAGAGCCCACTAGAGTATACTGGGAAGTCAGGTTAAAATGTAGGATTGTGGAATTGCAGTGGCAAATTTTAAGGAGGTTTATCAATGTGAGAAGGAAAGGCTGTTTGTGTAGAATTCATCATCTGTGGCTAAAAAAGGATATTAAGAGTAGTGTTAAGTTGAAAGAACTAGTGTGCAAATCAGCAAAGTTGAGTGGATGGTCAAAGAATTGGACAGACTTTACGTATCAGCACAGAATGATGAAAAATATAGTAAAGACTCCGAAAGCATTAGAGAATGTTAGATAGTAAAGTAAAAATAGGTAAGACTTTCTACAATAATCTGAATAGGAAAAGATTATCTAAAGCTAGTGTTGCTCCTCTAGAAAATAGCCAGGAGAACTGATAATGCAGAACAAATAAATGGCGGAGGCTTTGAATGGAAATTTTATTTTGGTATTCATGATAGAGAGATTGCAGCACTCAGCCATACAGAGTGTTCTTGTACATGAATCACAGAATGTCAGTATGCAGGTACTACACATAATTAGGAAGGCAAATGGAATTCTGTATGTTTATTGCAAGGGGAACGGAAAATAACAGCATGGAAGTTTTACAGCAGGTTATTGGGGAGCCCACATCTGGAATAGTGGTTAGTGTAGTTCAGTTTTGTTCAGAGATGGTGAAAGGTGGTGCTAAATGACTACAAGTCTTTATCTTTCATTTGGTCAATGAACATGTGTAAGATATTCTTGTGTAAGTTGGTTGACTGATTTTAATATAATGATCATCATACTCAGAGCCTGTTCATTGCAGCTTATGTTTTGAACTCTGTCGGTTGCACTGACTTCCCACTCAGGCTTTTCCATAGATGAATGACATTTGCAATCAAGGGCTAATCGGGAAATTATGGGACTGCATATTTGGATTTTCAGTTCCTAGCCTTAATTATTTGAGAATTCAGGGAAACGCCCCCCATCACTTTCCAAATTGTTACTCTCCGGAAACACTGATCCTTGCTGGGAGCAACTGAATGGGCTCCAGTGCCTTGAGTGACTGCTGTGATTGTGTGTATTAAAGTGGAGAGCAAGTGTAGACTTTACCTAGAGCTGCACTCCTCACTTTAACAATCCTGGATTTTAAAGTGGAAAATTAGTGAAAGGAGAAAATGACTGAATGACATGCAGAATGAGTTCCATTAGTATTTGCTATACTTTGTGCTATGAAGCTTTCATTGGCAGCAACTAGTAAGTGAGTGAACAGATAGAGTAAGAATGAAGATGATGCTAAAAATGGCACTAGTCCTCAGCCTTGTGAAAGGCTGCAAATTTGTTACTCCACATTCCTCATGCACATTTCTGTGCCGAGTAAGCCAGGTGCTGCTTCTTCAGAGAATCTGAATTGCCTCTTCCCACACAGTTCTGTTCTCAGCATTATGTGCCACCTGCCTGGGAAGGAAAGGAGCATATGTAGAAATTCACACTATTGGGAGGAGATATAGAAATAAATCAGCCATTGTGCAGGCAACAGTTGGAATGATTATATTAATATGCGTCATTGCAGCTAAGTTAGTAAAATCTGCTGTTTCCAGCAAAGTTGTTAGCAATGGGAAAACTGAAAATATTTCAAAGGTGCCCTGCAGTTAAATGGAGCTGTAAGGCAAACATTAGTATCAGTGGCAGATAGTAGAGAGATCATAAAAGATTGGAATTGTGTCAGACCTATAAGAATTGAAAGATTCTTCATTCATACCTACAAGCCCTTTTAGATTGCTTTTCTTACTTTGTGGCAGATCAGAACTAGATTTTAAGGTCACAACATTCAGCTCTGTAGTCCCACTGAAACCAGCACAAACAAAAATAGATATCTTCAAATTGTTAGGTATTGCTCTTTCAGTGAGTGAGTGACATGCAGGACATTTCACACTGGGAAAGACACTAGAGAGGGCTTGCCTTTCATGTAATAGAAGCTTTTGCAGTGAGCAAGTTGAAACCTCCCAGGCTGCTTTGATGTATATTCTGCAAATTTGGACTGTGTAGGTCCAATTAATGCCCTGTGCTAATCACTCATTCACAGTGATATACTTCCAAGTCAGCATGGTAAGTGGCTTGGAGGGGAACTTGCAGGTGGTGGTATTTCCAAAGTATCTGTTGCCCTTGTCCTTTTAGATGGAAGTGGGTATGAGTTTGGAAGTTGCTGCGTAAGCAACTTTGGTGAATTTCTGCAGTGTTTCTTGTAGATAGTACACACTGCTGCTACTGAGCATTGGTATTGAAGGGAGTGGATGCTTGTGTAGTGGTGTTAGTCAAGTGACCTGTGTTGTCCTGGATGGTGTCAAACTTCTTGAGTGTTGTTGGAGTGCACTCCTCCAGGCAAGTGGGGAGTATTCCATCACACTCCTGACTTGTGCCTTGTAGGTGGTGGACAGGCTTAGGGGAGTCAGGAGGTGAGTTACTCAATCCAGCATTCCTAGCCTCTGACCTGTTCGTGTAGGCACAGTGTTTATATGGTGAGTCCAGTTGAGTTTCTGGTCAATGATAACTCCCAAAATGTTAATAATGGAGGATTCAGTGATGGTAATGCCATTGAATGTCAAGGGGCAGTTGTTAGATTGTCTCTTATTGGTGGTGATGGCCATTGCCTGGCATTTGTGCAGCATAAATGTTACTTGCTAATTGTCAGTCCAAGTCTGGAAATTGTCCAGATCTTGTTGCATTTGAACATGGACTACTTCAGTATCTGAGGAGTCACGAATGGTGTTGGATGTTGTACAATCATCAGTGAACATCCCCACTTCTGACCTTATGATGGAGGGAAGGTCTTTGATAAAGCAGCTGAAGATGGTTGGGCCTAGGACACTACCCTGAGGAACTCCTGCAGGGATGTCCCGGTGCTGAGCAGACTGAGCTCCAACAGCCATCTTCATGTGTGCCAAGTATGACTTCAACCAGTGGAGAGTTTGCCTGGTTTTGCTAGGGCTCCTGAATGCCATACTTGGTCAAATGCAGCCTTAATGTCAAGGGCTGTCACTCTCACCCCACCTCTGGAATTCAGCTGTTTTGTCCATGTTTGAACCAAGACTGTAATGAGGTCGGGAGCTGAGCAGCCCTGGCAGAACCCAAGCTGGGCGTTACTAAGTGGGTTATTATTGAGCAGGTGCTGCTTGTTAGCACTGTTAATGACACCTTCCATCACTTCATTGATGATCGAGAGTATACTGATGGGGCGGTAATTTGCCAGATTGGATTTGTTCTGCTTTTTATGTAGAGGACATACCTGGGCAATTTTCCACATTGTGTGGGATAGATGCCGGTTTTGGAACTTCACTGGAATAGCTTGTCTAGGTGGATGGCAAGTTTTGGAGCATAAGTCATTAGCACTATTACCAGAATATTGTCAGGGCCCAAAGCTTTGGCAGTATTCAGTGTTTCTTGATACTAAGTTGAGTGATTCGGTTTGGGTGAAGAGTGGTATCTGTAATGCTGGGGACCACTGGAGGAGGCTGAGAGGGATCAGCCTTACCTTTTGCACTGATGTGCTGAGCTCTTCCATCATTGAGGATGGGAATATTTGTGGAGCTTCCCCCTCCAGTGAGTTGTTTACTTATCCGCCACCGTTCACAACTGGATGTCGCAGGACTGCAGAGCTTAGATCTGATCCATTAGTTGAGGGATCGCTTAGCTCTGTCTATCACTTGCTGCTTATGCTGTTTCGCATGGAAGTAGTCCTGTTCGGTGGCTTCACTAGGTTGACACCTCGGTTTCACGTATGCCTGATGCTAATCCCAGCATGTTGTCCACTACTCTCCATTGAACCAGGGTTGATCCCCTGGCTTGATAGTGGTGGTTGAGTGACAGATATGCCTGGCCATGAAGTTACAGATAATACCGGAGTACAATTCTGCTGCTGTTGATGGCCCACAGCGCCTCATGGGTGCCCAGTCTTTAGTTGCTAGATCTATTTGAAATCTGTCCCATTTAGTACAGTGATAATGCCACACAACATAATGGAGGCTTTCTCAATGTGAAGGTGGGACTTCATCCCTGCAAGGACTGTGCAGTGTTCACTCTTAACGATACTGCCATAGAAAGATGCGTCTGCAGCCGGCAGATTAGTAAGGATGAGGTTAAGGATGTTGTTCCCTCTTGTTGATTCCCTTACCATCTGCCGCAGACCCAGTCTAACAGCTTTGTCCTTTAGGATTCAACTGGTATGATCTGTCGGGCTACTGCTGCGCCACCCTTGGTGGTAGATATTGATATTCCCCACCCAGAGTACATTCTACACCCTTACACCCTCAATGCTTCCTCCAAGTGTTGTTCAATATGCAGGAGTGCTGATTCATCAGCTGAGGGAGGGTGGTACGTGATAATCAGCAGAAAGTTTCCTTGCTAATGTTCAACCTGACACCATGAAACTTCATGGGGTCCAGAGTCACTGTTGAGGACTCCCAGGGCAACTCCCTCTCGACTGTATACTGCTGCGCCATCACCTCTGCTGGGTCTGTCCTACCAGTGCGACAGGATATATACAGGGATAGTGATGGTGTTGTCCGGGACTTTGTCTGTAAGGTATGATTCTGTGAGTATGACTATGTCAGGCTGTTGCTTGACTAGGCTGTGAGACAGCTCTCCCAATTTTGGTATTATCCCCCGGATGTTAGTAAAGAGGACTTTGCTGGGTCCAACAGGGCTGTTTTTGCTGTTGTCTGTACGGTTTCATTTCTTTCTTGAGTCTTCGTCATCATTGATGCAACTGAGTGGCTTGCTAGGCCATTTCAGAGGGCAATTGAGAGTCAATCACATTGCTGTGCGTCTGGAGTCATACGTAGGTCAGACCAGATGAGGATGGTGGTTTCCTTCCTTGAAGGACATGAGTGAACCAGATGGACTTTTCCGACAAATGACAATAGTTTCATGGTCATCAGTAGATTCATAATTCTAGATTTTTTAAAACTAGAAACTGGCTTCAGATTCCACCATCTGCCATGGCAGGATTTGTGCCTGAGTCCTAGAACATTAGCTGAGTTTCTGGGTTCATAGTCTGATGATAATACCACTAGGCCATCGCCTCCCCCACACCCCCTTCATTTTAAGGCAGGCTGCCATTCCTGTTGCCTTCAAGCCAACATGAAGAACCAGTGGCTGTCTGCTTGGAGACTAGGCCTATGGCTTCTCTCCACCTCCTGACCAGACAAGGCGTAGCATGTGAGCAGTACAACACAACTCTGTAGATTCCCTCTTTATTTATTTATTTATTAACTTGTCTGTAAGACAAGGGTTGCTTGTGTTTTCTCACAAAAGGAAAGATCTTCCTACTTTCTTCTTTATGACTGCTACATCTCAAAAACAAAGAAAATGTGTTGTCTGAGAAAGTTGTACTGGAAAGCCAATTGGTCATTGGCCTTTAATGCAATATTTTAGCCATGAAGACTTAGTAATAGGATGAAGCAGATGGAAAGCAAAATGGAAAACTGTGGAGGAATATGGTGATGAGATGATGCCCTATTGGAACCAGATTCTCAGTAAGTAATCAGTCAGCTGATCTGGATTGTAGTCGTCTTGGAAGTACCACCTCCTCCTGCTGCAGTGGTTTTGCTATGCGTAATTCCAATGGCTCCGCCCTTAAAACAGCAAGGTGGTGGAGGTAACGGCAGTTCCCCATGACCTTAAAAACTGACTCTGGTGAGTAATGCAGGGCTGTTCCCTCGCAGCTCAGGCACTAGAATATTGCCTGAGAAGTCAGGGTTTGTTTCACAGTGTTCAGCCAATAGTAACATCGATTCCAATTCACTGAAAATGATGATTTATCAAATGAGCAGGCAGCACGAAGCTTGTGTGCAAAGGACAGAAAGAAAACCACAACGTCCATGCATCAAAAACCAAAGTAGTTGTTAGCCCAGATCTATGACGAATGTGGGAAAACGTTTTCTCTCAGGATTTATAGCACACAAAATGCTTTCTTTTTCAGCAGCCATAAACAAACAGGATTTCTGCAGACTTGCTGTGATGAAGATAAAGGATGGGAACAGGAACAGGGAGGGACAGGAGTTTTCAGTTCAAATGCAAGGAAAACATTAATTACTGAGGAATTCTTTTCAAATAGCCCCATTACTGTACATTATAATGATAATTATATGACTTTTGGAATATTGTGACTGGGTTATACTGGACCACATGCTCTGCTTGGTTATTTTAGTGCTGAACATAGAATGGGAAAGTTAATTTCTGCAGTCTGTGTTATGTAAATAATTTCATTTTGTTCCCAGGCCACTACTTGTCTTCTGACTAGGGAAGTTGCAAAGTGATGGAAGGCAGCAGAGACCTGACAAACTTTTGCTGCCTGAAGAATTAATTTAATTTAGAAAAGGTCTTCATTTGCTCAGTCAACTGCTTTTCGGTTGATTTTTGTAATTATTGACCAATAATGATTTAATAGTCTCACCTCCGCCTCATATCAACACTGGATGCTAGAGATACTCTCACTTAAACACATCATGGGAAATTTGTTATAATATTTACTCCTCCCATTCTTTGATATTAAAAATAGTTTGGATCAACTGATTATACACCCACATTTTAGCAGAATGTACAAGAACAAGCAAGAGCAATTCAGAGAGCTGCAGAAGTATCTTTGAAATGAATTCTTGCACATTTCCCGGAGAAGCATCAAATGCCCTACTCAACTGGGTCAGAACAAAACAAGGTCCTCAACGTAACAGTAAGTGAGAATCTAGGAGTGTTCTGCTAAATTGTAAACATTTCTGAAAGGTGATATTGTGCAGTTGCTGCAGTACCATTGTATGGCCTGCTGATGGTGCTGATGGATTTTATAAAAGTTTTGTATGTCCATAACTCAATATATAAAGACCATTTTGGTTGCTATTAGTCCCTGCCAGTACTTATATTGGGCCCTACTCTTATGCAGACAAAAAGAACCTGTTGACCCATTGTGATTGTTTCAACTGCACAAAATAAGCAACAGCTATTTTCTGGTTCATTCCTCTGGGTAATGCCTTGACCAATCAGAGTCAACCATCTGGTTTAAATTTAAGTAAAGCTTAGCAATTAACTGTCAGTCATCATCTAACTCGTTTATTCCCCATGGCAACACCTTCACCAATCAGAGTCCACTTGCCAACAAATCAACATTCTGTTCTTCCCTTTACATTGGTATTCTTGTGAATTGCCCAGACAAATGCAGGACAAAAAGCTTTAAAAATATGTGGGTTTTGTCAGCAAAACTCAAGTTCTGTTGCTCTCAAATTACTATTTATTACAGCAAAGCTATGTGTTTCACATTTCATCCGTCTTCCAGGTTTAAGGTTGGACAGCAGGGCTTCTGGGTCTTAGGATGTCTGACAGATAAAAGGAGACAAGAAACATGGGACTTAGGAACAGGAATACACTATTGAGCCCTTCAAGCCTGCTCTACCTTTCAATAAGATCATGACTGATCTGGCTATAGTCTTAATAACACTTACTTGTGTTTTGCCTGTAACACTTGATTCCCTTGTCTCTTTGAATCAGCCTTGAATAACCCAGCTTCTATTGCTTTCTGGGGAAAGAATTCCACAGACTTAATGAGCCTCTAAGGGACAATATTTTTCTTCATCTCTGTCTTAAATGGTAAACATCTTATGGTTAAACTGTATTGACTCATTCTAGTCTTCCCCATAAGAGGAAACACCCTCCCAATATGTGCCCTACCGATCCTGTTGGGATCTGATACGTTTTAATGATATTACCTCGCATTCTTTTAAACTCCAACTTATTCAACCATAATACATAAGATAAGCTTTTCATCCAAAGAATGAGTTGTGATCCTTTGCTGAATGGCTACTAATTCATTGTCAGCATTTTTCAAGTAAGAAGTATAAAACAGTACACAGTACTCCAGATGTGACTTCAATATGGCTATGTACAGCTTCTGTAAAACTTCTCTACATTTATATTCCATTACTCCCATTGTCCAAAGATGTGCAGTTTAGGTGGATTGGCCATGCTAAATTGCCCATAGTGTCCAGGTTGTGCAGGCTAGGTGGATTAGCAAATTAGCCAATGGGAAATGCAGAATTATAAGGAAAGGGTAGGGAGGGTGGGTCTGGGCAGGATGCTGTTCAAAGGGTCAGTGTGGACTTGATGAGCCAAATGGCCTGCTTCTGTACTATAGGGATTCTATGATGATCCTATAATGCCCAGAACTCTGTCCCTCTGAGCTCTGTAACGTCTCACCATTTAAATGGTATTTTGTTTTCTATTCTTTCTGTCAAAATGGATGAGTTCATGTTTTCCAATATCATTCACCATCTACTAAGTTTTTGCCCACTTACATAATCTGTCTATATCCCTCTGCAGATTCTCTGTACTTCACAAGATCGCTGAATTGCTAGGGTGTATAAAGCAACCAATTGGTCCATTCTGGATTGGCTCTCTAAGCATTTTCACTTGATTCCAAACTCCTGCCTTTTCTTCTGCACATTGTTTCCATTTCAATAATCATTTAGTGCCCTCTTGAATGCCTTAGTTAGAGTCATAGAGATGTACAGCATGAAAACAGACCCGTCAATCCAACTCTTCCATGCTGACCAGACATCCTAAATTAATCTAGTCCCATTTGGCACATATCCCTCTAAACCTTCCTATTTGTATACCCATCCAGATGCCTTTTGAATGCTGTAATTGTACCTGCCTCCACCACTTCCTTTGCAGCTCATTCCATACTCACACTACCCACAAGGTGAAAAAGTTTCCTCTTAGGTCCCTTATAAATCTTGCCCCTCTCACCTTAAACCTATGCCCTCTAGTTTTGAACTTGCCACCCCTGGCAAAAAGACCTTTGCTATTCACGCTATCCATGCCTATTATGTTTTTTATAAACCTCTCTAACGTCACCTCTCAGCCTCTGACTCTCCAGGGAAAATAGCCTCAGCCTATTCAGCCCCTCCCTATAGCTCAAACCTCCAACCCTTGCAACATCCTTGTAAATATTTTCTTCGCCCTTTCAAGTTTAATAACATCTTTCCTATAGCAAGGAGACCAGAACTGAATGCAGTATTTCAAAAGTGGCCTAACCAATGTCCTGTACATCCGCATCAAGACCTCCTTGAACCTGCTACCTTAGCACTCTGGGCTGTGCATTCCATACTCGAACCATCTGCTATGTGATGTTTCTTTTCCCCTCATGTTTGCTTCTTTTGCAAAAAAGCTTTAAAACTGTGCCCAGTGGTTCTCAACCCTTTGCACATGGGAACAGCTGTTCCCTATCTACTCTATCTAGACTACTGGGATTTTGAAAACTTCAGTCAAACCAGCCTTTACCTGTTCAAGGAAGACAATCCCAATTTTTTGAATCTGTCCTCATCAGTGAAGTTTCTCATCCCTGGAACCATTCTTGTTAACCTGATCTGCATTCTTTCCAATGCATTCACTTTCCCCCAAAGGTGTAGCACCCAGAACTGGACACAATATTCTGGCTGAAATCTAATCAGTGTCCTTTACAAATTCAGTATTACTTGCCTGCATGGGTACTCTATGCCCCTATAATGAAGCCTAGGATAATTTACAGAGGAAATGGATAGTCTTTAAATAATTATTACATGACTTATAGGAACTATACATTCCTTCAAAATGCAAATCTCCAAAAGAAAAGTCAGCCAACTGTGGCTAACAAAGGGAATTCAGGATTTTATAAGATTTAAAGAAAAGACCTATTCTGGTGTCAGAAATAGAAGTAAATCTGAGGATAGAAAATGTTTTATACAATAAATGAGGACCAAGAAGCTGATAAAGAAAGGGAGAATAAAATACAAATGCAATCCAACAAAATATATAAACATAAACTGCAAAAGCTCCATAGGCACATAAAAAGGAAGCATTTGTCTAAAATGAATGTGGGCCCATGACAGGCAGAGCCAGTAGAATTTATAATTGGGAATAGATAACTAGCAGAGAAACTAAATGATTACTTTGTATCTGATTTTGCTGAGGAAGGTACAAGGTATCTACCAGGACAATGGACCCAAGTGGCTGGGGAGAATAAGGAGTTGAAGAAAATTGGTTTTAGCAAGAAGACTACATTGGACAAATTAAGGAAGCTGCAAGTTGATAAATTTCCAAGACCTGATGGTCTATATCCCAGAGCGTAAAGGAGGTGGGTACAGATGGTCAATGCATTGGTAATCATTTTCCAAATTCTTATGGATTCTGGAATGATTTCTGCAGATTGGAAGATAGCAAACATCACCCACTATTTAAGAAGGCAGTAAGAGAGAAAACAAGGAACAAACCTATTAACCGTACATCAGCAATAGAGAAAGTGCTAGAATCTATTTAAAGGATAAACAGACACTTGGATAATAATGATTTGATTGGGCGTGGTCAGCATAGATTTGTGAATGGGAATGGTGTTTGATGAACAGGTTGAAATTTCTTGAACATGTAAGTAAAAAGATTGATAAAGATGAGCCAATGAACATAGCATGCGTAGATTTTCAGAAAGCTTTTGATAAAGCCACACACAGGAGACTGTTAGGTTGAAGCACATTGGATAGGAGATAGTGTATTGGCATGGGTTAATGGGTTGGATAACAGACAGAAAGCAGGGAGAAGGACTAAATGTGTCATTCTCACATTGGCAGGCTGTGACTAGTGGGGTACTGTGAAAATCAATCCTTGGACTCCAGCTGTTCACATTATATATCAATGATTTGGAGGTGAGAACCAAATGTAATATTTCAAATTTGTGGCTGATACATAGCTAACTGGGAATACATGTTGTGAGGAAGATGCAAATGGCTTCAGGAGGGTTTAGACAGGCACAGTGAATAGTCAAGAACATGGCAAATGGAATATAATGTGGAAAAAAATATGAGGTTATCCATTGTGGTAGGAGGAATGGATATGCAGAGCATTTCTTAAATTATGGGAGGTTGGAAAGTGTAAATGTACAAAGGGACCGAGGTGCTCCTACTCACCATTTAGTATACTTCTTTGTATTAATTTGTATCACCTCATACTTAGCAATGAATTTCATCTGCCACCTATCCAGCTACACCAACAATTTGACAATGTCTTTTTGAAGCTCCTACACTTTTCCTCTTCACAGTTTACAATTCTTCAAACTTTTGTCTCATCCATAAACTTTGAAATTGTCCCCTGAAAACCAGTATCTAGGTCTAGTATCAAAAGACCTATCATTCTCTATCCTGAATATACTCAACAGTTGAGCATCCACAGCTAGAGAGGGGTAGAAAAATTTGAGCGAATGAATTTTTTCCAATCTCAATCCTACCTCTTATGCTGAGACTGACTCTATGGCCTAGATTCTCCAGCCAGGCCCTTGCACAAGTCCCAAAACAAATTAGAAACTTTTATTAACTTATCACGTAGTTTAAACTAATGGCATCTTCAAGTCCTTCAGAGGTACACTGGATAGTCAATCAAGATTGTTCCCAACTGGACTGGGGTTCAAATAGTGAAACTTAGATTCAGCGTAAATGCAATAAAATTGCCAATTTCCACCTTTTCTTATGGTAGTTGGTTGGATGTACAGCTATCAGGTTCTTTTCTGGTTATGAGGTCACAGTAAACTAAATTCCTTTTTTGTCAGGTGCAATTAATGGATTTTATAAAGAGTTTGTAATTCACGCTGTCAAATTAACATCCAGTAATCTCCAAAATATTTCCAAGATATATCTTCAGTTATTTAGAGAAAAAAATATTTTCCTCATGCTGTTTCCTGTTATTCGGATAATAGTTGTGAGCGTGATCTTCAAACCATTTCTAAAAGTTTATTTAAACTAAGATATCACATGAAGAGTAAAGGATTCCTTAGCTTTAGTTTACTCTGATATCCATGAGAAATTCCAAAATGCATTTCTTTGAGAAAGAAGCAGATATAATATCTGACTTTGCCTTTATATTAATCTTTACCACCAGTTCTCTATTAACATTTTCCCTATTCTGGTTTGTGTATACAATTTTCTAGAGACTATATTCAATCTTTTTTGTAAATATAGTGCCCACAGACAAAATAATGTGAATTCACAGCTGTTCATTTTTATTTTAGAATTACCACAAAAAAGGAACAGATGTCATTGGATTGAACTTCAAAATGAAGAAACTGGAATTTTCAAATTCTCCACTGGGACGTACAGATTTTGCCCAAGAATCGTCTACACTTGGTACTGATTATTTTTAGAATAGTGCACACTTTCACATTACTGGCAAAAGCATGATCATTGAATTTTCTTTCTTTTTCATTCATTATTTATAGGATTTGTACCTCTTGCTAGTGACAGTAAGCTGACAGCTGTAAAAGGCCCAATTCCTTGTCAGTATTCTGTAAAGAGCAAGTCCCCTTCCAAACTTCCAGAGGCCTTCACTTCCCCAGCCACCCATTTCAAACCTATAATACTCACAGAGCACAAAGAGAAAACAAGGTAATAATGCATTAATAATATAAGAAAGCAAATCCCCTATGAGTATTATAATTTGTGTCCAGGACTGATATTGGGAAGTAGAATATTAAAAAATATTCAGCAAAAATATATATTTTTCACATTATATACAAAACATAGTTATTGAATAATCCACTGGTTACATTTTTAATGGCTCTGATATTTAAAATTGTGTTATTTAGATAATCAGACAAGTGCAATAACAGTAAAAACATGTCTCTGAATAAAGTTAACTTTACTGAATCAATGAAAGGGTTCTTTGAACTAACTTCACTCCTCCAAATGAATAAAAGATACAGCTATTAATTCTTACAGCATACATGATAAAAATGTTCTTATTTGGGAATTTTTTTATTATTTTCAATATCATGTGTTTCTTCATCCTTTGTGCAGAATGAAATCATTCATTATGTTTGTCCTGTTGTGTAGCATGTAGTTACATTTTGTTTCTGTGCCAAATATACTGTTTTTATAATTTTGTGAAATATTTTAATTTTGTAAGTGGCATTAGGTGGAAATGGTATAATGCATATGATTCTGGTTTTATTTCTGGATATTCCAAGAATATTTTTGAGTTTCAGTGGTACATAGTTTAATCAACAGACTTCTACACTAAAGAGGTATGTAATATTATTTCCTTTAGAAGGAAGGTCTCCTTACTCTGTCATAAAATCTGGGGACTAGGGTAAGGGTTGGAGAAAGCAGTGGGAATAATTTCAACATTCTTTTGCACTTGGGATTTCCCACTTTATTTGGAGGTAGTTCAATTTTTCTCATTTCATTTTCTAGCATTCTTCATTTCTGCATGAATTAAGAATCTAAGTACATGGGATTGAAACATTTGCAACGTATTCAAAATTACTTTCAACACTTTCTGCGCACTAAGTACTTATCTTTGTAAATTGATGTTTCTCCTATTCCAACAGTGTCAAAGTATCAAGTAAAACTCCAACAGCCAAACAGCTTGTTAAAGCTCTGAAACAGGAGAACCAGGGAGCAATGTCCATCGAAGATATTAAAAATGATATCATTGTGGAAGCATCTGCTGTGAACTTTAAACGTTTTGAGAGCGCTATTCACACACCAGCATCTTTGGCATCTTTGTCAGACCAGACTAAAAGCAGCTCAATTCATTCTGCCTACCATTCTCCCACAGTTAAAAACAAAACGAATCTAGCACAAACAATTTATTTGACACACGAGAAAACAAGTTGTAACTCTGATTCTTCAGCTGTTTCCACTTTTCCAACAAACAATGAACTTCAAAACTCAAAAATGGAGATACTAACTTCACCACCTGCTCAATCAATTGTGCCAGAACAGGTATCAGTTCTGCCGAACACTTCTGGATATGAGCTAAATAGAGACTTCTCAGAATCTACAGTACTTTCACACAGGGACTCTGGCAGAAGCAGTGCGAACTGTTCAAATTATATTGGATCACAGTTGCAGAACACATCCAGTTCCACACTTGATGGCCATATGGATCAAAGGCCTAAGATGAAAACATACACTGTATTGGAGCCTTCCAGTAACTGTTCCAGTGAATTTGTTAGATTTGACTGTGTTGCCTCAGCAGTACCATTGTCTGAAGGATGTGTTTTTGCACAGGAGTCATTGGAAACTGAAAATGAAATAAAACCATTCACAGCTGTTCCAAACATTGCAGCAGGAATTTCAGAAAATGTCCACTTAACTTCTGCATTCATCTCATCATGTTGTCATGACAATTTAGTGGCAATAAATTCATCAAGCCCAGAGCCTGTCAGTCTTTTGCAGAAAGCAGTTCAGCTCATAAAAGAAGAGTTTGCATTTGATGGTTACTTAGAGAATGGTGAAGAAGCCCATGTCATGGGTAGATGATCTTTATTTTGACATAGAAATTATTTTATAAATAGTTATATAAAGGAGCAAAATCATAACATTTTTAACATGAGTTTTAGTTTTTTTTTGAATAATTGGTTTAGTTTTATTGAACATCCTAAAGTCACAGCTAAAGCATTGGTTTGTTTGAGCCCTGATATTAAACTCAACCAAATGGCACACAGGGAGCAGGTACTAATATAAAAAGACCTTTGGAGGGTGTGCACTTAATTTTCATGTGCCATCATTTTAACCAATAATGTTTTAGGCATTGGAGAACTGTTCTTCCAGATGGGTGAATGGAGGCCTATTTAACGTGCTAAAGTTGAGGCAGATGATTTAATTGGTATTATATTTTACAAATAAAAATTGTGGTGTATCTGTACAATGCCAAATCCTAGCAGTGAACCATGTTAGCAGAATAGCCAGGGAATATTTAGAAGAAAAAGCACTGAAGATTCCTTGTCAACGAGGAAGAGCAGTAGGCCTCCTGCAAAGTTTTTAATGATGTTTTGAGCCTCTACAGCCCTAACCCTTCCTCCTCCCTCTCACCAGCAGCAGAAAATTTAGCGCCAACACCTGTTAGAAGCTGCTCCCAACATGGAAGCGACCGACGACTCTCCCCTCCATTCTCAAGTGGTGTTAGCCTCCTGCCTAATTTCCTCTTCCCTCTGACTGCTACTCTATTCCATCAGGAGGCAATGCTGACATGTTTATTTGAATGAGGACTTAGTAGGCCTGACCTCAAACTTGGGAGTCTAGTCAATGTGAAAACATTGAATCCTATTAAAGTGATTGTTGTCTTTCATGAGCAATAATCATAGATCAAAGTGAAAATTCGGAATCAGGAATTAATATGGAGTAGTTTTCATCTTAAGTAGCTGGGTAATTAAAATTAATTACTTTGTTTGTGATAGGTACATACTCTGTAAAACAGACATGCTGGTTGGAACAGGACATGATCCGTTCTCAATTTCAATGCCTTTTCAGTAAACAGCATGGGTTTTCCCAAAGCATGACTTCCCAGTCTATGAAAGTGACATATGGCACCTAGCAAAAATTTTTAAATTCCATTATGCAAATGTAAGTGAATAAATTTTTGACTGCTGAAAGTCTGCAACATCATAGGTGTTCTGCCTTGACACCATTAAGTGCATCATCTAGACTGCACATGCTCCCATTTGGTCATTGGCTCTGTTCTACCTGCTTATGGCTTTTGAACTCAGTGTTGTAGAGTGTATCATGTTCACTATCTGTTCTGACGATACTATTTGCTTCATGATTTTTTATATCATACTCACCCCAATAAACCCCTCCATGTCCTTGCATAGAATTCTGCTCTACCAACTGTCTATGTGGCGAAGACATCAGTTCTATTTTGGTGTGTTTTTTTCATTCATTGCTCAGTTTGTTTTTGGTTCACTTAAAGTAATTTAACTAATCCGCTGGGTCTTTTTAAATCAAACGAAAAATTCCGGTTGAGAAATAAATGAAAACTGTGTTTTGATCAATATTATTCTTGTTGAAAGGTCTTATTTTGTACATTAATTGTGTAAAGAGAAAAAAATACTGTATTTGAACCATCAACGTCCATCTGAACTGTTATGTTGCATTATGCATTTGTACTCACTAGAGACAAGTTGAAAAGTTGTCTTAGCTAGTACTGATTCAAGTCTCTTACAAAAAAATATTCAGAGCCAGTTATGAACTGCAGCGTTAATTTTAAGAATTTTAGCTTAATGAAAGCTGACATTACATTGTTATAATTGATTTTAGACCTCTGATTTTTTTTTTATAAGGTGAGTACATCTTATCCTTGAAAAGTCTTAAATTCAATACATTCACTAGTGCTATATCGGAGAAGTTTTGTGACCTCTACTGGGATGACAAACTACTGGAACAGCTGTATGAGGTAGTTAATGGGAATGCTCCACATTCTACATCACTGTAAGTATCCATTACTTCTGTCTTTTTTTAGAAACTCTGCACAAATGTCCTGGACAATCCCCTTGAGTTTAGAAGTCTGCGAGTTGCGTGCAGACTTGTCTCTTCTGCAGAACTCAGCAACTGACCTCTCCAAAGTTCATGGGGTCAGGAGAAGGAAGCTGCAGAAGCAGCTATTGGAGGCACACTCAATGTAGCCCCTCCTCTGCTGTAGACCTCAGCAACATTGTACTCATGTTGTGCCAGGAGAGGTGTTGGGTCCTCCCTCATTCTTGCACAGGAGCAATGAGCCTTCATCAAGAATTTCCTTCATCAATCAGGACCCAATCTGACCTTCTCGCCAGATATATCTGCTAAAATTCAGTCTGTCTCCACCAATCACACATTGAGGCTTGGACCTCACAAATTAGGGAGTCCTCAGATACATTGACTTGTAGAGGTGCTCAGATGCCCACATCCTAACTCAGAGATTTGAACTTGTGGATTATAGCCATTTCAGAAAATTCCCACTGGAGTAATAATGGGTGTCCACTTGAACATACATAAAATTTCCAAGTTACTGCTCTATGCAGATACACATTTGAAGTTGTCTCAAAGTCTAATACATTCAAAATTCATCATGAGCTTAGAAATTCAGCTCACAGCTCCTATTTTTCAGGTGGCCGACTCCCTACTAACCCTTCAGTATGATGAATGGGTAGCACACATCTATTATGAAACAGGGTCCACTTCCTATCATATTGGTAAATCTCAAAACATCTGTGTTCAGTGACCATGCTTGAAGTTGTTGTCCCTTTGCTTATACAAGCAAGAGCTGCAGCATCTGTTTAAGGCTGCCGTGGTGAGCTTGATTTGTCCTGAGGTGATCAGCATCACTACTGGCTCAATTTAGCAAAACCAGGAAGCCTGTATGCAGCCCAACAGGTAGACATGAAGGGACTTTCTCCAGACTCCCAACAGACAACAAAGAGAAGGTTAAACTCTGTGTGGACTGGGAGATGTGTAAGAGTTATGTGACATGGAGCAGAGATGCCCCTGTGAGAACAAATTCTGCTGCTGGCGCGCCTTTGTGTTACCTCAGTTCCACCTTGTTCATTTTTTTCTGACCATTGTATCAAAGTTTTTAAGAGGCACTGTCTAATATTAATTTAGAGTTGTTATATTTATCATTTGTAAACAAATGTAATTGTCTTTATTTTCCAGTCAAGTCAAATCAGTAATTTATTAAATATTAATTTATTCTCTACTAAGTCATCTTTGCTTAAAATACTGAGTTGATGACTATTTGTATGATGTGGTGAAGACATTTTATGTCATTTGAATGACCAATAGTACTGAAACTGGATGTGTGGTGATCCTTAGGCAAGGTCCTGTTAATTGCAGTGAAATTTTGGTTGATTAAAACATTTTTCAGAGGAAAATTTGTTACACCACAACCATACAATATAACTATTAAAACGTCACATACTGAAATACTGTGTTCACTGCATTAGATCTCCTGCGTTACACGAGTGGGGATATATCAAGTGTACTTAATGAGGCTGTAAAGCACTTTGAGATGCCCTCAGATTATGAAAGGCACTATTTAAGTAGAAATCCTGCTTTCGACTTTCTGTCACTAACCTACCCTGTAACTGAGACAAACAGTTAACCATTTCATATGATGAAATAAAATCACTTGCAAGATTTGCCATGTGATCACAGAATCACAGAAGTGTTACAGCGCAGAAGGAGGCAATTTGGCCCATTGTGCCTGCACTAGCTCATTAAATGAACATCATCATCTTGTGCCTATCTCCTGCTTTTCCCCATACTTTTGCATATTGTTTTTATCCAAATAATCAGTCAATGCTCTCTTGAATGCTCTCAACTGAACTTGCCCCCACAATATTTTCAGGCAGTGCATTCCATACCCAAACTATTTGGTGTGTGAAAACATTTTTCCTCACATCATCCTTGCTTCTTTTGCACATCACTTTAAATCTACACCTTCTTGTTCTTGTTTCTTTCATGAGTGGGAATAGTTTCTTCCTATCTACTCTATCCAGCCCACTCATGACTTTGAAAACCTCTATCTGATCTCTTCTTAACCGTCTCCTCTCCAAGAAGAATATGCCCAAGCTCATCAATCTGTCCTCATAGCTGAAGTTCCTCAATCATGGAACCATTCTTGTAAATCCTTTCTGCACTTTCTCCAATCCGTTCACATCTTTCCCATAATGTGGCACCCAAAACTGTGCACTATATCCCAGCTATAATCTAATAGGTGTCTTATACAAGTTCAATATTATCTCCTTGTTCTTGTACTCCATACCCCTGTTAATAAAGCCAAAGATACTGTATGCTGTACTCACTCTACCTGTCCTGCCACTTTCAATGATCTGTGCACATATACACCCAGATCCCTCAGATCCTGAACCACTCTTAGAATTGGACCCTGTACTTTATATTGTTTTCAATGTTCTTCCTACTAAAATGCATCACCTCACACTTCTCTGCATTGAAACTGAGCTGCCACCTATTTGCCCATTCCACCAACTTGCCAATGTTCTTCTGGAATTTTGCATTTCCTTCACATGGTTTACAATTGTTCCAAGTTTTTGACATCTGACAGCTTTGACATTGTCCCCTTCACACCAAACTAAGGTCATTAATATGCATCAGGAAAAGCAGAGGTACCGATAATGACTCCTGGAGATCTCCACTGCAAGCCCTCCTCCATCCCAAAAAATATCCATTGACCATTACTCTCTGTTCCTGTCACTCAGCCAATTCTGTTTCCGCAATGCTACTGACCTTTTTATTCCATGGTTGTTAACATTCCACACAAACCTATTGTAAGGCACCCTCATCGACCCTTTATGTTACCTCTTCAAAAAAACTCCAGCAAGTTAGTTAGCTTGGAAATCTAAAAGAGAAATCATGTTTGACTCTTTCTCATCAACCCAATATTTTCTATGTAACTATTAATTCTATACTGAATGATTGTTTTGAGAAGCTTCCCCTCCAATGATGTTAAACTGACTGCTCTATATTTGCTGGATTTATCCTTACATCCTTTCTTGAACAAAGTTGTAATCTTTGCAAGATTGGAAATTTTCTGTGACCTTCCCCCAAGTCTAAAGAAGGCTGAGACATTGTGGCCAGTACTCCTGCAATTTCAACTCTCACTTCCTTCAAAATCCTTGCATGCGTCTCATCTGGTCCTAGAACATTGTCAAATTTAAGCATTAACAGTTTATCGAAGACTTCTTCCTTATTAGTTCTGAACCCTTCTAGGCCCCTCCTCTATAATCAGGGCCTGTCTTTGGCAAACACTGATGCAAACTATTCATTTTAAACCTCAGCCATGCCACTTCCCTCCAGCTGTAAATCCTCTTTTCCTTCCCAAATCAGCCCAACTGCTCCTTTTAATACCCTTTACTGATATGTCCATAGACAGTTTTGAGACACCTCTTTATTTTGGCTGCCAGTCTTTTCTCGTAACTACTCTTTGCTTCTCTTCTTTACTTCCTCACCTCGCCTCTGAACCTTCGATCTTCATCTTGGTTCTCAATTTTATTTTCTGGTTTACGCTTGTCATAAGCACACTTTTTCTTCATAATCTTAATTTTGATCATGTTTGTCCTCCAGGGAGCTCTGGAATTGTTTGTTCTACCTTTCCCGTTTGAGGGAATATGCCTTGAACCATCTCCTCTTTGAAGGTAGCCATTTTTCCCATTAACCTGTCATTCCAGTCAATCCTGTTCTTGCCCCATTGAAATATGCTCCCTGACAAATGATTTTTTCCACTCTGGATTATTGCATGTCATTCTCTGATCACTGTCTTTTTAACATTCCCTATCTAATCCCTAAAGTACAACCATTTTAGTTTCAGAACTACAACAAAGGAAAAAGGACCTCTTGACACTTGCATTTGGTAAATTGAAGATCATTTTTTCAGTATTACTCTGATATCAAAACTGCTGATGGGAGGGAGTAATGAACTTCAGAAAGTTAAATCATTTAAACATTGCAGAGTAAATATTTGAGAGCAACTACTACTCCATGTACTTCTCTCACATCACATTCAGGTACATTGTATTTAGGTCTGTCTTTAACTTAATGTCAATTTCCTTCCTCAAAAGTGAAATCTTCAACATTGCTTTTGGCTATCTGTGCTAACCCTTCTTCCTCATTTCTCAGTCTCCAGTGATTTGTCTGCTTTTGTGCAGCATGTTAGACATTATAGTTGTGCTGCTGGTGTTCAGTGTGTCTGCATTTTTTTTAATGATGACAAATAGACAAGCAGTTTGATAAAAGCTTCTCAAAATTTACATCAGTGGCAAAATTGGTGGGCCTAAAATGTCATAACCAATGCCCATATCCATGTTTCTACAGAATTTTATGGAGCATCAGTTTAGTATTCATGCAGTTATGCGTTCAAAAATGCAGCACATCGAGTTTAGTTGCCATGAGAACACAAGGGTATCCTAGGCAACCTGGGTTAAATAAATGGTAAGACAAAATGGGGAGAACAAGTGTACCAATTTGCATAGCTTTCTAATTTAAGCATTTAACTATTCAATTAATATCAATACTAATGCTTCTTGAAGGTTTGGCATTTTTAATACTTATTAGGAACCAATTCTCCATCTAATTTCATAAGATTATCTAAAAGATATACTTTTTAAAACAATCAACTAAATAGAACATTTTCGACCACTTCTTTTTATAACTGGATCTACAAGCAGTTAGAGTCATAGAGCTGTACAGCATGGTAACAGACCCTTCCGTCCAACTCGGCCATGCTCACCAGATATCCTAAATTAATCTAGTTCCATTTGCCAAAATTTGGTCCATGTCCCTCTAAACCCTTCCTATTCATGTACCCATTCAGATGCCATTTAAATGTTGTAATTGTACCCGCCTCCTCCACTTCCTCTGGCAGCTCATGCCATACGTGCACCACCCTCTTTGATTAAAAGGTCCCTTAGGTGCCTTTTAAATCTTTCCCCTCTCACCTCAAACCTATGTCCTGTAGTTCTGAACTCCCCTAACCTGCAGAAAAGACCTTGGCTATTCATCCTATCCATGTCCCTCAAGAAGGTCACCCCTCAGCCTCGGACACTCCAGGGAAAATATCCCCAACTTATTCAGCCTCTCCCTATAGTTCAAACTGTCCAACCCTGGAATATCCAACATAGATTTTTATTCTAAATTGGTGTAAAGGCTTCACTAAACTGTTACAAGTCAAATGATTTGTTTAAAATTATAGATATGCTTTATGAAAACTATAATTATTTTCTGGAAATACCTCAAAACCTTTTCCCTATAATTTCAAAAGCAAATTTTCAAAATGCAAAAGGAAATTTCTATGCTACAAACAAAATCTATTACAAAACAATAGTCCTAAATCAGATGATATATTTAAGCCCTCATAAAAAAATTCTGGTTTTAAACATAAAATTGAACGCTAGTAAAGAGGACTCCAAAGCCATGATGTGAGCATAGGTTTTAATGTGATTGAGGGAGAAATTTATTTGGATAAGTATTTTTGATGAACAGAAATCATGGGCAGAGATGGATGGATTTTATTTATGCAGATAAGTGTAACTGCTATATTTAGAGAGGAAATTTGGTGGTACACAGCAGAAGATCCAGATCAGCCATGTTTCTGTTGCAAAGTAGATTGTGTTGATGGTTGAATGGCCTATTCTGTTTGTGTATTCATGCTACTCTGGCAATGATATTGAAATGGCTAAGGATGCTAATGACTTCTAGGAGTGTTATTAGGTTACCAACCAATGTCAAGCAGTAATCAACAGAGCCACTAGTCAAAGCAAGAGCTATCAGTTATAAAATTTGATCATCAAACTGTGTCTCTCTTTGAGTGCACGTTCTGGCTACCCATTGAACTTAATTTAATCTTCATTTTTTTATTATTTTTGGCCCATCTCAGTCCATTACATCCTGACTCCTCTGATTGTTATTGTCTATCTTACTTTTCATTTAGTTTCTCTCTCTTTCTGCTCAGTATTTCAGGCTTAAATTTCCTGTGGCCTTTACTCTGTGCCGATTTTGGCATTATCCAAAAGGCCCTTCAAAGCAACCATTATTGCCCATTTAGCAGCAACCCCATATGCCCATCTTCCTTTCTGCCAAACCTTCCAACTGAGCATGCTCATTCAACCAACCTGTTCCCTGTTGCATTTCATCTTTGAATTTTGCCAGTGAATCACTCACCCTTTCCTGCACATTTCCTGCCAGTTGGTATGCTCGCTCATTATTACCATTCACAGCCTTTGTTGCTGATTATTGCATTGAAACTTATACAATATGTGGCAATATTCCTTATCCATACCAATCTGAGTCTGTATCTGAATTACTTTTCATCTTTGTTGAATTCAATCTCCATCTCATCTGCACTTTCCTACACTTCTCAATTCACTGTGTCCCTCAAGATAAACGTTCTTGCTGATGGTCTTGGCCACAACTTGTCCATTCTGCCTTCAGTGTCTCTTTTCTCTTCTCATCTCAAACATTGACAAGGCCATTTTTAACCAGGTCTTTCATCCTTCACTTGTACTTGCATCAACATACTGCTTTCCATCCAACTTCCGTGGCATCCCCCCTTGAGAAATCCTCTGTGATAGGGTGATAAAAGAAAAGACAGTGCATCAGCATTAGCACAAAGCAGATGATAGTAATTTAGCAATCTGCTTTATACTCGGCCAGAAATTCAGACACTGTCTGAAACTGGTTGCCAATCCATGAACACATGGTTTGCACTTGCCAAAGACTAAATTGTCTCTTTTCTTTGTCATTTTCTTTGTCACTCTCTGCCATTGGCAATTTTCCCATTTCCAGTTATCATGTTTCTGGCGTTCATGCCTCTGGTGCCATATTTGAAGCCTAGCTACCCACCAATTCAGATGCTGCAAACCAGTAGATGGCCTTCTTACTGATGGTACTTGAGCAGCAATATACAAGACACAACCCTGAGGAAAGGAAAGCTTGTTCCCCACCTCATGGACAATTGCAGCCTGGGTCAGCACTGTGTCCCAAATGAAGTGGAATTTCCACCAGTGCCGGAAGATGAGTGACCTTCTGCATTTGTGAGAGCATGTGCCACTGTCTTCTCTCTACGGCCTCTCACTCATTGGGCCATCACTCACCAACTCTGGCATTGCACACGGCACATCTCACCAAGGCTCATGAACGACAAGTCTCAGTTCCATGCACCGTATTCATACAACTGCTGTCACCACCTCATCCTCTCAAATACCTAACCTTTTCTGTCCTCCAACTTACTTGCTGTGGAGACCTCACCACTCATTGTGTTTTGTGGAGTGGGACTGGTCACTCCCCAGGAGGAGAGAATACTGGAACTGTCCGAAGAAGAGCATGACTACTCATGTAGGAATACAGAGGCCTTAATGGGGAACCAACCCATTAGACTTCATTAGAATTTGTTACACTGCTCTCCTATTAATGCAGTGCAAACTCAATTCTAACCTGCACTAGTTTTATCCCTGTTATGAAACCAAATTTCCTCTCCTCTTGCACAAGCACGAGCAGCACCCAACATACCACCAAAGTGAGGCCAGCTCCACCTGCACTTCAAAGGAGAAAGCCCCCGAACCCTCAAAAGGATAACAAGTGAGGCTATCACCTTCAACCTGCACCAGCTCAGAGACTATCACCTTGGAGAATTCTCTTTGCAGGTTGGACTCAGCTGCACAGTCTGGTGAGCATGTCGCTGATTTGACTCCGTAGCTAGTGGAGGAAGTAACTCAGAAGACTGCCACCTCTTTCAGCCCCAGGCAAAAGACAATGCCCTAATGACTTTGTCAAACTGCACAGACAGGCACAGGGACATCAGGCAGGTATATCCAGAGACTGTCGGTAAGATGCATTGAGCAGTCCATGTTCTCTGCTGGCTCTGGCATATGTGCGTTTGGCTGTCTGCACAGACAGATGTCACCCACCCAGCGTGGAAACCCAGTGAATATGAATATGCACACAGAGCTGCACTGCATTGCTATAGGGTAATTAGCATCAGTGGCCAGGGTAGAGGGGCCAAGGGATATTGGCCTCACTCCAGGTGCACTTTCTTTTCATGGAGGCAGGGTAGTGCTAGCAAGCACCCATAAAAAGGAAGAGTGACACACAGGCACTCCAGGAGGTTCTTCTCAGGACACTCCAGAGCTGCCCTGTCCCCCTTCCTCCCCCTCACTTGTGATCCCAAAACCTGCAACATTTAAACCGACAAGGGTGAGCTTGCATTTGGGCAAGAGACTTTCTGTAGGCCTGGACCCCCTTAAACCAAAGGCACCTGAGGCCAACTGCCCACTCCAACCAGGCCAATAGGACCAACCGCAGAGCAGGCTCTCTCCACCCCCACCTTTGGAATTTAGGACTGCACCTGTGATCAAGTGTGTGGATGAGGGAAGTTCAGTTCATGTCATGTGTATGAATTTTAGCAAAGCTTTTGACAAGGTCCCACATGGGAGACTGATTAAGAAGGTTAAAGCACATGGAGCTGAGGGAAATTTGGCGAGATAGATCAGAAACTGGCTTAGTTCTAGGACACAAAGGGTAGTGGTAGAAGGCTGTTTGAGTGCCTGGAGGTCAGTGGGCAGTGGTGTACTGCAAGGATCAGTACTGGGACCCTTATTGTTCGTTATATACATAAATGATATAAATGAAAATGTGGAAAGAATATTAAGCAAATTTGCAGATGACACCAAGATTGGTAGAGTGGTTAATAGTGAAGAAGATGGTTGTAAGTAACAGGGAGATATAGATGGATTGGTCAGATGGGCAGACCAACAGCAGATAGTATTTAACTCTAATAAGTGCGAGGTGAGGCATTTTGGAATAAGAAACAAGATGAGGGAGTATTTAATGAATGGTAGGATACTGGGTAGCTCAGAGGAACAGAAGAAGCTTGGGGTAATTACTCACAGATCCCTGAAGTCAACAGAGCATGTGAATAGGATAATCAAGAAGGCAGGTGGGTCACTTGTTTTCATCCATTGTGGCGTAGAGTATAAGAGCAAGGAGGTAATGTTGGAGTTGTACAGAGTGTTGGTCAGGCCACAGCTAGAGTACTGTGTGCATTTCTGGTTACCTCACTACAGGAAAGATGTAAAGTGCTCGAGGAGGGTACTGAGGAGGTTCACCAGGATGTTGCCTAAGGTGGAGGAATTGAGCTATAAGGAGAAACTGGATAGGCTTGGACTGTTTTCTTTAGAGCAGAGAAAACTGAGGGGGGACATGACTGAGGTGTATGTGATTATGAGGCATGTGGATAGGGTGAATAGAAGCAGCTGTACTCCTTGGTTGAGGGGTCAATCACAAGAGGGCATAGTTTTAGGGTAAGGGGCAGGAGATTCAGAGGGGATTTGGGGAAAAAAAAACCTTTTCACTCAGTGGGTGGTGGGAATCTGGAATGCAATGCCTGGGAAGTTAGTGGAAGCTGGATAACTCACAACCTTTAAAAAATATTTGGATGAGTACTTCAAATATAAGATTCAAGTGCAGGAAATTGGGATTAGCATGCGTCTGGTGGTAGTTATGTTGGTGCAGACTCAATGGGCCGAAAGGCCTTTTCTGCACTATATGAATCTATGAACATAGACAAAGCAGGAGGCAGAGGGAAAAGAAAATTTACTGAGGACACATGGACATCATTGTAAGTAACTTTCACTTTTGGAACTATATATTCACTTACATTTTTAAAACATCTGCTGCATTATAATTTTCACTGGTGAACCTGGTTAAATCGCTCTCACTTGAGAGATGAACAGCCTCTTCAGACCTTCCAAGGATGAAAGAAGTTTCAATGGCCAGCCAGAAATAGTAAGAACTGCCGATGCTGGAGTCAGAGATAACACAGTGTGGAGCTTGACCCAAAACGTCAGCTTTCCTGCTCCTTTAATGGCCAGCCGTTGCTCATCTCCCACAAACAACTGACTCCTTGAGCAGTGACATTGAAGACTGCAGCCAAGGCATTGCATTTTAATGTGACAACACTGAAGCTTAACACAATGTGCAGGGAATATACTGGGGCCTGGCCTGCACAAATCCTCCCACTCCTTATCTCCCAGCAGCCGTCCCCTGTATTGATAATGGGTCCCCAGTGTATAAGGGTCATGGAGGCTGTCAGGATATTTGGTGCAAACCTCCAGCTTTAATGAACGACGGTCACATATGGTTTGAACCTTGATCGAGCAGATGCCTTTTCCGTTGACAGACTTTGGAGGTTGGTGATAGCTTGCCCTTAAAGCAATGTGAGTAGATGTGGACTCTTCTAGGCAGTGGGGAAGCTTATAAAGAGCTATGTTGTGGGGAAAATGGCATCAGTAATATCCCACATTATGTACAGTTCAAGGATTGGGAGAGATGGCACACGGATTTTCAGTTGCTCTTTCAAATAATCCACTGGCATAAAGATTCAGTGAAGCATTAATCCTGATGACCACCAGGAAGGGATTGTCACCTAGTTCTTCTGAGAGCAAGCCTTCCTCCTCCAGCGAATGACATGGTTTGGAGACAATAGACCAGAACATCACTAATCAGCACCTGAGCCTGAATTAAATGGCAGCCAGTCCTGTAGATGCAGGGTCTCACCATATTTTCAGCTAATGCTTGTCCGTCTGGAAGCTGTGCAGGTTGTTGTTCTTGCTGATCAATTTCATGATTGCAGTCTGTTTCTACATTTGGAATAGCACCAAGGTCACAATGACTCCTGCATCAATGCTCTTCATGTAAGTTCTTTGAGCAGACAATCTATCAGGTTTATCCGAAAGATGATTTTACTACAGTAACTCCAAATCGCTTAAATCCTTCACGGTGGAGCTTTATGTTATGCCCTCACACAGTGTGGCGTAACGGCTTTACAATGAGATCATTGTCATACTTTCATTAGGAGCTTGAGGAATGTGACCTTATCCAATTTTATGTTAGATAACCAAAGTTTTCTGTGTGTAGAATTCAGCTAGTAAACAACTAAGATTGCCCTCCTCAAAAAGAAAAGGATCCCTTCTACATCACAGTCCATGTTCTTGAATAATTACCATTTGTTGTTTGAATCTGACAGCAGCAATGCATCATCTTACAGAGTTTGCTGTGAAAATTGGCTGTGAAATCAGAATTTCAGGTTTGACTTTTAAGTCCCTTGTTCTGATTACAGTTGCTTAGCAGGAAGCAATTAGTGAGCACAGTATCATCACTGAGACTGCTTGGGGCCATAGTTCTTCATGTACATTCTTCAACCTGCTGCTGAAGGGCAAATTGAAGCCAGATGAGGGGCTTTACTGAAGCAGTGAAGGCATGATTCCTGCCATTCCAAGAATTTTACTCCACCACTGAAGGAAAAAATCTGTAACTTACTCTCGCCATTTTGTTTGTGGTGTCAGCCATTCTGTGTAGTTATTGTATTATTGACTTTCTATCCAATGGGACAGCATTCCACCTTGGTTCAGTTTGTCATTCTGCAAGCTCTACCTGTGACACATGGATTACCACATTCATTTTGTTCTCTTTTGTGTTGCTTTCCCTGTGGCCCCTATGACGTTTCAACCTCTCCCCATTTCCATTGAGCCCCTTTTCCTAACTGCTACTGTCCCCACTTTACTACAGAGTCTATGACTTTGGAAATTTCCATGTGCCATTGTTGACTGTAGCCTCTGCCCATGTCGAGTACAAAAATACAGTGATCTGTTCCAACCCACTTCCGGAGCTCCTACTCACAATGAGGTCCCGTCCTGCTGTCTCTTTTTGCCTCATCACTGTCACCATTCATTCAGCAATCCAGTACAATGAAGCCTGTCTCTGATTTCTCATGGACTGTCCCTTAATAACCCTTTAGTTGTTATTGACCAAATCCCCAGGATGGACCATGGCCTACTGCCAGACTAACCTGGAAGGACAGTCCCAACTGACCATGGTCACTACCCCACCAGACTGCTGCATCAATAGCACTCCATCCAATGTACCTGTGATCACTTGGACTGACTTACAAAACTGACTGTGGCCCAGTCCCCGGACTGCAAGGCCACAGATCTCCAGACTCCAGTAGACCAAAACCTGACTAACCATGGCCAGCCCCTTGACTGTTTCTGCCATACTCCCTGCCTGACCATAGTCCCCTTCTTCCTGCTAAAAACTGTTTTGCTTGACAATCACATCTCGCCAGAGACGTGAAGCATTTGCCTTGTTTGTCATATAAGCTGCTTGCTGTCAGTGTGAATTTGCTTTAGCAGTGACACACAGCGGAATGAGCCCCTCCCACCCATTCTTACAAATAGATTGACTATTTACTCATCACCCCCCATTGGAAGCTGCCTGCCTCTCCCTCTGTATCAAAGAACAATGCAAGTCAGAGAGGCTGGCAGCTTGTTACTGAGCACTAAAGATTCTGTGCATTAATAAAGCAGGGAGACACACAGAAAGGCTGGCAGCTTCCAACTAAACCATACAATGAGAACTAAGAAAGCAATCTAAGAGCCATTCAGTGCATTTTATGCAGATGCATGAGATGCATGTGTGTCCCTGAATGGAAAGTAACCTGGCAGAAACACGAAAGTCATAGGTGTCTCTGCATTCCAAAGTAAAGTGTTGAAGGGCTGGAGTAGTATGGGAGTTGGTCTGAGAGCAGGCATATTGATATGGTAGGATTGGTGATTTGCTGATCCCAATTACCATAGACAAATGGTGAAGGAGATGGTGCCTATGGAATATGCAGGGAGGCTGTGAAGAAATAGTTCCATGATGGCTGGGACAAGCGTTCAGCGAGCTGCAGTCACCAGGAGCCCACTCCAATTTACATGTCAGAAATTTGTACCATCTAGTTTCTCTGTGAAGGACAAGAGAATTTCAAATGACATACAGATAAGGTGACTGGGGCTTTAATGAGATACAAATGCATAGAAGTACAGTAGTCACCGCTCGACAATGAGATTCTGAAACTGCCATTCAAGGTTTGAGGGGAAAATCCAGAAAGGGTGAGGGTTAGGACTAAGATTTTCTCAACATTGGTTTTCTCATTTTTATTGTACTTGCTTACCACTACTCTCTCCACACGAGGGAGGGGAAAACTCCACCTTTATAGACATGCTCTCTTTTAAAAATAACAATATATATGCTTTTATTCATTTTCATTACATTCAAAAATGATACCATATAGACCATTAAAGGAGGCAAAGAAGATATTATCTTAGTACAGCTGGGTGGCGGATCCCAGGAAATGTGCTACACAATCCAAATTCAGGTTTAAGATGAAAAGGAGGAGAACACATGTAAGACAGTGCCTGACAAAATAGATTTTAACAAGTTATTTTTGGCACGATGTCGGAAATAAAACAGAAAATGTTATTGAGAAGAGGAGAAATAACATTGAAATACCAGAAACCTCTCTACATGTTTTTCCTCCTTTAATTCACCTTTTAAAAGCACTTTGGTCAGAATGTAAAGGATAGCAGAGATAACTAAGTGGTAGGACTGAATCTTGCGTTGGTGAAGTGCAAGTTGTGTCAGGTTTCTTTTAGAGGGCTTCTCACTGGGGCACCCAGTGAGATTTTTTGCTTCATCTTTCCAGTTGGCCTTATTAACTACTTACTCAACCACTATGGTAACCTTCACGTCCAATTCTAGCCCCGTCTTACCATTTGTCATTCCAGGGACAACTGAGCAATCCCAGAGGGCTGTCAAAAGAACAGCAACCCTTCTGCCCATTCCCATCTTTGAAGGACCACTGTGCACCTTACACTAGTGTTGGCACACTGACACTGCCCCTCACAGCAGCCAAGAGGCCAGGCTGCTCATGGCACATGGCTAACACTCCCTTGCACATCAGCCCCATTCTCTTACCCTAGTCACTTTTCAACCACCATACTACTTTAGCTCAGTCGGCTGGATGGCTGGTTTGTGAAGCAGAGTGACGCCAACAACAAGGGTTCAATTTTTCCACATTGGCTGTTACCATGAAGGACTCACCTTCTCAACCTGTCCCCTCACCTGAGGCGCATGACCCTTAGGTTGAGCCACCACCATTGTCTCTTTCTCTAATGAGACAGCAGCAATATGGTGACTTTAGGTGCATACCATCTAAACACCATCTCTGTGTCAGCATTACGCTGTCCCCAGTGGAGATCTACAGCTTGTCATTGCCCAGTAAGGGATCATCACATACAGACAAGAATTGACAATTCCAAGCATAAGCTTTTGTTTACAGCTACACAAACAAACTGATAGAGGCCGCAACTTGCACGCCCCCCCCCCCCCCCCCGACCCTGCCACACACCATGTGACATTGGTATCATGAGCAGTGACTGTTTTACAGACCAACGATTGCCTGTTACAACAAACTCTCAACCACTGAAACCAGGTATCAATCAGCTCCTTCTCAAAAGAATGCTCCCCTCACCCCAGTTCCTCGCTACCCGACATGTCACCTTGTTGCCTGCTCCAATTATCCAGACTTTACTGGAGGGCCACCTTCATCCCCCCTGCCCCCCACACTTCTCCCCTATACCCAAGACCAGTCCAAGCAGTGAAACCACATCTTCAGCAGCCCCATGTTTTGCTCCACCACAACTCTGGTTAAGACGTAGTTATTGCACAGTGGTGTCATTGGCCATGGTCGCAGTGGGTATCTCTTGACTCTCAGTAACCAGCTTTGTAAGGTACCAGGACTCTGTCAAACACACCAGGTATGCAAGAGTGCCCCACAATGGAGCAGTGGTGGCAGTTGCCAGGGTTGTGGGCACACATCTCCAGGAAGTGGTAACAGTGATTGCAGATCACCTGAATGTTAATGGAATTAAGCGCTTCCTGGTGATGAATTCTGCAGTGTTGTGATACTACCCTCTCAGTGTTACGTGTGTACGGTTGATAGCATCCTGCACCTGGGGAAAGCCAGCTGTGGTCCCAAACCTTACTGCCCAGGCTACAGCACAGATCTTGTGAACGAGTGTGATCTTGACCTAACACATTTGTGGGTGCAAATCCCACTGAGGTCACCCATCATTCCCTGGAAGGAACCAGATGCATGGAGGTCCAAAGCAGATATCGCCTTCACAGTCACTAGGAGAGGATGGCCTATTCTGACATCCAGTGTAGTTCCATCACAGTGAAGTGAGCATTGGACCACTAGAGAATGAGTCTTGGAAATTACTATGGAACCTGCACCAACACTGTACTTTGCCCATCCAAAGGAAATAGATTTGGGACTGAAAACGTTTGGGCCTCCTGCATATACACCACATCCCGAGGGCTGTGCTCATGCAACCTCTCACTGAGCTGGCTACTCCTTGTCCTCTACTGTAGACTGCTGCTGCTGCTGGGTTTGTCATTGGTCCTGGCATTTTTAGGTCGGCTGCCACAGCAAGCAACATGCCACCAGCAACGGGGCACAGGACTGTCAGTAGAAATGACCCACGTTGGGAATGCAAAGAGTGAAAAATGCTCTTAGCTGTCTGACGGGTCATTGGTGGCATTCTCTGTGAATGAGGGGTGCACACACTCCTCCAGACAATGAGACAAGCTGCATCCTGAAAACAAAGGTAATGCCTCCATCATTCATTTCGCTTCAATGTACAGCAACTTGGTGAAGATGCCACCGTTTGAAAGCCCAGCACATTACTTCTCCTGGGAGCGCCTCTGAACCCCTTCCTATCCCAGACCCACATCAGTGCTTCAACTCTCAGTTGCATTCAGTACAGACCATTGTTAAGCTGACGTGACAGATGGTCTAAACCTCCCACAGTCCCCTCAGATAATTAATGGCCAGCATTGGCTCCTTTTGAAGTTATTGTTGCTAATGTCAGGATGATTGAGCTGCCGCTGTTCATTTTGTAGGGACCAATGGTATTGTGCAAATCACCTTTGATCAGCATTTGATCTAAGCACGTTCATTCTGCATGCATTGCAAATGAGTGAAGAAATGACTGTAAATGAAAAGTAGCTGCAGCTGTAGCTGGAACTATGGCCACTTTACCTTTACTGTATCCCCATTAACCTTGTACTACTCCGATAACCCATTTCCTCCCATCACCAGCTGAGACCCCTTGTTGAGATCCAAAATATTGAACTCCCCACTCAATTGTCCTCCCTGCCCTCGAGCCCTGACATTACATCGGAACGATGCCCCTCCTGGTCCTTTACACTCCCATGTGGAGGCCGTGGCCATGGTCACTGCCAATAACTGTCTCCCATCACCATAGCTCCCCATGGCCTTGATGCTGATCAGCCTACCCCGCATACGTCTCAAGATCAGCTCTGACATCATCCCTGTCCCCACTTCTACAAATGCTTCTGCTTACCCCGCACCCCCACAGCTGTAATTCCCCTGCCCTGTTTGGCATAATCCACCACAGCCTCTCCGGGCCCCTCTTTGCACCCTCCTGAATCATCATTAGACCTTCAGACCTCTGACCAGCTATGACAATCAGTCCATGGACACGACTGAGCAGACTCCTGGCTGCTGTATTTGCAGCTCCCTGACAATATGCAATGTGCAATATGCACTTCCCCTGACGGCTTACTGCTGACCCCACAGGATTGACCATTGCCCACTGCCCAAACTGTAGTTGGACATATCCTTGAACTGTACTTGACCCAAGCAGATGAATGACCATGGCCGAGCCCCTGGACTGAAGGTGGATTGCACCCATGACTGACAGTACTGGGAGAACCCAGCCAGAAAGCGACCTCACCTTAACTGGACTGAGGGCTAGCCCCCATTCAGATACCAACATGGTCATTTGATTGAATAAATATCCAAAGTGCTTGTTGCATGGACAGCTAGCACATGCATTAGGTGTTACAGTGATGTCTCAGTGTGTCATGCAGCAAAACATTTCCCCAGCCCCTGGACAGATTCTCACTGACAACCACACCAAGCAGCTGTCTGTGTATCAGTGCAAAAGTGCATGTTAGTATAGCAGTACTGACAGTCTTTAGGCTCTAGCTGAAGTGCCAACATGCTAACTGGCATGGCATGGCAAGGCATGGATGCTTGGAGCATGCTGGTAGGTGCTGACTGAGTGAGTGCTAAGAGGGAAAGCCAGCAGCCCTGAGATACAGCGTGGCCCATTCTGTGAGCTGGATATCTGGACCTGTGCACACAATGTTCTTGCTGCAGCGTTTTGATGCTACTTGCCATTGATGCCTGCATTGCAAGTCTGTGCTTTCTCAATGACCTACAAGTGGATTGGAGAGGTGCCATGCTGGTTGGGACAGTTGTCAAGTTTGGATGCCAGTGTCCATGGACGAAGGGTGCGTACAAGTGGTGCCTGTAGTTTGCGTGCTGAGATGCCGTCAGTGTTGATCACCTTGGAGGCTGCTCGTGATGGTAAGCTGAAGTCACCAGACACCCGCTCTGACTTTCATGTCAAATTCTTGACGTCTAGTTTTTTTTTGGTGTGTTTTCTAAGATAGGAAGCTGAATATTAAATACATAAGATATGGTATTAATAAGATGTTTAACAAGTTACAATCCTCTTAATTGTCAACTCATTGCTCCCAACTGAGAAATTCTCCTTGCGACGTAGTTATAGATTAAGACTTTCACACCTCCTACACTTTGACAGCACTTGTAGTACAGTAGCAGTGTCCCTACCTCTCAGCCGGGAGTCCTGAGTTTAATTTCCAACTGTTCCAGAGGTGTGTAAATAACATCGCTGAACAGACTGTTTGAAAAACATCTGAAAGATGTAGTGAGACGGCCCCCACATGGAGATTGAACACAAGGGGCTTTTCATCCGATTCCATCACAAACCTCACCATTGCCCATGTCTCTCAAATCCCTAGAAAATTTCACCCATTAATCAGGAGGAAGAAGTATGAGAGGATGCTGGCTGGGAATATTAAAATGTATAGCAAGAGCTTCTACAGGTATTTAAAAAGGCAAACAGTGATTAAACTGAATGTTGATCCTCTAGAGACTGAGAACGGTGAGTTAATAATCGATAATAAGAAAGTACGAATCAAATGTGGAAATAGCTTGCTCCAGTTTTTAAAGTAAACAAAAACAATTCTGGTAATAGCTGTAAATCAGGAGCTGGAAAGGCAAGAAAAATTTAGTGAAATTACAATCGTGAAGGTAGAGTTATTGAGAAAACTGGTGGAGCTGCATACTCACAGGTCTCTGGGTCCAGATAACTTCATTCTAGGATTATTAAAGAGGTTACGGATACCGTTTGAAAATCTGTCCTGCAAAGTTCCATGAGACATTTTACTATATTACCAAGTAAATGCAAGTTATTGTTTAATTTATTTGTAACTTAAATATTTACAAAGGTTGTAAGAGTTATAAAACTGAAATACTGGGGACATAAACAGAGTTTTCATCTATTATTTCCTGTCAAATTCAAATTTGGAAGTTTGTAGTGCTATCAAACTATTATTTATGTTTCAGGTCAAGAGCCGCAACGAGTTCAAATCCAGATTATTTTAACCTTGCACGACAACGTGCCATGAATAAAAACAACTCAGATCCTTTGCATGGGGAACGAAGAAGTAGTGAAGATAATTGGGTGGAAGCAGTTGATCTAGAAACCAAAGTAATCTCCAGCAAACCTCAATTACCATCAACACCATCATTAGAATGCAATACTTTGAAAGTGAATGATCTTTCTGATTTACTGTATTCAGGTATTATGCAACATCTAATTACAGATTTAAAGTTGGTTTGGAACAGTGCCGCTCCTTTTTGTAAGGATAATTTGATGCGAGATATTTCAGAGAAGTTATGAATTTCACCCATTTTCCTACCCTAATGCACTTAGTTAATATAATGTCAAGTGGAAACAGCTGCATTGTATGTACCTGCACAGCATGTTCATTTAAAACCTCTAGTTACTTGGAAATAATGAATTTGTTAAATAATCTTGGAATCAGAATGGTCCTCCCCCTGTAGATAGAGATTAAATGATTCATTTGTTCATGTGTTTTCTCTGCCCAACTTCATTACTGATATGTCATCTTGGGTTGCTTTCTCAGTGGTTTTTTGTCAATGTACATTTTAACATTGCCTTTCACTCACAGGGACAGGGTAAGTCCAGGTTGGAGTAGTTCCCAAGTCTACCTCGTAGAAATGGGATTTGAGTGTGATGTTATTCTGAATCGTGCAAAAGTATTCTAACCAACTCAGTGAAGCAACCCCCAAATCCAAGTTATTCTTTCTTAAATATTTTGATGGCTTATCAACAATAGTGAGTATGCTCAGAGCACCCAATTCGAATCGGTCTTTTATCTGAGCAGTTGTCAGGTCCACACATTATTCACAAACATCTTTCCATGTGAAGCACTCAGTACTGACAAAATTCAACTTTGGCAAGTCAGATGACAAGGTGTGGAGAGAGAGATCGTGAATGACCTTTACCTCCTCATCAAACACCATGCCCAATTTCGCTCCCCACAATGGCAAGGGCGCTGGAAGCAGCTTCCATTATAACTATAAAATTGAATATATGTACATTATTTGCAAGGTTGTGAAAAAGGAGCAGGAAATGGAACTAATTAGACAGCTCTTCAGCATAGACACAATGACTCCCTTCAATTCTGCATGATGCCATTGTCCTCACCAATAATTCGTGGTTTGCCAGGTTTATAATATATGCCTTGCTTTTTGGATCTAGAGATCACTAATGAGTGAAATGTACATTTTTTGGAGTATGTATAAAAGATGAACAACATGAAATGAGGTGGGTAGTTAACAATCATCAGAGAAGGCAATCATTATCGGTACTCGTCAGCCCATCTGGGTTGCTAACTCACTTTCAGAGTTGCCTTGGGATTTTCCATTTGTAAACAAGGGCTGGATTACATGCTTCGCTATTAAGGCTACAGAAGTCTAGGTGAAGTTATGTTCCTGTTTCTAACCTTCACTATTCATATAATTTTGAAGTTCATTTGCCATTATCAGGGAACCCTTATGCAAATCGATTGGAGATTGGCTGCACAACAGCTCAAAGTCCTGCTGTATTATCACCTGAGTGACACCTTCAATGAATGCAGTTTAAGTGGGGAAACAAAAATTAGATTAATAAGAAACAACTACAAGAAACAACTGATGCGATAGGGATTTTTGACCTTATGAACTTTATAAATCCATACTTTTGTCTGTCATAAGAATAGGTCCTAGGACCAGGCATGTTTCTCTTCTACCCAGTGTCGTTATGACAGAAAGTACGCTGGATAGCACTAGTCACTCTTGGCATACCTCCAATAAATAATCTAGACCAATATCACGAAGTTAATTGGATCAGCTTTATTTTTGACGGCTGAATTGCATTGTGAAATTTGTTACTTTGGGACTAAGATTATACTTGGTAGGGGCCTAAAATAACAATAGAGGTTCAGCCACCCTTTCACCCTGCCCAATTTTCCATTCCATTGATGCCCTTGGAATCACATCCTCACACTTAACCAGAGTTTCCTTCAGGTTGACCTGTAACATGTCAACGAGGCGCATTGTAGAGGGGGAGTTAATGCCCATTGGAAATGTGCTCAGACTTCAAATTCACTCCTTTGATTTTTCAACCAGTGCTCACTGTGAGGTTCACTGCTTCCTGAACAGACCTGATAAATTCTACCGTCTATGATCTTTGAGAACTGATGATGCTCCACTGTCTATTATCCTTTTAAATATATGTGATAATCTGCAGGATAAAACTATAATTGATTGAATCTATGCAGTATTGAAAGCTAGGCTATACAATAGACAATCTAATACTAATACTGATAGATGTTTGACACGTATCTCAGTTGGTGCTCGTTGCCTTGGTAACTGACATTTGAATCGAACACATCCTGTATCTCACACAGCACACGCTTGTCATGTTGTTATGTACAGTCTTGTTGTTAGTTTATATGAGAATCAGTTGAATGAACTACATAACCTATTTATGTAAATTTCCTGGGTATGTATTCTGCAGCTAAAAGCAAGGAAGACCAGCTTAGCAGAAATGATGGTGTAATCCTTGGGCAAGATATCAGCAGTATGCTACCTGATGAAAACAACTTTGTAAAGGCTGACTCAGGTAATTGCAAGGAAGTGGAACATGTGACAAAACATTTCCCTCGGGTGGAAGATAACTGTCATTTTACTGGTGAAAGTTGTACTCCATGTCAAGATTTAAAGTTTAGCCACAGCAAAGAAGAGAGGAAGGATAATATTGGCCATTCAACTGAAGTATCTGAATCCCGAGTTTCTTTGCCTCTTCGGCAAACAGAATCAAACGTGGGGAAAAGGAGATGCAACCCAGGATGGAGCAGTGCATTTTTTGGGAGTGAGTATTTTAACCAGCAAGTGAAGACCTGTGTAAAGCAATTGGGTCAACATAACTTCAATGAAGACAAGAACATAGAGTCCAAATTGTTGGTAAGTGTTGTATTCATCACTATACTTCAATGGACTTGAAAAAGAATTTTAAATGAACCTTTTGCCTCTGAATGAATCATGAATTTTATTTATAGGGTGACATTCAAAAATCACTGCTTGCTTATGTTTTCATTTTTTTAAATTTCAAAAATGTACTTTATTCGTTAAAATATCTTTGTATACACACGCAGTTACTGAAGCAGTTCAGTTCTGTACAGACACATATGAAGAAACAAACAATGATTGGAGTTTGACTCTATCCAACAAACAAATCAAAGACATTTCTTACTTGTACAAAACTGTATTTACATGTTTCCTCTGAATTTACTTACAAATAAAAATTTTGTAAGTTTTCATTTCCATACAATAATTGTTATACTATTCTATTGCAGTCACTTTCCATGGAAGTGTCTTTCTTGTAGAGCATGACATTAATTTTATAGAGAATTCAGAAAAAATGTATCAATGCTAAGAACCAGAATTCACTTACTGAAGCTATTCAGTTAGAATTTTCCTTGTCATATCACCTGTATTATGCAAACATTGCAGCTAAAACTTAATGAGCATTTGAATTCTGAATGGAATTGTGCACTTTTTTGTTTCAAAAATGAGATTTTAAAAAGCACCTTAGCAGAGTGTGCATAATGCGATACAATAAACATTACAAGTGAAACAGTGCTTGCAAACATTAGATTCCGAAAATACTGACATTGACAGAGGACAATAAATAAAGTTTAAAATAAAGCATTATTGCTTACTATTATTCCAATGTTCGTTTCCCTTTGTTCATTGCAAACCTGCTGCTATCAACTAACAGGGAGTCACAAGAATCGATTATTATCAACAATTATGAGCTGATCAGAGATAGCCATGTGTTTTATAAAGGGAAAGGCATATCTAGAAATCCTAGATAAATGCTTTGAAAATTTTAGTAGTGTGACACTTAAGGAAATGCCAATGGATATTATTTATATGGGCTTCCAGATGACACTGAATAAGATTCCAAAAAAAATTGCCAGAAAATGAGAGCATTGAATTGGAGGTAACCCATTCCTGGTTTAACAATAACAGGGCACCATTTAAAACTGAGATAAGAAAACATTGTTTTCTCTGTCAGAGGGTTGTGATTCTTTGGAATTCCCTTACTCAAAAGGTTTAGAATGCAGAATCTTTAAATATTTTTAAGGCAGAGATAGATAGATTCTTTGTTACCAAGGAAATGTAAAATTATCGGGGAAATGCAGAAATGTAGAGTTGAAGTGAAAATCAAATCTGCCTTGATCTGTTGAATGGCGCAGCAGGCTAGAAGGGCTGAGTGGCCAAATCTTGTCCCGTGTTTGTATGAGTAGGAAGTTGTTTAGTGGGTAGAAGACTGGATACAGATGGTGGTTAGGTACTTAAATTGTCAGCACATGACAAGTCAGGTCACTCAGGTATCGGTACTGGGGCCTTTTCAGTATATTTATGATAAACTTGAGAGAAGGAATAGAATGCCATTTACCCATTTTACTGCTAATGCTAAACTAGGTGATTCAGTGAATAAGAAGCTGCAGTGGGATAAATTAAGTATGTGCACAAACCTTTTTTAGATTAGGCCCAACTTGGAGAAGTGTGAGGTTATCTCATCCACTTTGGATTTTAAGAAAGAAAGATCAGATTATTTTCTAAATGTTCAGAAGCCTGGGGCTGGGGTAGCAGAGAGATTTTGGGCCTCAAGTACAAGAAACAGTAAACGTTAGAGTAGCAAAGGTAATTCAAAGGGCTAACGAAATTTTGTCATTTATCACAAAGGGGGATGAGATGTAAAGGGATGAAAGTTAGTGTTACCGTTAGATAAAGTACCGGCCAGAGTCCGTAGAATACTGGGTCAATTCCAGCCACTGCATCTTAGAAACATAAACATAGAAACATAGAAGATAGGAGCAGGGGGAGGCCATTCGGCCCTTCGAGCCTGCTCTGCCATTCTTCACGATCATGTTTGATCATCCAACTCAATAGCCTAATCCTGCTTTCTCCCCATAGCCTTTGAACCCATTCACCCCAAGTGCTATATCTAGTCGCCTCTTGAATACATTCAATGTTTTGGCATTAACTACTTCCTGTGGAAATGAATTCCACAGGCTCACCACTCTTTGGGTGAAGAAATGCCTCCTCATCTCCATCCTAAATGGTCTACCTCGAATCTTCAAACTGTGACCCCTGGTTCTGGATACACCTACCATCAGGAACATCATCCCTGCATCTACCCTGTCAAGTCCTGTTAGAATTTTACAAGTCTCTATGAGATCCCCCCCTCATTCATCTGAACTCCAGTGAAAACAATCCCAACCTAGTCAATCTCTCCTCATATGTCATACCCGCCATCCCCAGAATCAGCCTGGTAAACCTTCGCTGCACTCCCTCAAGAGCAAGAGCATCCTTCTTCAGAAAAGGAGACCAAAACTGCACGCAATATTCCAGGTGTGGTCTCACCAAGGCCCTGTATAACTGCAACAACACATCCCTACTCGTGTTCTTGAAACCTGTCGCAATGAAGGCCAACATACCATTTGCCTTCTTTACCATCTGTGCACTGCTTACCTTCAGAGGCTGGTGCACAAGGAATCCCAGGTCCCACTGCCCACTCCCCTCTCCCAATTTACAGCCATTCAGGTAGTAATCTGCCTTCTTGTTTTTGCTTCACATGAATAACCTCACATTTATCCAAATTATACTTAGGAAAGATGTATTGGCTTTAGGAGTGTGCAGCACCAATCCATCAGTATGTTACTAAAATGGTTAAATTATGACAACAGAATGCATAAATTACGCGTGGATTAAATATTAAAGCTGAAGAAGTAATCGAATTGAAGTGTTTACAATGATTAAAGGAACCAACAGGCTAAGTAGAGAGAACAGAGTTCCTCTTGTGGGAGAATTTAGAACAAGGAGGCGAGCCTTAAAATTAGAGCTAACTTGTTTGGTGTTAGGAAGCGATTCTTTGCACAAACATCCAAACACATTTTAGGGGACTAACTGAAAATGTCAAAATGGCAATTTATACAGTTTGTTAGGCGAGGGAATTAAGGGTGACAGAACCAGGGAGGGTAGATGGAGTTAAGATGTGCATCAGCTACAATTAACATTTTTTATTGAAAGCAGTGCCCAAATTAATTTCCAAGGTAGATAAAATGAACAACAGCAAGATGCAATTCTAAAATCGAAAACATTCTAAAGCAGTGTTAAACCCCAGTGTTGTGAGGAAGGAAGCTGGTGGTGTTCTGTATCAGCAACATTGAAGGAATGGTGATATCACTCCAAATCAGGATGATGTGTGATTTGAAGAGGAACTTGCAGGTGGTTGGTGTTCCTGTGCATCTACTGCCCTTGTCATTCCAGATGATGCGGGTCAGAAATTTGTCAGGCGCTGTCAAAGGGGCCTTGGTGTGTTACTGCAGTACACCTTGTAGATGGTGCACACTGCTGCCACTGTGCATCAGTGGTAAAGGAAATGAATGTTGAAGTGGTGGGTAGTTTGCCAATCAAAGAGGTTGTTATCCTGGATGGTGTACCAGCTACTTGAGTGTTGCTGCAGTTGCCCTCATCCAGGCAAGTGGAATCACAGGATATTATAGGGTAGATAATCAAGAGGTTTCAGATGTGCAGGTAGGCAGGTTTCAAATTAGATGTTAGACTTGAAACTTAATGTTCAATAGAAAGGTAGTATGCAATAAACAGTAGGAAACTTCCTTTCCCAATTTTGAACTGATGTGACAAGACCTTGTTGCGTTTGGATTCAGTGCAGATAACTCCTGATGCTACTGTCTTCCAACTGTGCTGCTACCTCTGCTGGTTCTGTCTCACTGTTGGGATAGGACCACCTTCAGTGATTGTGATGGAGTAGTCTGATATTTTGGCAGCACAATATAATTCTGACTATTTCGGGCAGTTGCTAACGTTTTCTGTAGGACAGCTCTTCCAAATGCTTGCACAGGATGTTGGTAAGGTGAACTTTGCAGGGTATACTACTCTCGGAGGCATTAATGATAGAATTATAGAATCCCCTACAGTGTGGAAACAGGCCATTTGGCCCAACAAGTCCACACCACCCCTCCAAAAAGCATCCCACCCAGAACCATGGCCCACGGCCCACGGCCCCTACCCTTTCCCATGTCTGATCCACCTAACCTACACATCTTTGGACTGTGGGAGGAAACCAGAGCACCTGGAGGAAACCCACACAGACACAGTGGAGCATGTGCCAACTCCACATAGACAGTTGCCCGAGGGTGGAATCAAACCCAGGTCCCTGGTGCTGTGAGGCAGCAGTGCTAACCACTGAGCCACCGTGCTGTAGTGGGTTTTATTGTTATTTAACTTTCTACAGCAGATTGGTACAACTGATGGTTTGCTGGGCCACTTCAAAGGGCAGTTAACAGTCACCCACGCTATTGTGTCATATTTAGGTTAGATTTCATTTCCCAAAGCCTTTAATTAAGACAATCTGCTGGTTATCTTTACACACTTTATTGCTGACTTATTTAAGTATATTTTAATTCCCCCAGCTGCCGGTTAGATTTGAATTTAATTCTCTGAACTATTATCATTCCCTCTGGATTACTAATCCAGTAACATTACCACTAAGGCACTGTTCCTAATAGCTATAATGCAAAGGATTTTTTTTTACTTTCTGAAGTTAAACTGACCTTATTTTGGTTTCACAGGAGATTGAACAACAATTGATGATGGAGACTAAGAATTTCAGAAAAACTAAAATATTCTACCAGAAACTCCAACAACAGGAAAAAAGAAGCAAAGGTTAATATGGTGCATTCGTTTTTTTTTTGTTATTTGTACATGGGAGGCAGGTGAACTGACTAGCAAACTTTTATTGCCTATTCCTAATTGCACAAAAGGGCAATGGATTATTATTTAAATAGAACCAGCAGGTAGGTTTATGGGTAGAGGCAGGAGATTGGCACTAAGGTAAAATGCTTGAAGAGTTAGCACAAACACAGTGGTTTGAATGGGCTCTTCTGCACCTTAACAATTCTGTGATTCTAATTGTACTTGAGAAGCTGGGTGTGCAGGTAAACCCCAGTGTTGTGAGGAAGGAAGCTGGTGGGGTTCTGTATCAGCAACATTGAAGGAATGGTGATATCACTCCAAATCAGGATGATGTGTGATTTGAAGAGGAACTTGCAGGTGGTTGGTGTTCCTGTGCATCTACTGCCCTTGTCATTCTAGATGATGCGGGTCAGAAATTTGTCAGGCGCTGTCAAAGGGGCCTTGGTGTGTTACTGCAGTACACCTTGTAGATGGTGCACACTGCTGCCACTGTGCATCGGTGGTAAAGGAAATGAATGTTGAAGTGGTGGGTAGTTTGCCAATCAAAGAGGTTGTTATCCTGGATGGTGTACCAGCTACTTGAGTGTTGCTGCAGTTGCCCTCATCCAGGCAAGTGGAAATCACTCCTCACTTGAGCCTTGAAGATGTTGGGACAGGTTGTGCCAACATGAGTTCCTTGGCCTGCTTTGGTAGGCTTTTTCATAAATTTCTACATTTTCCCCTTTCAACCCTCAGTAATGCAACCCTACCTTAAGGCAGCTGTACGTCTCTAGGTGTGGGGAGAGGGTTATATTGCCTGTGCCACGTTTCTAGTATGTGGATAGTACTATTATCTAAAGAAACAGTAATATCATAATCACTGGATGTTATTTGCCTCTTTCCTGGCCTCCATGACATTATGTCAATTCCCACAACAACATTAACAACAAGTGTATGTGCATGTATATATATAAAATGATGCTTCAGGGAAGCAATATCAAAAGCAATTTAGTACAGGACCAAGCAAGATAACACGCAAGCCTCAGGCCTTGGAAACTGAAGGCATAGCCACCAATGATGTAACAACTAAAACCGAGGATGCTCAACTAGCCAAAATGATTGGAGCACTTATATCTGGGAAGATTGATTAAGCTACCATTGGTGGCTTTCTCTATTTACCATGATGTGCTAGGATATGGATCTGTGTCCTGTTACCATCTGACTATTGGAGCATACATTGACTGGGTGACATTGGGTATCATTGTATTATTTTCCAACCGTGTATAGGCATTGTGAAGACAGGTTGAGAAAAGATTCAGTCCATGGTTATGCAAGAAATGAACAGTCAGATTTCACTCTTGTGGAAAGAAATGGGCTCGGCAAAAAAAGGTGCTGGAAAGTGCACAGAGCAACATAATTCTCACATGGGAAAATGCTAAGCAGGTCACAGTTTTCATATTTAGCAAAGGCAGTTTCCTGACACTGAAAGTTGACACGATGCATATGCATGGAATAACGTCTTGCTTTCCTCGTGTCATTTCACTCTTTGTAGCACTGGAGCCAGGTTCTCTGCACAGTGCTGCACACACTGTGTCCAATTTTTGATTGGTCTGGGATTTATGCTTTATCTAGTTAAAGAATATTTGTTTTTCTACCTTAATTCTTTCTCCAGAAGGCATTTGACAAGGTTCTGCACAAAAGACTGCTAAATAACATAAGAGCCCATGGCATTAAAGGTACTGCATTGATAAAAGATTATCCGACTGGCAGAAGGCAGAGATAAGAGATAAAAGGGTCTTTTTCAGAATGGCAGCTGGTGACTAGTGAAGTTCTACAGGCGTCTGTGTTGGGACCAAAACTATTCATGTTATACATTAACAATCTGGATGAAGGAACTGAGGGTATTATTTCTAAGTTTCCAGATGACGCAAAGATAGGTGGAGGGGCAGGTAGTGTTAAGGAAGCAGGGAGGCTGCAGGGAGACTCAGACAGGCTAGGAGAGTAGGAAAATAAGTTGTAGTTGGAAGGCAGTGCAGGAAAATGTGAATGTTTGCACTTTGTTAAGAAGAATAGAGGCATAAACGATTTTTTAATCAGGACAAGGCTTTGGAAACTTGAAGCACAAAGGGACTTGAGAGGCCTAGTTCAGGATTCTCTTAAGGTTAACACACAGTTTAGTTGGCAGTTAAAAAGGCAAGTGCAATGTTAGCATTCATTTCAAGAGGGCTAGAATACAAGAGCAGAGATCTACTACTGAGGCTGCATCAGGCTCTGGTCAGACTGTATTTGGAATATTGTGAGCAGTTTTGGGCTGCGTATCTAAGTGGGGATGTGCTGCAATCAGAGGAGGTCTAGAAATTTACAAGAATGACCCTTGGAATAAAGGTCTTTTCATATAAGGAATGGTTGAGGACTGTGGTCTGTACTTAATGGAATTTAGAAGGATGAGGGGAGATTTGACTAAAACTTACAGAATACTGAGAGGCCTGAACAGAGTGAACATGAAGAAGATGTTTCCACTAGTAGGAGAGACTAGGACCGGAGGGCACAGCCTCAGAGTGAAGGGATGACCCTTTAGAACTGAGATGAGGAGGAATTTCTTTAACCAGAGGGTGGTGAATCTGTGGAACTCATTGCTGCAGAGGGCTATGGAGGCCAAGTCATTAAGTATTTATGACAGACTCTTGATTGGTAAGGGGATCAAGGGTTACAGGGTGAAGGCAGGAGAAATGCATCAGCCATGATCAAATGGCAGAGCATAATCATTGGGCCAAATAAATTCTAGACAGCATTTATCACCCATCTCTGCCCAGAGGGCAGTTTGGAGTCAATCACTTTGTTGTGGGTCTGGAGTCATATGTAGGCAGACCAAGTAAGAATGGCAATTTGCTTCCCTAAAGGACATTAGTGAACCAGATGGGTTTTTCCTGACAATCAGCAATCAATCATTAGATTCTTAATTCCAGATATTTTACTGAATTCAAATTCCACCATCTGCCATAGTGGGATTTGAACCTGGGTCCCCAGAACAATATATGGGTCTCTGGATTCACAGTCCAGCAATAATACCACTAGGTCATCGTCTCCCTTAGTTCTGCTCCTCGTCTTATGGTCTCAGTGTAATTCAAAGTAAGATTAACCAAGACTTCAAATATTTGTAACTAATAGTTTTATTATCCTCAAAATAACATAGGTTTACATGAGATACATTAAGTCTTTAACTCAGTAGTAAATCAGAAACTCAGAATGGGAGTTCTTCTACCTTGTGAACACTAAAATGTTCATTCTCCGCTGACATCCTTTTCATTAAGAAATTAACAATGCACTACTTTCTGTATTGTATTCCCATTTTACTTGTGCATTGAGCCATGGCCAGACTTGTGATCTCGCTACCATTCTTGCTAACAGAAATAAACTTTCTATGAGTTCCGATTCTCTGTTTCCATGGTTATGCAGACTTATACTGTCAAACATACAGTTTATAGTTGTTTACCATCTCTCTCAGGAGATGTTTTTTGTAGACTTCCAGAGAGCCTGTATTAAATTTGAGTTTGGTCAACTTGCCAGTGTGTCCACTTGAACAGTTAACAGTTGTTTTTAACCAACTCCATCCCTTCAATGAGTAATTAAACAAGTTAAAGTCTATAAGTCCCTGTCAGTGCTACCTCTAATAATTAAAATGGCTTTCCAAGCATGACTATGAATACTTGCACTCCAGAATCAGATTGAGATCTGACTTTAGTTACTGGCTCACTGTTGAGTCACTGCAAAATGAACACTGTTTGGTATTAGTGGAAAAGTGGCAATAGCATGTTGTCCTCATCTAATGGCACCAATTTGAATTTGCTGAAAAACCAATGCAAGTCTTTGCCCTTAAGGCTTTAGTTAGTCCACTTGGCTTATTCGCTGTACATTCACAATGTAACATTAAATTTTACTTTAAAGGAATTGATGCAAAGTTGGTGCTGTCCAAACTGAAGCAACAGCTTGAAGAAATGAAGCTGAAGATGGAGCTCCTTGAGCTGGCAAAGAAATATCTTGAGGTATGCTCAATGATAAAAGTCCAATGAAGGAATGACTATTATAGCAATGGCAACTGTATTTGTTAAGCATATGATTAAGTTAATATTTTCACTTGTTATTGTTTATGAACAAAGTTTTATAGATTATGTATGTGTAGCTTAAACAAAGTATCGCAGATTGTGTTCTTATGTTTACTGCAGAACCCATACATCTCCACATAATCTCTAACACATGTACATGACCAGCATGAAGTCATCACCTATTTGCCTGCACCACTGCAAACATCTTTATATTACAAGAAGGACTCATGAACTAGGGAGTCACAGTTATTCAGGGATGGATGACTTATTGTGACTTTTCTATCAGGAGCACCAATTTCCTCAAATTCTCTTCACATTTCTCTTGCCCACTCATGTTCCACAAATCATTCTGTGAAGTCATGCCCTCGATCACTCATGACCACGCAACATCTTATACTGGCCCTTCGGCTAATTGACTGTATGTTAATCCTCTCTCCATCAGCATTGTCTCCCTGTCTTTCAAAGCTACTGGTATTGTCCCCTGCTCAAAATAAAACTCACTCTTTTGACCTATTTCACCTATGAAGTAGCTCCATTTACAATCTTTTACTCTTACGATCAATGAGCATCCATATCCATCTCTCTCACAACTCACAGTTTGACCCTCTAATCATAAATGTCACAAAACACAAAAATCACCCTAACTAAAGTCACAAATGACTTTCCCTACAATCATGGTGCATTATCTCTCCACAACTTCTTCTGGAGCCTTCAACATGCTCAACCATAACATTCTCACCTGAAGCCTACTATCTAGCTTGGTGAGAGCAGCCTTTTATTTTTACCCATTCATAGTGAGAGTTTTTCCAGCATTTAATTCTTCCAATTCCTACCCTATCATTTCAGGAATGTTGTCAGATTCTATCTTTCCCACCCCACCCCCAGCCTTCTCCTCTTCTTCTATGTGTTACCCATTGATGGGGTCAGTGCAGACATGGGGTTAGCTTTTTTATTTAGGCTGATGATATTCTGTTTCATATGGGTCTGAAAAGGAACATACTTGATTGAGTATTTGATTAAGCACCACTGACTGTGGGAGATCATGAGGACTTTATCAGAGTAAAGAAGGATCCCTTGTGAGACAGAACTGGGGCTAGTGTGCTCCCAACAATCTTAGTAGTAATGTTTATTATACGAATCTAACCTATAAATTAGTACAATAATTTAGTAAACTTTGCATTGTTTACTCCACTAGACTCTTCTGGTTAGATCAGAAAGGTGAATTTCCTAATCCTTACTCAACTATTTCAGGTTTGAAGAAACAAACTTATAATGACTCATAGTTCAGTTACTCAACCACTATTCTCAATCCCTCCGTCTCCTCTGTGCTACCAGACTGTTTGACTGATATCCTGTCTTGCGTGAATTGTAAAATTAGACTTTGGGAAGAAACCAATGCAATTGTTTTTGGACCTGAAGAAAACTTCATATCTTCACAACTGACTCTGCACCTCTTCCCCTCCCCTTTCCCTTTGGTTGAACTTCCTCAGGTTGAACCAGAATGTTTGCGAATTCACATTATATTCCCGTTCAAGTTGAACTTTCAACCCAATATCCTATACATAACAAAAAATGTCACCTCAAACTTTTGCAACATCACCGTCTTCTGTCCTAATTCAGCCAATCTGCCATTCATTTTTGTTTTGTCAATTTCAGGCTCAATTATTAAAATACACTGCTGACCTCTGATCCTACATCCATTGTAAAGGAGCTGTGGCAGTGACACTAATCACTTCACTGTGAACACCAAACAAGCCATACATTGCTTCTTAAGCTCCTCTGACACATCACCATTTTAGTGAATATAAAACTGTCAGCATGGTATCCTAAAGGGGGCCTTGTTATTTTTGTGCTTTTGAATGATTGGTTGCAGTCCTGAGATATTAGCTCACAGATGTTAAGTAATACCTGTTGAGTAATTCCAGCATCTTCTGTTTTCGATTTCAAATTTCCAGCAAAGTGTGTATATTTTTTTGTTGAAGCAGACGTCATTGTATGTTCTTAACAGTAACTTTGGTCTCTCTAGGTATTGCAAATGGAGCAATGGGGCCTAAATTCCTCTGTTCTTCCTTCACTGGTTGCCTCTTCGTTTCAGTCAGAGACATTAAATCTCAGATCAGCTGATACCAATTCCCTCCTCACCTTCCATTCTTTAAAAGGTGATCAGAGCCAAAGCAGGGGCAGAACACAAGTACTTCAGGCTGGAACAGCAGTGGGACTGATGGCTTACCTCTATAGCAGGTGAATGACACAAAGCAAAGAGTATTAAATAATCATATTCAATATAATTGTTCAATTAGAAAGGTAAGAATTTGTATTTGCAAGACCATTTATGACCTCAGGAATATCACCACCTGTAAGTTGCTCTCCAAGCCACTCACCATCGTGACTTTAGAAAATATCACCAGTCCTTCACTTTCACTGGATGAAAGTCCTGGAATTCCCTCCCTAATGGCATTACAAGTCTATCTACATCAAGTGGACTACAGCAGTTCAAGAAGGTCAAAAAATCACATGACACCAGGTTATGGTCCAATAGGTTTATCTGAAAACACAAGCTTTCAGAGCTCAGAATCCTGTGTCTTATACTCTCTCTCTTTCTCTATGCCTGAGGAAGGAGCAGAGCTTTGAAAGCTTGCGTTTTCAAATAAACTTGTTGGACCATAACCTGGTGTCGGGTGATTTTTGACCTTAGCCAACCCAGTCCAACACTGACATCTCCACATCATGCCAGTTCAAGAAGGCAGCTCACCACCACCTTCTCAAGGGCATCTAGGGGCTGGCAATAAAATGCTGGCCAGCCAGCAACGTCCACATCCCACATATAAATAAAAAGAAATTCATCATTTTAGTGAATTATCAATCTCATTAAATGTCATTAAATACCTTGTTAGATCAGAATTCATGTAGTATCAAATTTACTTGTGCAGTGCATAATATATAAAAAGGCTAGTAGCTATTTTATGATAACACAGAGCTATCACAACTTTGAAAAGCCTATTTAAATAGAAATATAATTTTCCTTTTTCACAAATAAACATTTATTGAGAAGTGAAAATATAATGAATGATGCCTTTAAATTACAGAGCAGCTGTTCATGCACACTAACTTTACAAATGCAGTGTTCGGATATCAAAAGACTGGGTGTTGTAGACATTTCAATGTAATGCCTGCCCCTTTGTCTGTTATTTGCGGGGGATTAATATATGTACATTAGAATTGTGAAGCATGTTATGATAGTGTTTCAGTTACATGTTGTCATACAAATGAGCAGTTTTAAGAAGATAAATATCTAAGCTGTGATGTGAGTAACGACTAATTACCGGTTCATTATTATATAGTACTCAGTGCAGAAATGAGGTATTCAACCCAACAGATCCGTGCCAAGCACCATAGGCACCTCATTCCCTACCAGTGGTATTTATGACTTTGATTTTGCCATGAAAACATCTTGATACGTTAATTAATTATTTCTAGCAGTCTGCAGAGTATTTAATTTTGATAATTTTTGCGCTGGCTTTGTTTGATTTCATAGAATAATGAATACCTGCAAAATGAAGATTGCTCTACTAATCTTTTTGTATTTAAAAAAAACACATTTATTAATTAAATTAGAGATCAGATGTCCACTTGTCAGTTGGGAACATACTGGAGGAAAAGTTATTGAATGTTTTGCTGAAGGTGATTGTTGACGATTTACAAAGACTTCTAACTTGATGCTCCAACTGAACTTTACTATTGTCAAATTGTGCTCAGCAGCTAAAAGTTATCTTCTGAGTAGCTGTAACAAATTCTGAGCAGTTGTAAAATTGTATCCTGCACTCTTTTCTGTTGCCCTGTTGCCTGTAGAGCACGTAAGACAACACTTCTCATGGTAAACGTGACAGTAAGAAATCAAATCTAATCAAATTATCTCAATTGCCATACTGCCTTTTCAGAAAGAAAACCACACTCCAAAAGTTCAAAATTTGCTTTAATGGAAATTTACCGAAATAACTTTACCTTATTTTAAGAGTGAATAGATCTGAAGTTAGCTTCCACTAACACAAAGTTAAAACAATCTTAAGCCTGTATTTTGACAACAATCAGCAATCATGTTGCAGGAACGATCTAATTTGCTGAGAATGTCTGCTGTAGTCTCCATCTTAAAATTAATTGTAAATCCAAATGACATCTCAATGGTACCTACTTTGTTTATTGTTATGTTCATAAATCATTCTCTTGCAGCTGCCTGAATAATGGTCTATAACTTAGGTTCCAAAGAGATGTTGGCATCTGTATTGTCAGTAATGCCTGTTTTACTATTAAGTGCAAGGTTGAAATTTTTGCTACACTTAATGTCTAAAAGGAAAAGGCTTTGAAGAGAGAAATTTACTTTGTGCATTGACATGTACCTTTTTTTTAAAAAAAATGTCATGAAGATTAGACTTTCAGTTTTGTGACACATTCTCATCAAAGAAGTAAAAAAACCAAAGAACTGTAAATGCTAGAAATCTGAAACAAAATCAGAAATTGCTAGAAAAACTGAGCAGGTCCAGCAGCATCAATAGAGAGAAAGCAGAGTTAATGTTTGGGGTCCAATGACCCTTTTTCATATTGGGTTCTGAAATGTTAACTCTGTTTTCTTTCCACAGATGTTGGCAGACCTGCTGAGTTTTTCCAGCAATTTCTTATTTTGTTTATCCTAAAAGAAGTGTTTTGTTGACATAAGTTATCTGTTTGCAGGGGAAGGCCTGCATTTAAAGTAGGAAAGCTTAATTATTTGTTTTTTAATTTTTTTTCTGACAGAGGTTTCTATGCATAATCTCACCTTTATTTACTTAAAAGCTAATTATATTGTAGAACTTGCTTAGGATTAGTTTCAAGTGCAGACTACAATCTCTATTGTGCAGTAATATGTAACTTAATTATATAAGGTGGATTAGAAAGATTTGTTTTGATTTCTAACCAGGAGGAAACAGTAAATACCATTTGTCTGGGAAAGGTACTTTTAATTTGTGCAACACAGTTTTATCTTTGTGTGCTAAAACAATTCAAGCTATCTTTTGCATATGGTAATGTGTATATTAACAGATGTTGTTAATTTTACAGTAATGCAGTAATAGAAGGCTATGTCCAGCAGTTTTTTTATACTTTTCGTTATTTCGCATCACCTTGTGAATTCCTTCAGTTCCTGGAAGATAGATACAACAGTGTCAGTGATTTCAGGTATTGCATAAATCATAGCAAACTTCTCTCTTTCAGTTCTCTTCCATTTAATGTTGCCATGTATGTTTTTATACTGTATTGGAAAGTATCTTAACTTAATCAGATTTAGTGATATAATCCTGGTTATTAACATTGACCTCAGATTTGAAAATATGATCAAAATATCTCAGAAAATGATCCTTGAGACTTGATTTGGAAGAGTCAGTGAACTTTTAAAAATGCAACCATGATTTACAAGTTTCACCTTCATGACCAACAGATCCCACTTTTGCTTCCAGGAAAGGCCATGGTGTGATTCACACAGAACAGAAATCCAAACTCAGATCATTTCAGCTTAGTGCTGTGTTCAAGTGGGACACTTTTGTTTTCTGTTCCAAGGGAGTTAATCCACAGATTGGGTGTGATAAATTAATGATGTTGACTTAAGTGCTGTTGAAGGATGAAATGAATTTGTTTAAGCATCATGCAGTTAGGCTTTGCAAATCCCCTGCTCTTTAAACATGAAGCTCTCTATGAAGGTTATAAAGAAAACTTTGTTTGTCTACTTTAATCAACAGGCCATCTGATGTAAGTTAAAGATGTATGCATTTGTGCAGTTTCAGCAGAGGACTTTATTAACATTTCCAAATGGCTATTATCATTATTATCCATGTCACTATTATAATAATTATTACTATCATTATATTTAATTGAGAATGTTTGACTGAGTTTCAAAACCTACCATTATCTCAGCTGGGTGTTTTGAGTTTACAGTGTGATTGACAGTTTAAAGAGCTGTTACAAAATTAACTGTTTTTGCTGTGGGATCTGAGCAAATGTGTTTTATTCAATAGGCATTAACCCCTTGAGATTCAAGAGCTTTGAATGAGATTCATTATTGTTTTTATTATCAAATATGTATGAATGAGAGCTGTATTAGATTATTAGAATTTTTTACTGTTGCTTTATGACTTATGCTTTCTGCCGCTGGGGAATCCTGGGAGGGATTACGAAGATTAAAAGAAGCGTTTGAGGGAACTTGGGGATTGGGTGGTTTGGCAAGAATGGGGTATAGGGGTGCACTGAGGTGAGAGGGGCTCTGTGTCGGGTGAGGTCTAGAATGCTTCACTGTTTTTAAAAACCTGGAAAAAGGCTCAGAGTATCAAAGCAGTCTAAATAGTTGACTTCAACACTCACCCTCACTTGTAGCTGCCTATGGTCTCCTTCTGGTGTCAGCTAACCCAACTCAATACAACCTTGCCACTATCGAGTGAAATTTAGGTCTAAAGGAGCACATTAAACCAAGGTGGGACTGCAAATTTGAGAAGTTTCCCAGTTTGAGCTTTCCACCTTGGTAGCAAAAGCCTAGCACAGTTTTTATATTTCATTTTTGGGATGGGGTGATAATTATGTTATAATTATTTGGTTTTTTTGCATGGAACTGTGGAGACAAGAATGTGCAGAAGTTCATGTTTTTAGTACTAGGTTGCACTAGATTGAGGGAAAACTTTTTTTTCTGTGTGATATATATAATCGGTTTTGTTGATTCAGTAAATCAATGCTATGTATCAATTATATGTATTGCTATTCTAAGCAAACTCACTCAAGACAACAGCCACAATGTCACAAGGGACTGCAAGTAGAAGATCAACATATCAATGAAGAAGTGTTAGTTCATGACTAACGATGCAGCTGTCATTTCAGTGTTGCTGTAAAATAGAGCGCTATCAAAAATCCCACTGTAACTCTGAATCTAGGACAAGGTCTTATTTATAAATGAAGCTGTGTTGTACCCTGTCAACTTAATGCCACAATGTACCACCTATTAGCTTAATATTAGACTTGAGATCGCCTATCTAAATGAATTTTAGCAAAACCTTTGACAAGGTGTCGCGTAGTGGGTTGTTGAGTAAGGTTAAATCTCATGGGTTCCAGGGAGAGCAAGTCAATTGGATAAAAATAGGCTTGACAATAGAAGACAGAGAGCCATGATAGAGGGTTGTTTTTCAGACTGGAGGCCTATGACCACTGATGTGCCACAGGAACAAAGTGATGTAGGGGTACAGGTTCATTGATCCTTGAAAGTGGAGTCACAGGTAGACAGGATGGTGAAGAAGGCTTTCAACATGCTTGCTTTCATCAATCAGAGCATTGAAGATAAGAGTTGGGACGTCTTGTTGCAGCTGTATAAGACGTTGATGAGGCCACATTTGGATACTGTGTGCGGTTCTGATTGCCCTACTATAGAAAGGATAGTATTAAACTAAAAATAATGCAGAAAAGATTTACTAGGGTGCTACCTGGACTGGAACGTTTGAGTTATAAGGAGAGGTTGGATAGACTAGGTCTTTTTTCCCCGAAGAGTAGAGACTGAGGGTTGATCTTATAGAGGTCTGTAAAATCATGAGAGGCATAGATGATGCAGATAGCTAATAGCTTTTCCCCATTGGTAGGAGATTCTAAAACTAGAGAGCATAGGTTTAAGGTGAGAGGGGAGAAATACAAAAGAGTCCAGATGGGCAGTTTTTTCACACAGAAGGTGGTGAGTTTCTGGAACAGGCTGCCAGAGGTAATAGTGGAAGCATCATTTAAGAAACATTTAGACAGGCACCTGGAGGGATATGGACGAAACCCAGGCAACTTGGACTAGTTAAATTGTGAAAACTGAGCAGCATGGGCAAGTTGGGCTGAAGGGCTTGTTTCCATGCTGTAAGCCTCTATGACTCTATGACTTGTGATATAGCTCCAGAAAGGCACTAGGCTGAATGTTAAAAGTCTTTGGAAATCACTTAGCCCAGTCAAATTGAAACATCCTTTTTCTTAATTGTGAGAATTTTGACACTCAGCATTTGCCTTTAAAACATCGAAAGTTTGTAAGCCTGCATCAGAGCTTTCTCTTGACATCCAAACTATGATTCAATCAGTGACAAGCATATAAAATATCTATTGAATTGTATAATTCTTACCCTTTAGACTCTTGTAGATGCCAGGATGTCATGTCCCCACTATCACTAATTTTAATCAAACACTTTTACAATTATTTTTACAATTTCAGTGTGAATCAAAGAAGTTCATCTGACTCCATAAATGTGTATAACCGAAGTTTAGATCTTCTTCAGGCCTGGATTGAAGAATGCTACTATATAGATTTTGCAGAAGAGACTGAAGTTTTACACAAGCTAGAAACTTTTATTTCCTCAAAGGTATTTCTGAACCCGCCTGGAATAATTCTACCACATAAAGGCATTCATTAATAAATGTGCAAAAGTGTGGGATCATTTCTAAAAGGTTGGGTGTACAGTAAATGATAATATTGAAACAATCAACAATCATATACCAAATTCACACTTGCTTGACCTCAGAAGGACCCATATTATTCCCTGAGGCCAGTATATGGAATGAAATTCAAATGTACAGCCTTCCTGAAGAGTGCAAGTGAACCCTGCCAGGTTGGCAGCTTGGCATTGGATTTGGTATTGTGCCTTGAAAGTTTAAGAATAGAAAGACTTTTTTTTGAGATTTTAAAGTTGATGCAAGAGTCAACTGGAACCTCAGTCTGCTGGTTTCTGGGTGGGAAAGCCCAGAGAACCACCCAGAACAGAAAGGTTCCACCACTGATGCCAATCTGTGTAGCAAGATGAAAGCCTGGAATGCACCCTTGTCATACAACCACAAGTTCCCTCTTTTTGAATTATGTGCCCCAAACCCCTACCCTCTCAAGCCCTGGTGGTATCATTGCTGGGTGGCACTGATGGGTTCAATCCCAACATAGTTACTGTGATCATAGCTGATTCATTTAAGACTATCATCTTTATATTCATGATAAACTTAACAATTGTTATGTGTCTTTCATCTGCATAATGCAATACATATGAAGAATTTTATTGATAAAAAATGAACAATGAAGCAGCAGTGCAAATCATATTACAACATTGTACACAATAATTTTAATGAATAGATTGTACTAGATCAAAGATTCAATATGAATCACAAAGATATAGAACTGCGGATAATTATACAACATGGATCATTGAAGAGCTGAGTAATAATTAGAATTATTAGATTTGCTTAATCTGATCTTTCTTTTAAAAGGTTACTCTATATGACAGTCGAGGTCAATATTTAATAAGTATACTTCAAAGCTTCTCTGAGAAGAAAAAGGCCCATAAGCTACCTTATAACATCATCATGTTGGAGGATTTGAGGAATGAAGAGTATAACCAATCAGTTCATTCGATGTTCAAAAAGGTTTTGGATGATGATGTTTCTAGAAAGGTATTGCACTCCTTTTTAGCTGAAAATGAATAATGTAGTGAGAGCTATTCCTCATTGTTGTACCCAGGAAATATACCTCTTCTCCATACCATGGAACAGAATAACTAGTGTGTTGTTGTGCTTTTACAACTATGTTAACTGGTCACTCTGCTGTTGTGGACTGAGGTTCTTGGGAAATCTAACAGAATTCCAACAAAGGTCAGAATTATTGAAAGTAAAACATTGTCTCATTAAAATGGATTTCATTAGTGGATCTTATAGGTGTTACACAATGTTGCTGCACATTACCTTCTATCAATCTCTTGTTGAAATAGAGCTTTAAATGGAAGATTAGTAAACGTACTGAACCTTCAAGCCCTCACCAGAAGGAAAAGTCTTACAGCATAGCCACTGCACTACCAAAGCCCTACTACACCAGCTTTGCAAGAGAACTGTCAGGACCTTACCAGAAAGTTGATGAGAAAGGACTTTTCATTTTGGCTGACTACAGTCCACAGCATCTAGCCCAGCAACTGACTTTGCTGCAACAGGTACCATTGAAATTCTCCTCATATTACCAAATAGCATTTGTAACAAAGTAAAATGTATTTTTTTAAACCTATCCCTGTTCCCCAATTTCTCTTCTGCTCTTCCCTGAATGCACTCCCAGTTACCATTCATTCAAAAGTGAATATTAAACACAGTTGAACCTGATTTTATTTTCACTTGTAATATCCAGCTTCAAATGGGAGTTTGTCCCTACCCTAAGTCAATTGTACCATTATCTCAACTTCTCTTTACAACTATGATGATAAGAACGTCGGAATTGCTAGAGGTCAGCAACCCAAGATTCATCTCATTTTCTTTCTGCAAGGCCCAGAATTACATGTTACTGCAATTGTGGACTTGACCAATGGCAATAAATATCTACCATTAAGTCTACAACAGATACAGATATGAGGCATGGAAAAGACAAGTTTGGAAAGTTTTGGGAACTTTAAGTCCACAGACATCTATTTTTCCCTAGCTTGGTATATGAACGACACCTATCATCTCAAAGCAACTCAAACACAGGACACTCAAAAGACAAGCATGATAAAAATACCTGCACTTCAGAAGGACTAACTCCAAAGGACTTTGAAGTATCTTGAGGAATTGAAGGCTACCATATAAATCAGCGTTCTCTATTTAGTCATGTTATTTTTCTTGCTTATATTAAAGATTTGCTCTTCTTAAATTAAAGATCAATGCCACAAAAATTACTTGCTCTTTGGTTCTATTGCAGGAGATCTGGACAACACTGAAAAAGAGACTGATAGGAAAAGACCTTAGCCAGGCAGGCAAAGCTAGAAGCATAACTTTTACACTAAGCACTTCTTTCTGTAGTGTTTTAAACTAACTCACATTTGTATTTCTATACTAATTGCGGTTGGGAATTCAGACTCACGTCTCTGTTGATGAATCCAGCTTATTGTATAAATGGAGTAAGTTCTGCAGCAAAGGGATTGAGAAATATTACAGATTCTTTCTTAGCAGAAAGGAAGGACAGAAATAAATACAAATCTTCCTTTGAGTGGAAGCGACTGTATAATATACATCAATCTAATGAGTCTCAGTGGTATTCTTTGCTGCTTTTTCCTGGATTATTCTCATTAACCTCCCATGATATCCTGCTGCTGCAACATTTCTTTGAATATTTGTATGCCATCAATTGTAACCTATACCAATTCCCAAGCAATCTGTAGCTTTTTTTTGCGTTGTACTCTGGGTCTTCATTACCCTGAATCTCGGCCAAACCTTCTGCGCGTTATTCATGTTCTGGATGAGCTGACCTAACATTGATCAAATCTGCCTGTTGGAATCACCCTTCAAATAATGAGCCTGATTATTATTACTTGTATTCATTAGGTGATTCAAATGGGACATGAGTCCTTAATTAATACTAATTGATTAAATTATATGTTTAATTAATTAAAACTCACCTCCTACTTTGTGAAGTACTGTTCTATAGTTTTCATTGAAGTGAAACATAAAAATTGAATTGCATCAGTTGTCATTTGTATATTTGTCATCATGGTAGGGTCTTAAACAAAAAGATATGTACCAATTTGACCTTGTCTGATGAAGATATATCTGATCAAGGCAATTTTGGTAGAAATACCTTGGGGGATTTGATAGACCTCCAAATAGTGAGAAGAACATAGGAACAAACCTGCAAAGAAATCACAAAGATATGCAAAACTTAGATGGTGATGATACTAGGGGACTTCAATTGCCCAAATATGGAATGTGTGCTAGTCATTTGCAACAGTATGTGTCAAGTGCATTTTCATGATCCACTTTGCTCATGCAAATAGGGAGCCAAGTGGCTAAGACTGTCCTACTATACACAGCTTCTACATAAGTTAAACTGCATGAGATCTCAGAAGAACATTGGCCCTCAGAGATGAGATTATGTAGATCCAACTGGTATGCGAGTATGCTCTTAAATCCAGCAGTCAGGTCTCAATTGTAAATTGTAAAGTACACGTCACCTTGTTGATCCTCTTCAGAAGATTCAAAGACACTGGGATGGAATCTAATAGGTCCCTGGTAATCACTTTAAACTATCTCTTTTGGCAACTTCTCTGCACTCCAAACAAAGGTGCTCCCACACTTTCTACAGGTCAAATCATAAGTCCAAGAGGGAAGTGAGAACAATGACTAGCCAGTGGCTTCAAATCCTGCCAAGGCCGAGCAGTTAGAACAATGGAAGCGAACATGTCAGCTTTAGCAACAAATTGAGAAGGTACATCATCCTCCTTGAAGTGAGGGAACCAACACTGAGGGGAATAGCAGTTTACAGGTTAGAAGCCCAGCTTGATTGGTGTAGGGCAAGGTGCCACAAGTTGCTTCTGATAGTGGAAAGAATCATTGCATTCTATTGATCAGTTGCCATCAGCCTAAAGGTGGGCTGCCCCAGCCCGAAAGGGACTGACTTGCCAACATCTGCCCTCCTCAATGAGTGTGTGAGGGTGAGGGATTCTGTCCTGTGAAGTGGGTTTGTGTTTGGCACATACTTAGGGGAATGAATACTCACAATCATAAAATGAAAGCTGAAAATTCTCCGGCTTGGAAACTGGAACACCTATGTATCTTGCATGCGTGACGACTTGCATCCAACAGACAAAGCATATATGGGGAAACAGTGGTATAGTTGCCAGGTCCTTGGTCGAGTAATCTAGTAATCTCTGGAGCGCAGGCTGAAATGCCACAGTTGGAGCTGGTCGAATTTCAATTTAATTGATTAAAACAGAGACCATGAAACTATCATTTGTCGCAAAGGACATACCTGGTTCACTAATGTGAATCAAAGAACTGAAAATATGAAACAAAAACAGACATTGTTGGAGAAACTCAACAGGTCTGCCAGCATCTGTGGAGAGAAAGCAGATTTAATGCTTTGAATCCAGTGACCCTTCATCAGAACTGGATCTGAAGTTGCTACCAATCTGTACCATGATCTGTTCTGAAGAAGAGTCACTGGAATGGAAACTTTAACTTTGTTTTCTCTCCACAGATGCTGCCAGACATGCTGATTTTCTCCAGCAATTTCGGTTTTTGTTTCTGGTCTACTAATACCCTTTAGGAAAAGGATTCTGCCATCCATACTTACACGTGACATCAGGTCCACACCAAGGTGATAGTATGTTTAGTGCCCTATAACAATGATCTATCAAGCCATTTAGTTCAAGGACAGTTAAGGATGGTCAACAAATACTGGTTTTGCTAGCGATACCCCCAACCCATGGAAATTTTTTTTTTTGAAAAGATGGCTTTGATCAATTATTGGCTCTCTAAATTTATCATTGACATTGCTGCACTCCAAGAAACTAGATTAACCAACATTGGATAAATAACAGGAGCCAATTAAATGCTTCTCTGGCATGACATAAGTGCATATGACCACCATGACTATGATGTGAGCTTTCCTGTCAACAATAGATTGTTAAATTGAGATATAAAAGCGAAATACTGTGGATGCTGGAAATCTGATACAAACACAGAATATATTGGAAAAGGTCAGCAGGTCTGGCAGCATCCGGGAAAGCAAAACTGAGTTAACATTTTGAGTTTGCTATGACTCTTCTTCAAAGGTTAGTTCTTAAGAAGAACCATACTGAACTTCAAAAGTTAACTCTATTTCTGTTTCCACAGATAATCAAGATTCTTGTTAGAACCTCTGAAAACTTTTAAATAGCTCTAAATTAGAAAGCATCAGTAATATGGTCAGGTGAATACTTCTACTTTACTTTTTCTACTAATTAAACTGCTGTAGTCCACTAGCTTTGGACTAAAGTGAGAATGTTTAGACTGGAACTAGCATAGTTAGTATTCTTTAACAGGAGTAACTAAGGATCATAATCTAAGGGAAAATCACGGTAGCAAATGTTGCACCTGCGATATACTCCTTCTGGGTTAAGCAAGAGGTCATGGACATTTCTAGTATCCCTGGCAACCATCTGTGCAGGAAGTGTGTCCAGCTGCAGACCACTGACTAACTGAATTTCAGATCACAAGCTGCATGTAAACTGCGCAACCTACCCCATTCTGGTGGCAAAATTTCGCAGTTATTTATGGGTTCCTTAGCAGAAGCCTGAAACTACTGCAAAACTCTACATTAAAATTTTTAAAAATTTTTTGCCTTATAGCATATTCTTCTGTTTTATGACACTTATCTGTTGTGTGTTCTGATGTGAACAAAAAACTCATTTAGATGGTTAGCGTGTCAAGATCATGTTTATCATTCACGCATTTAGCTATGCTAAGAATTTAACTTTCTCTTTAAAATGTTTTAATCTTTGTAGTGCAAATCAATATTTGAATATTTATCAATATGACTGAAACTTTTGGTTCATCAGTGTACGTTCTCATTTTAGGAATTGTTTCAAGATTGCCACCCTGTCCATTTTCTGAACTCAAGAGCTTTTGGTGTTAAGGACAAACCTACAACAGTCCTTAAGTGAGTACCTTTTGATTCTAAATTTTGCATGAATGTGTCAAGGTCTCATTAGGAATTTAATCACCAGTGTCGATTCAATAGAACTGATGGTGTGAACGAAACTATATGGCATTGGCTTAGATAAAATCATGTATTTCAGGTGTGGTCATGTTTGCAAGAAAATATTCTCATTGACCAGATTGGAAAACGTCAGAAATCCTTAGTGAGATTCTGCAGTTTGCTATTAAAGTATCTGAATCCCACCCCACGTTGGATTGTATTTAGTTTTGTCCAGTTTTCTCCGACTGTTTTTCTGATGCATGCGAAAGTCAGGTTCGCCTTTTGAAGACCCACAGCCTCCCACTGCATCATTTATATTGCCAACCTGTTTGTAAGTGTCACAGTATTAAACTGTTTAGCTACGAGAGCTGCCACACTTGCGATCCATACCTAAGTAGTTTTCTTCTCAATGAGGATGTTGGCAACAACTCCATAATGACTGAAGATTAGAATATTGATTATTTGTCCACCTCTGTAGTTCAGATTCCTGAGTTGAATAATACATCTCAATTTTACATCTTCTGAATGTATTGGCAGGCGTAAAATTGAGGTATAAAGTTGGGTGTCAGGGGAAGTCACTGTGCTTGTTACCTGCCTGCCTGGTAAATCACTTACATTAATGTCCAGCTCCAACTATCCTTGTTGGGAACTTGCAGAAGTCCCAGCAGCTCCGGAAGGATCCTCTCAGACGGACCCATGCCAATTAACATGTTAAATCAGGTTAGAGCGTTCCACTTAAGCAGAGAGTGCCTTGTCCTTGATTTTTCAGTCAGGGAGCCAGGGCCACCATTTATGGGTCAAACTAACTAAGTTGTATAGTTGCCTTACCTCACTTAATCAGCATTCCAGGATGTAGCAGCACTTGAATGGAATCTTAGGGTCTGGCAGCATTGTATGTTCTTGAACAGTTATGATATATTGCATTATTAAGCCATTTTTATTCTATTTCTAACTTCTGAAATTTCAAACTGTATTTGTATGCAACACATTGCTCCATATAGCCCCAATAGTGTCTTCACTTGCCTTAATATTTAGCTATATTATAGCAGGCAATAAAGAATAGATTTTTCAGATTATTACAGCCACCAGATCCCAGGCTCCTTTGTTTTCAATACCTGACAGAATTATCAGTTTCTAAATAAAATAATATTTCCTAGCTCTTTTCGTGGAGAGGGGAGTATTGTTATCATTAGAGATTTTAAAGTATCCTCCAACAAAGGCTCCAACATATTCATGAGCCTTTATATTACTATCTGCAAGTTTCTTGAGGTTTACCTGCATTCTTAAATCCACAAGAATTTGTCGCATATATCAAGACGTCGTGTGGCCCTTTAGATAGTGCCTATACTCATTTTACAGACCCTTTAGGCTATAATATGGGAGGAAACACTAACCACCACACTCAACTTTGGTGCTGAGTTAAGCACCAATCTGAAATACAATTTTATTGCAACAGCATATTACCTTCTCAGTGTGTGCATTTTACAATTGTCATGAGATGAAAGCTATAAAAAAAGCTGTTTGGAAGAAAATACACGTTCTCATAAAGTCTCATTCAGATTAGCACTTAAACCAGAAAAAGCACAAAGTTGTGCCCAGTACTGTCATGTCAGACATCTTTTCCTGCTGTGGGAGTACCCATGTTATCCATGAATGTGCGTGAAGAGAGATTTTAAATGTAACTAACTTGCTGAATTCAATGTTTTGAAAATTTCAAAATGGCTGCATGGTTGAATGTTTTTGAAAATGTAGTAAGACCAATACAGAGATTTATTACATGCTGTTCAAACCACAAAGTGATATCAGGGTTTCTACACATATTCATGCACTGTGTGGCCTTTTAGAGAATCTTGCTGAAATCATATCTTTGCAATCCAGAGGAATGAAACGGTAAAAACGCCACACTAATCCATATTACGTGAAATTCTTGTTAATGGCATCTAAAGGAAGATTTTGGCTTCTTGTGAGATGCACAACTAAACAATAACAGCAGATGTTGGGAGTTTCATGATATATGGGATTCAAGGTGCTGAAAGTGTTCAGCATTTGAGCTGCATTAAATTAGATTTTGGACACTGTCCACTGTAAAGATTGTTATTATTAAAAACATAAGTCCTTTCGTTCTTAATTATTTCAGAAGAAATTTCTTGCAAAGCTCTAGTAACAAGCCAGAAATTTCTGACATTATTAAACCTTTATTAGGTTTGTAACAAATCTGGTTAGGCCTGTGTTCATTTAACTGAAATTGATTGTAGTGGCCTTAACAGCAAAATAAGAGATTCGCAGTACCTATTTGTCCTTAATATTGAGTACAGCAGAGATCAACTAATATAATTCATAGAACAGGTTTCAATGTAATTATTCGCAGACCAGTTTCTTCAGAATCAACATTCACAGAGGGCAGCAGTTTGTTTGTGCCAGATTGCAGACAAGACCAGTACCTTCTGGACCTGATTAGGTATGCAGACTACGTTAGTCACTGGGTCTCTGCTGAAGTTGTTACATGTGATACACCCAAGGTAAGCATTCCAATTTTATTTAACATACAACTTTGTGACAGGAACTAATTTATCATTTGTAACCTCATTATACTAATAAGGGTATGTTCGAATGATAATGTTCTGTATTTTTTGTGTATTTTCTCTCCACCTTCTAGCAAAATGATTAAACAACGTGATGAATCATCTCAGGTCCTTTACACATTTGAAATCAGTTTTAAATTTAGTCAGAATTTGTTCAGTCAAAAGTTAATATTCATTGAGGTGCAACATCAGGTTCAACGGACTCCATGTAATGGTCTTCCCAGTGTACCCAATCATTTCATTCTTGACACCTTTTTCATCCTTTACATGCGATCACAGAGATGGGGTGGCACAGTGGCTAGCGCTGCTACCTCATAGTGCCAGGGCCCTGAGTTTGATTCCAACTTCTGGTAATGGCCTGTGTGGAGTTTGCATGTTCTCCCTGTGTCTGCGCGGGTTTCCTCCGCATGCTTGGGTTTCCTCCTACAGTCCAAATATGAGCAGCTTAGGCGGATTGGCCATGCTAAATTGCCCATAGTATCCAGTGATATGCAGGCTAGGTGGATTAGCCGTGGGAAATATAGGGGAGTGGGTCTGGGTGGATTGCTCTTCAAAGGGTCAGTGTGGACTCAATGAACAAAATGGCCTCCACACTGCAGAAATTCAATAGTGATCCTGAAATATTGGGGTGTCCTTTCAATCTCCTATCATAGCTTTGGCTGTTTACATTGTTATCTTAACATTGACAACAACACATTCTCTAAACCAACATAATGAGTAAATGTATTTTTACTCCTGTTTTCTCTTGTTATATCATTTGGTAAAATTTTCTGATAGTGCACCAATTTTAGCATAAATGTGCCAGAAGATTATTGTAAATTTTACTAATGTCCTTTAGGGAAGGAAACTGCTCTCCTTACCTGGTCTGGCTTAAATATGACTTCAGGTCCACAGCAATGTGGTTGACTTTTAACAGTCCTCTGGGTATTTAGGGATGGACAATGAATGCTGAACGAGCCAGAGATGCCCATATCCCATGAACATATATTAAAAAAAACCTGTCCTCAACTTCAAAGGAATATTTATATCTTTTATTCCTACTTAGTTTCATGCAATTCTTTCAGATCTCCTGCTTTAAGGTATCTGATCACCTGTGGGCTCTTTCCGTGACGTGTTCATAATTGGTATCTTCTTTAAATAAATGCGAGTATCTGGTTTCACCAGAAATATGCTGGCATTTTTCCATTACACCTGTGACAAGTGCCTTGAGAACTTGGTCTGAAAGTTAGTCTTCTTGAAATTAGTGTGGAAACACTGTACAGAAAGTAATCAGGAGAACCAGTAGAATGTTCTCCTTTATTGTGAAGTGAATTGGAAACAGCAGTATTCTTCAGTTAAACAGGGCACTGTTGAGACCACAGCAGGAGTGTTGTTCATCTTATCATAAGAAGGGTAGAAGTGGGTTGTAAGTGTTTAAGAGAGGTTTACTAAACGAATACCCGGTGGATTGTCTTAGGAGTAAAGGTTGGACAGGCTAGGTTTATATTTGTTGACGTTTAGATGAGTAGGTAGCGACATAATTGAAACACGGGGCTTCGAAGGGTCTTGTCAGGATACTTATGGAGAGGATATTTCTTCAAGTGGGAACATCTAGAACTAGGGGTCACTGTCGAAAAACTATTTAAAACAGATGAAAGACAAAAGAAATGTTATCACTGAAGTTTTAGAACTCTTTTCCTGAAAAGATGGTAGAAGCAACATCTATGAATATTGTTAATGCAGAGGTAGATATACTGTTGATAAGCAAGGAGCTGAAGTATTATTTGGATAAGCGGAAATCAGAGCAGCCATGACCTTATCATGGTGCAATGGTGGAGCAGACACGACAGGCCAAAAAATTTACATCTGCTCCTTATTTGTACATTTGTATAAATTCTTAATGCTTATGCTGATTCATTGGATACTTGAGAAGTTTTAAAGTATCTTTATCATTATGCTTCATGATTGACAGATAATTTGTTGCCTCCTAACAGCAATATCATATTATTGGAAAGCAAAGACATTAAATTTATCAAGAAAACTGTAGAATTGATTTGGAAAATGTCCGTATCAGTTGTTCTTCACTCAAAGGAAAAATAATAATCTTTGAGATGTATTTATGTTTATTATCCTTTGCAGGCACAATGTGCACTACTATCAAAATTTCTATCAATTGCAAAGTTTTGTTATGAATTGAGAAATTTTGCCACAGCCATGCAGATTCTTAATAGTCTGGAAAGCCTGATAGTGCGCCAATTACCTGTAAGTAATTACTGAGATTGAGAAAGTACCTCATTCAGCCTTGTTTGATCAGTGTTGTTTGTGCATGTTTAATTGAAATGTCCTCCGGTACTCTACATTTCCTGTTGGATTTATTTATTACATCCCTCACAACTTCAACCACAGCCAGATCACCACAGATTTCTTTTAATCAGAGGAGCACCACTCACCATCACTACTGATAAATGATGCATCTTATTTCCAGTGCAAAAGCAGATCTATCCTATTTCAGTCTGATTCATGATTCGTGGTAGTGGTATACTCTCTGAACATATACTTCTCATCTTAAAATGTCAGCATCACCACTGCCATTAATATTAGATGGCATTCTCCTAACACATAATCCGGAACTGTTTATACACGATAAAAAAAATACTTTGATATCTTACATTGTTAAGTCCGGGGTGATGATTTCAAAGAAGAATCAGCATGGGTTCTTATTTTAAATTGCTTTCCCCTACATCTACTAATAATTGTACCTGTTAGGTTAGCAGATGATTTTGTTCAGCTGTAATATTCCCAACATTTTTAAAAAACCTGCTCATACGGCTAGAATCCACAGTCAACCCATTGTCCTGATGGTTGAAGTAGTAGAATTAAAAATCTCATGACACCTACCGCAATATAAATTAACAAATTCTGGAGAGGTAGCTTTGAAAAAATGGTTAAATTTGACATTGCATACTTAAATGTATCTGACACAAGATGAGTGTGTCTAATTGAAATTCAGTCAATGATATTTTTTGCTTTAAACTGCATTCAAAATTGAACCTTCAGTTCAATATTTGCAGGAAAAAGTGAATGTCTCTGAGAAATGGATCACAAACATTGAGCAAGGTTCAAAATTTAAAAAATGTTTTTCTTCTCCTGAGCATATGTATGAAATAGACACCCAGAGAAAGTAAGTGATTCACCATCCACTTGCACACTTAAAACGAAACTGGATTGATACCTGTTGACTAACAAAGCTGGAATTTATGGAGTTCTAACAGGTCTATTGATTTTTTTTTACCTCTTCATGGTGAGGGCAGTCACTGATGGATACTGTATAGAGTAAGTATATGTGACCAAGACATTTTCGCAGTCTGCACTTCCTTATTTTAGAATTTTAAGCTTTGTGCATGGTTTTATTCTTTTCGGTTTCTAATTGTGCTTCCCTTATTTCCCAAATCATTTATCCCCAAGACCCTAGCGAAAACGCCATGATAGAATGATAATCCAATTGACAGGCTGCTTGTGAGCACTGTAAATTCAGCTCTGTGACTGGTTGAATGACCTATCCCCACATCAGACTGAGCTGCTATTGGTTTTCTTTCAAAGTACAGCCTTGAATTACGTGCAGCCCATAATCGCCAATCCTGTAATACACTGCTAGTTTAGATTTTAGATTCAGACTTTATTGTCACGTGTACTCAAGTGCAAAAATACAGGAGTGCAGTGAAAGTTTTCAATGTCGCCATATACAGCACCATCTTAGGTACAAGTACCATGGCACAAAAATTTAAAAACAAGGTAGTAAGAAATAAGGAACAAAATCAAAAATTATAGAAATATAGCTAAAAATGCAACCATTGCAGTATTTCTTAAGTGCTTAACACCTGTAGTTGGGCGATAGGTGGGCCTCTTAATTATTTCCTGTATCTACATATTATTAAATACATTGTTAGTCACAACAAATGAATGACATTTTTGTGACATGTCAGAAAATTGGGAAAATAAACCTAAACCTTTCATTCTTTACTAACAACAGCATTCTGCTATTTGTTTCGAAAAGTTATTGCAGTATTTTGAAACTTGCTTTCTTATTTTCAGTCGTGGAAAAGCTTGTCCTCAAAGGCATTGGAAATCATGGAGGAGCTGACTGCTGTACAGGTATTATGCTCAAAAAATAGTTAGAAATCAAAAATCCTCTATCAACATGATTTATGTGTTTATATGTAATATTATTGGAGAGAGATGTGCTAGTGAAAATGAACTAACTGCCCTGAAAAGTTCATTGGCTCATTTGAGTAATTATTCCTTATTTCCCAAAGCAACGTTATGCTTGCACAAGGAGCTAAGTGCAATCGGCTAAACATTTTTTGACATCAAGTTTAAATTACCAAACTATGTGCTTAAAACTTATTGCCTGTTTTGGGACAAATATTAATTTCAGCCTTTATCAAGCTTTAAGATCATTTCAAAGATGTGTCAAGATTGGCAGTGGGAGAAGTAAAAGGCATAAATTAAATGCAGTGCAAACTAGTTTTGAGGCTGAAGAAAATTCTGACAGCAAATGACAGAATATTACAACACCTACCCTAAATTCAATAGATGACTAACTGAACTGTGTGAATTAAGTGTGAAGAACTTTATCCAATTTGTAACATTAGCGCACTTCTGCAGATTTCATGACAGCAGATTGGAAATGGGCTCAAGGCTGTGCATATTACATGACCTCTGGGAAAAAATAGATGCAAAAACACTTACAGTGATCTAACGAGTAGGCAACATCCTTCAATGTCATCCATAGTGTGCATGCCTCTCAGGTTGCTCCCAACAAACTCCTGTTCCATGCAATTATGCAATTCATTTTTCCGTCTGATGAATTTCCAGGCCGCTGGAATCCAATTCTGCAAGATAAAATGTAGAATCTAAAGTCTTATCACATTGTTAATTTACACGACCCTAAGCTACATCTGTGGTCAGCTTTAATGGCCAGTTACAACCAATTAATGCCCCATTCCTGCAATTTCATCAGATGGTGTAACCACAGGCGCTAGACTGTTAAATCAGTGTAGGCTAAGACTTTCAGAGGTGCATGAAAGCATCTCTAGATAAGCTTGTTTGGGTCAGAAGGGAGGTCTCTTCCTTATTCCTCTGAAAGAAGATGTTCTGCCTTGTACAAGTAGCCTGGCAGGGATCTTGCAGGGAGTCTACCAAGTCTATCTTTGATCACTGGGATCAGATCATTCGTCCCATTTGAATTGTTAGTTTTCCTTATCCATGTAGATGGAGATGAGTGAGTGTGTCTGATTGGTCGTGTCTTTTTGTTGCCAGTTGATGTTTGTGTACTCTTGTGGTTAATTTCCTTCCTGTTTGTCCAATGTAATGTTTGTTGCAGTCTTTGCAGGGAATCTTGTATATGACACTGGTCCTGTCCATAGTGGATAGTGGGTCTTTGGTTCAGGTGAGCAGTTGGTGTAGGTTTGATGTGGGTTTGTGTGCTACTCCGATGCCCAGGATTTTCTTACCACCAAGTCGACAGTTACATTTCTCCTGTGGATGATGTCCGAGGGTTCAATGTTCAGAGTATGATAGAACCTGTGTTGTTCAGAGGAAGGTTGTGGGGGTGAGCACTGTAACAAAGGGCTTTTGCATCAGGTCTCAAATGCCAGTAACATGTGGTGCCAGCACAAACATAGCAAACATCATTGCATTATTTTGTCATAATCCCAGCTGGTGTTACTACTGGACAGGTCAGATCCCAGAATGAAATATAACTTCATAGATTATGTATTATTTTAATGTAACATAGCAGTCTTTCACTGAAACATAAGCAAGGCAGGCTGCAAATTTGATTTTAACAATAAACAGAATTTTAGTACACATAAGAAAAAATATAATAAAGCACAACAAACCAAGACATCTAAATATCAGTTCTGAGGAAGGGTCACCAGGCCCGAAACGTTAACTCTGTTTTCTCCTCCACAGATGCTGCCAGACCTGCTGAGCTTTTCCAGCAACTTTGTTTTTGCATCTAAATATCACACAGTTTGAAAGGTTTCAAAACACATGGCAAAACAAAATCCCATCTTGTGGTTGGTTGGCTCACCGAGCTGGTTCATAGTTCTGCAGATGTTTCATTACCCTGCTGGGTAACATCATCAGTGCAGCCTCCGATGAAGCGCCGTTGTGTTTTCCCGCCTGTCATTTAAACTCTCGTGTCCGTTAGGCTGGATTACCTCACTCCCGGTTTTCCTTCGCAATGGAGTGTATATGGGGTCTAGCTCTATGTGTTTATTGATGGCTTTCTTCGTGGAGAACCAGGCCTCTAGGAATTCCTGTGCTAGTCTCTGCTTTGCCTGCCCCAGGATCCTGCTAATGTCCCATTCGAATTGCTAGTTTTCCTTATCCATGTAGATGGAGATGAGTGAGTGTATCTGATTGGTCGAGTCTTTTTGTTGCCAGTTGATGTTTGTATACTCTTGTGGTTAATTTCCTTCCTGTTTGTCCAATGTAATGTTTGTTGCAGTCTTTGCAGGGAATCTTGTATATGACATTGGTCCTGTCCATAGTGGATAGTGGGTCTTTGGTTCGGGTGAGCAGTTGTTGTAGGGTTGATGTGGATTTGTGTGCTACTCTGATGCCCAGTGGTCGTAGGAGTCTTGTGGTTAGTTCCAATGTGTTCCTGATGTAAGGTAGCGTGATGAGTGTGCTGGGGCGTGTAGTATCTTCCTGGTGTCGATCACGTAATAGGCATCTTCTGACCCAGTTTTTTGGATATCCATTGTCCTTGAATACCTGGAAGAGGTATTCTTCTTCTTTTTGGCGTAGCTCTTTGCTGCTGCAGTATGTTGTTACCCATTTAAATAATATTCTCACGCAACTTCATTTGTGTGTGTTAGGGTGGTTGCTGTTGAACTTCAGTGCTTGATCAGTGTGTGTGGCTTTCCTGTGTACCTTTGTTAGGAATTTCCCGTTGGTCCTGCGTTCCACCATGACGTCCAGGAATGGGAGGTGTTTCTTCTTTTCCTCTTCCCTGGTGAATCTGATCCTGGAGAGTGTTGTTTATTAGGTTGTGTGTCTCCTCTAGTTTGGTCCATTTAATAATGACGAAGGTGTTGTCCACGTAGCGTATCCACAGTTTTGGTTGGATTAGCGGAAGGGCCATGCTTTTAAGTATCTGCATCACTGCTTCAGAGACTTGAAAGCATGGCCCTTCTGCTAATCCAACCAAAACTATGGATACGCTCCGTGGACGACACCTTCGTCATTATTAAACTGGCCAAACTGGAGAAGACACACGAACTAATAAACAACACTCTCACTGGGATCAGATTCACCAGGGAAGAGGAAAAGAAGAAACAGCTCCCATTCCTGGATGTCATAGTGGAATGCAGGACCAACGGGAAATTCCTAACAAAGGTACACAGGAAAGCCACACACACTGACCAAGTACTGATTTTCTACAGCAACCGCCCTAACACACACAAGTGAAGTTGCATGAGAACATTATTTAAACAGGCAACAACACACTGCAGCAGCACATAGCTACGCCAAGAAGAAGAAGAGTACCTCTTCCAGGTATTCAGAGACAATGGATACCCGAAAAACTAGGTCAGAAGATGCCTATCATATGCAAGACAACAGGAAAGTACTACCAACCCCGACACACTCATCACGATACCTTACATCAAGAACACATCTGAACTGACCACAAGACTCCTATGACCATTGGGCATCAGGGTAGCACACAAACCCACATCAACCCTCCGCCAACTGCTCACCTGAACCAAAGATCCACCACTCACTATGGACAGGACCAATGTCATATACAAGATTCCCTGCAAAGACTGTGACAAACATTACATTGGACAAACAGGAAGGAAATTAAACACAAGAGTACACAAACATCAACTGGCAACAAAAAGACACGACCAATCAGACACACTCACTCACCTCCATCCACATGGATAAGGAAAACCACCAATTCGATTTGGACAACTCCAGGATCCTGGGACAGGTGAAGCAGAGACAAGCACAGGAATTCCCAGAGGCCTGGTTGTCCACTAAGAAAGCCATCAATAAACACATAGAGCTAGATCCCATATACACTCCATTGTGAAGGAAACCGGAAGTGAGGTAATCCAGCCCAACGGTCACTAGAGTTTAAATAACAGGCGGGAAAACACAACAGCATTTCATCGGTTACCCAGCAGGGTAATGAAATGTCTGCAGAACAACGAACCAGCTCGGCGAACCAACCAACCACAACATTCACAACCCGAGCTACAAATCTTAAAATCCCATCTATGTCCCAACACCACTGCTGTACAGGTAATCAACATCAACAAATTTGACCTAATGGCTTCTCCTCAGTTCTGGTCCCGGAGCTGTGATGCCTTTTCTTTGATTATTTACACAACGAGAGTTTAGACTTTCTCAGCCCTGAACAATCTGCAGAGTTCTAACCAAACACCTCTAGTCTAGACATTTTCTGTAATTACAGTCTTTTACAGAGGTAACTTAATCACTTAACTGGTCTAATAAATCTGCTTTATGTTTTGGAGAGACTCCATATCCATCCTGCCTTTTGTTTTTAATTTATTCACGGGATGTAAGTATCACTGGCTGGACCAGCATTTTATTACCCATCTGAAGTGTTTGTTGAGAAGTTGCTGATGAGCTACCTTCAACGGTTGCAGTCTATTTGGTGTAGGTACATCTACAATGCTGCTAGGGAGGGAATTCCAGATTTTTGGCCCAGTGACACTGAAGGAACAGTGATAGATTTCCAAGTCAGGATGGTGAGTGGCTTAGAAGGGAACTTGCATATGGTGGTGATCAGATTCAGATCTCCTTCAAACTGCTAAAACAAAAACTTACCAATCTCTGGGTTTTCCCAAGCTGGAATCACTCCTCCATTATTCCAAACCCAAATGTAGGCTGATGTCTTTCAATGTTTTCTCCCTGCTGTCATAAAATCTCACAATATTACCAAGCTTCCGTGAACATTCCAGGTAGCACATATTGGTTTAAAATCATGGTTCATTACAGTGCTCATTTTTAAACTCCTTCACAAAAAACTGACCAACATCCATCTGTTACTCGTTTAAAGTGCAAACTCTTCAAAAAATTATTGGGAATATATATAAATCATACCAATTATGTGACAATTTCTAAACATTTATTGTATTCAAAAGATTAAAACAGTATTGCATACCAATCGAAACATAGTTTGTGATTCTTTGCAATTGCCAATAACTAAGAAAATGGTTGACTCAAAAGAAAAAAAAATTGGTTGGGCTCAAATAAAATGAATTTTGTTAATTCATTTTATAGCAATTTAGTGGCCATGGATTTTATTCTGCTCAGCCAGGGCATTCAGTCACTTTGTTCAGCTGTGTTAAAGCAAATAAGTACCATTTATCAGAAGTTTTATACTACGGATGTAAGAAGCATATTTTTGGGAAAAATCTCAAACTTGGCTGATAATTTTACTTTCCTGTTTTTTATCAGCATCACATGTATCTCCTTTTAATCATGAAGCAAGCAATAGGAAAGGTTTTGATATAAATAAACATGAATTGAATGAGAGTAAGTTACTTTTGATGTGATTTATCAGGTTTTCTTGAAGAGTGACAGCCTGTGTCTGATGGAGGGAGATAACTTCAGGAAGCCAACAATACCTTGCACTCGTATCTTAGCGATGCACATCCAACAAATAGAAATAGGTGCTTTTACTATGGCTAATGGCACTTACAAATGGCCAAAACTGAGGTGAGTATGACAATCTTAAGCTTATTATGTCATGAACATTTTCATAAATGCTAAGTTGCTCTTCCTCGGGATGTACTTTTATCTTGTGCAAATAGCTATGTTTATGCAGTAAAATGAATTATTGTTGAATTTTTCACAAAGCTGCTTTCCTTATCTTAAATTTTTAAATTTATAAATCCAGGAGTTCAACTTTAAACCTATCCATGAAAATTATTGCTACCTGATTGTTTGATTATACTAAAAAAAGCCCCCTCAAAATATAATAAGAAAATAGCTTAGACCCTAACTTTTTCTTAATTTAAGGATGTGTAAGGCATTGTGTTCCGGATGTAATTCAACCAGACAAACTAGTCAACTTTAAGCAAAACACACTTTATTTCAGAATAGCCTTTATTGTACACAAAATTAAAATACAGACAAAATAAAAATAAAATAAAATAATTTTTTAACATAAATCTATCTAAATGCTCAACAAAATAATATGTATATATACATATTAACTACTACTAATTAACTGTTCCAAAATAGTAACATCCCATATATACACCCTTGGCAAAGACAAATTCAGTAAAACAGATTGTCTCACATGCAATTTGAGCAGCAGAGGAGAACCCAGGCTTTTAGAAACAGGAATAAGAATTGACACATCCAGCTTCAAGACCCCAGCAACTGCAGAAAGATAAAACTAAAAGTCCTGGTTCTGTGGGAGCTTGAACACACCCATTCAGGCTGCTTCTATGGTTCCAACTTAAAAAAAAAACCAAGGCCTCACAAAGTCTTTACCTTATTGGCTTTAGGCAGACTTCCTGGCACCTCTGTCACAACCTTTCTTCATAATAAAAACCAGGCCAAAACATACCTCTTAAAGCCATAGTGTGATGCAAGCTTACATTTTCAAGCTACCAAAACCCAGTATTGTATTATTTTTCAGAATATTCTTCCTGGCTGTCGTGGCCTGTTAGCTAGAAGGCATGTAGAGGTTCAGTGTAAGGTCAACAGTTAATGTTCAATTCCTATTCCAGCTAAGGTTGACTTGAGACTTGCCACCTGACAGCGAAAGGCAATGGCAAACCCACACTGATAAAAATGTCAAGGAATACAGCATGGAATAGTTTCAGCAGACAGTGAATTGAGGATCTGCTTCAGGCAAAGCACTAATGGAGTGAATTCTGCCAAGTTCTTCAAAGTTATAAGAACATTCTTAGGGTTGCAGTTCTGCTCAGAGACAGGGAACACGAATTACACCTGTTGTCAAGACCTGAAACCACTCTTGGAGGCAATAGTCATTAAGCTGGAATCCTCCCTATCCAGTTAAGGGTGGCTGGCAGCTCTCAAAGCTGAAGGGTTAATCAGAGATTAACCCTCTACCTCGCCATGACCTTAGCTAGGCTTTCCTTCCAGACTACCAATATCCAATAATTACATGCTCCTCCTTCATCCCACAATACTTCCTTCTGTAATCTAGAGAGTCTTATACAGTATGCAAATTGGTGAATATAGTAAAACTGGACCTATGGCCGAAGGAACAAATGAGTCTTACTGTCCTCATTCCTGTTAATAGAAATTTTCATAATCTACTGTTACTTCACTCTGAGTTTTGAGTATTCAGATGGTGGTCTGTAATAATAATGGTTCTGCATCAATTTCTGGTATCAATCGTGCTACTTTTTTTAAAAACAAATTATCTTCGAATGTTTACAGTACTTACTCGAAAATGTTTGGGTTTCTTTTAAGGAAAATAGCCAAGGTGATCAGTCAAATTCGTGCATTTCAAGAAAAGCACTACATGTTCATCCCTGATTTGGAACTGCAGGCGCATCTGAGGCAACAAATATCTCATTTCAGTGAAGTGGATATCCATGTTCTTGCTGCAGAAAACAAGACTAATTTTTACCAATTGCCATCTGAAGGGCACTCACGCAAGATACATGATACACTTCGTAAGGTGAAAGCAACCTTTCAGTAATACAGTCAAACTACATACCTATTCTTCAAAATGAACTTCCATTTCTTTTGTTTGGAAGACTAACTGGCAGTGTCTTCCTGAATGTTCCATCAACTTGTATAATTAGTCGAAAGATAAATTTATATAATGAAGAAACAAATATTGCTTTTACAGATTCCTTTTATGTTTCCTAATAATAAGTGATTTGTAGGAACACATTATATTGCACTTTTATTATCCAGTAAAATTGTATCTAATTACAAGCACCAGTACTTTAGAAACTAAATCAGTCTTTTTTTTCAATATAGAAAAGCAAGTTCCAAACAATTTAAATTTAGTATGTAAATGCTTCCCTGATATTATATTATTTTATAATTTAATCTTGCTCAGGAAACGTCTAAAATATAGTCATCAGTGTAGGCATCTATCTTTATTCTATCAAGGTCAAGAGCATTAACTTTGGAATGGTTTGGTGTGAAAAGTGTCCTGTCTTTGTACTGTATATTCTATGTGAAGTCCACACATGTATTCTTACATTTCTTTAGTTGATCCTTTCTGTACTTTCAGTTCAAAAGTATCAACGGGAGTTTATTTGGGTAGTGCATGTAATAATGATAAGTTGCTGAAACATAACTGGAAATCCGCAACTTTGTGAGTCATTTAAGGATGTTGTTTGGCAGATGTATTTTGATTTTTTTGCCAAATGCAATGTTGGAATTTTATCATGAAGTGAAGTTATCTGTTAAAAGCGTGTGTTATTTGGAGCCTACAGTTTCATTTTGCATATCGGCTTATTAATTTATTTACTACGTGATGTGAGAATATATTGAGCATATTTTCTTTGATAATGTACAAATACTTGCTAAAACAATTAACAATTGCATTTTGTATTTTATTTGCCGCATGATAAAATATCACAGGAAAGTTTTCCTGTATTCTGCACTTCTCCCACCTGAGAGATTGGAAGGCAACTCGCTATAAACTCTCAGTCAGTGCTATTAGGTAAACTGCTTATATGAATGACATGGATCAACCATGGGTGCAATCACTGACATGTAATGAGAGGTACAGTAGATAGAGGGAACCAGCAGGGTCTCTAAGGTAGATAATGGCATTTCGGTAATAATGGATGGATGGTGTTATGGAGGTTTGCTGGTGAGGTGGAGATTTGCTACCCAACTTCTGTGAAATGTTCATCAGGATTGCCACAGCGACCCTGCCTGCAGCTTTCGATACAAATTAAGCATCACTTTAGCATTTCAAAATACCAATGGTTCTCTTCCCAGCTTCAGAGAAATGTTCTCTCTCAACTCAGTGGGTCTACAGAGCAGTTCAACTGGGAGATTGTTATGTGGGAATTATAAATACAAAATAATGTTAATTTATTATTTGGCATTCACTCGGCTTCAGTGTAAATGAAATGTGCATTTTCCTTATATCATACTTCTTAAATAACTTCACGTTTATTCTGTAACCAGAAAGAAAATAATTCACATTGGTATATAGTATCACAATAGTCTTAGGAAAGCCACAATAAAATATCCTTACATAATAGCTATAGTTACTTGGACTTGAGGCGGCATTTAAAATCTCCAACTTGAACATGGAACTTAAAGTTGATTTCAATGAAAAAGGGTTTGATTCGGTGAGGAAGACACACATACAAGTCAGGAGTGTGATCGAATACTCCTCGCTTGCCTGGATGAGTGCAGCTCCAAAAACACCCAGGAAGCTCGATACCATCCAGTACAAAGCAGCCCACTTGATTGGCACCACATCTACAAACATTTACTCCTCCATGACCGATGCTGAATAGCTCAATAGCAGAAGCGTGCACCATCTACAAGATGCACTGTAGAAATTCATGAAGACTGCTTAGTCAGCGCCTTCCAAATCCATGACCACTTTCATTTAGAAGGAAAAGGGTAGACGATACTTGGAACAGCACCAACTACATGTTTTCTTCCAAGCCACTCACCATCCTGACTTGGAAATATATATCCGTAGCTTCAGTGTCGCTGGGTCAAAATGAAACCATAAGATTGAGGAGAAACATAGGCCATTCAGCCCATCTAGTCTGCTTTGCCATTCAGTGAGTTCATGGCTCACCTGATAGTCCTCCACTTTTCTGCCTTTTCCCATAACCTTTGATTCCCTTGTTGATTAACATTCTGTCTATCTCAGCCTTGAGGAAATGACACAGCTCTCTGCAGTGAAGAATTCCACACATTCGCTACACCCTGAAAAAAAGAAATTCCTCCTCATCTCTGTCTTAAATGTGCAACTCCTTATTCTGAGATTCGGCTCTGTTGTCCTGGACTCTCCCACAAGGAGAAACAACCTTTCTGCACCAAACCTGTCAAGCCCCCTAAGAATCTTGTATGTTTCAATAAGGTTGTCGCTTAGGGCCCAATCCACTCAAACTCTCCTGATAAGACAGTTCCTCCATTCCTGGGATCAGCCTAGTTGACTTTCACTCAACTGTCTCCAATGCCAATGTGTTAAAACTGTTCACAGTATTCCAGTTGTGGTCTGACTAGTGCCTTGTATAGCTTTAGTAAAACCTCTCTACTTTTAAACTCCATGAAGTAAAGGCCAACGTTCCATGTACCTTCCCAATAAAATTGAATACGAGATTTTTATATTTCATGCACAAGGTCTCCCAAATTGATGTGTTCGACAGCTTTCTCCAATCTTTTCCCATTTAAATAATATTCACCTCCTCTATTCTTCCTGTCAAAATACATAACCTCACATTTTCCCACATCATATACCACCTGCCAAGTTTTTTGTCCATTCATTTAACCTGTCCATATCCCTCTGCACACTCTGAGTGATCCTTAGCACTTGTCTTCCCACCTATTTTTGTGTCTTTGCAGATTTGGCAACAGCACGTTCACTTTTCTCATCCAGGTTATTAATATATATTGTAAATATTTGTGTCTATAGTACTGTTCTCTGTAGCACACCACTGGTTAGAGGTTGCCATCCTAAAAATGCCCCCTTATCGCAACTCCCTGTCTTCTATTAATTAGCCAATCCTCTATCCATGTTAATACACTACCTTCAACACCGTGGGCTCTTACTAAATAGCCTAATGACTGCCACGTTGTCAAATGCCTTCTGAAATTCCAAATATATTAAATCCAGTTATCTATCTTGCTTGTTACCTCCTCAAAGAATTCTGGTAAATTTGTTCAGGTATGAATTTCCCTCTGCTTGATCATGTTATGTATTTCTAAATCCTGGAACTCCCTGCTTAACACCATTGTGGGCTTACCTACAGAACATGGACTTCAGTGGTTCAAGAAGGTGGCTCACCAATACCTTCTAAGGAGCAACTGGGAATGGGTCATAAACACTGGCCAAGCCAATGACACCTTAATCCCATGATTGAATAGAAAAAAACTATTGTGAGTTCACACTTCTCCAGAACTGCAAAAAAATGTGTCATGGCTCCAATGTCAGACTACCAGAGAATTGAATTGAATTTGGATTATCCTAACCCAAGTCAAAGACATACGTGAATAAAGTTAATGTTCACCTAATGGAAGATATTTAATGCTATCCCACAACATGAGTTGGAGGTGATGGAGTGCGGCTGGTTTCATTAGGTTTCCCACAATGCCATTTGAGGCCCTTAAGTGTGTAATTAATGCCCGGTTAAAAGCTGATTGAAGTATTCTTGTATTCAACCAGTGGCAGCAGGGCACTGGCTGCACAGAAAGCTATGGAAGTCCCTCGTTCAGAAGCACTCAGAGCCTGATTGAGGGAACCAGCTTAAGGAAGGAAGGCTGTGCTCTGTCTTCTGACCTCCTTTCTCCCTCCTACTTTGCTGACTCCTTTCTACCAGCTCCTATCTCGCCCTCACTTAACAATGACCTGGACCCATTGGCAATTGTGTGCCTTTGGTGACTGCAATGTCACAATGGCCTGTGTTTGCCTAATGGCACTGATGGCAATGAAGAACTGCCAAGCTCTGATTATTTGACAATTCGTGAGGGGCAGGTGGGATTTCCACGATGATGAGTGCCCATTGCTGGCCACCCATGTTCCTTGCTGGCACTTAATATATACATATGTTTCTTATTCATTTTGTTTTACTTGACGGGTTAGATGCTGTGAGGCTATTACTCTTGCTGAGAGTGTGTAACCAGAGGGCAACATCTCAGGTTGAGGGGTCACACTTTTGGGAAAGTGTTACGAATGGCTGTTTTTTAATCAGTTTTTTAAAAGGAGGGTGATCAACTGGAACAGACACAATATTTGAAACAGACCAGGATGGAGTGGCTTTTGAGAGGGCCAGATTGTATGAGTGAAGAATTGTAAAGTTTAATGACCTATTGTGTCATGAACATGCAGGGAGAATCAATGGGACTTGGCTTGATCACAGTTGCTACTTGATGTGCGTTATATGGTATTGAATCACAGTCTATCACCTATATGAACCAAATGTTGATTTTAGGGATTTAGAATACAATTATAATTGTTGATTGTATTACCATTGTAATATTGTAAAATTTATTATTGTTTGTTTGAAACCTTAGAATCTTGTGGGTTTATTCTCTTAATAAGTCCCCTCGATTTCATACTGTTATTTTTCAAGTACACAAAGTAGCTGGTCCTTAGCTAGATTGTAACAAATTTGTGATCTGGTCTGGGATCATGACACATGAAATGCCAACCCAACTCTGAGCAGACATGGCCCTCATTTCCATGCTCGCTGACAAATTTGCATTCCAAAAAGAAAGACTCCATCCCTGAAGGGAAACCTATGGGCCATTGGTTGAAAATTCCCAGCCCTGAAACACCTTTGGGAAAAATTAGGAACAAAAACAGATGTTGCTGGAAATGCTTAGCAAGTCTGGCAGCAACTGTGAAGAGAAAAACAAAGTTAACATTTCAGGTCCGGTGACCCTTCCATAGAACCTCAGAATTTTTCCCCAGGAAAAATTATTGGGAACAGGGCATCCTTGTACACCAATTGTTTATTTGCAGCAAGCAAAAGGGATAAAAGTACAAGAACTAGCAAATTTGAGAAAAAAATTTCAAAATAAACATTTTAAAAACATGCAAACAGAAACAATAAATATATACATTAACGTGAAGGTTTATACATTGTGGCACTGATTTTTCACTGGTGGTTGCACCAGATGCAGATATTTATTTGGTACGTTGACATGAAAAATGAGATCAAGAGCCATTAGGCTAAGTCAGAATGGCTCTGGAGTAGCAGTTTCATCTCCAAGTTATGAAGGTCATGGATTCAAGCTGCACTTCCAAGACTTGACCATATAACCTTGGTTGATACTCCAGTACTTTATTGGAGATGAAATACACTGCCAGAAATACCAACTTTTAGAAGATCTCAAACAGAGGTCCTGGTTGTCCTGAAAGGTGGGCAAGATGAATTCCATAACATCATTTGAAAAATAGCAGGTTAGCACACAAATGCCCAGGCCAACATTCATCCTTCAAAAGATCGTTGCTAAACATTTCGGGTCATTTATCTTCTTGCTGTTTGTGACACCTGTACCTGTGCAAATTGGCTGCCATGTTTCCTATTTTACAACAATGGCCACCTTCAGAACTAATTCATTGGTGTTAAAGAGTTGTAGAATGACCCAAAATCATACATGGCATGATATCATTGCAAGGCTTCCTTTCAAACTTTGTTCATTTGCATTTCAAGTTGTGAATTAGCAGAGACCACTCTAATACCCTTAAAAGGTGATAATATGTACATTCAATGTAAAATGAAGTGAGGTGATATTATGGTGGCCCTCATTTGTTGCAGATCAAATTGTGGCTGATCCTATCTAAACTGGGCATTCAAGTTTACAACATTGTTCTTGAAATGTTACCCTGCTTAAAGAGGAAGGCAGTATTGATAGTAGGTGAAAGGCATCAAGGCGTCTGTGCTAATGAATGTCTTAGTGGAGTACTCTGGCAGAAACTGTTGAAGACAGCTGGGAAATTCTTGGATTGCACCATACCCTGAGCAGAATGGAATTCCCATATCATTATAAAATGCTACTTAGAATATAAAATAGAAACATTTTTGGATATCAGTGAAGTAATTCAAGAAGGAAAAGACCCACACATTGTTACCCAGTTGCAATGACAACATGGATCCACAACACTTTGCTGCACCTCACATAGTTCAAGATAGAGTTTGTGCAGATCTATGTAACTATGAGCTGTACTCCAGGGCAGATTCAACACTGTTGCTGGCAATCATGATGACCAATACCTTGAATGTTCTTTGGCTGTAGGACCCTTCACAGATCCCATGGGACAAGGGCAACATCAATTAGCAGTGCATTCATTCATTTTGGTCATTGAAGCCTTATTTGAAGGAACAAATGCTCATGGAAACAAGAAACTCAAACGTCACAGTTTATTCAAATGACTATATTCCCCAAAATGTCTTCTAGACATGGTCGGCACAACATCGTGGGCCGAAGGGCCTGTACTGTGCTGTTACTGTTCTATGTTCTATGTAGACCTTCTTTCCCCTGCCTAAAAGTGTGCCTTGCAGGAACTGCACAAAATTACACAATGTGACCATCTGGACTAGAAGTTGTAAGTTAATTCCAAACTACTATGGATGGCTCATGATATCTTTATTTGTCTAATGTTTAAATGTGTAATGTAATACAGCATGAAGCCATTCTAACCAGTAACTCTGTGCTGATTTAGCTGATCTCGTGTGGAGTAAATATTTGAGTTTTAATCCACCACACCCAAACCCCAGATCTCTGGCTGGCTTTTCAGTAACCCCTCAAAGTAGTAACTTTAGATATTGTGTTTAAAATATTGAACTCAACTGCATTGTCTTGTGTATTTTAATAGAATATACTATGTACTGTCTAGCTTATGCACAATGAAAAGTGAGACACTTACACAGAACATAATCAAAAAGTGTCAGTCACATCAGGAGATTGAGAACAAAAACAACTATCTGACAACAAAATTACAATTAGTCATTCTTCCATAACTTTTATTTGACCTTACATTAAAGATATTTTTGTTTTCATATTAATTTATTATTGGTTTAGTTCTCATTGCAAGAATGATGCGGTGTAGTAATGGTATGACATCAGTAAATGTGCTTTGAAGTCTTTTTGTTGTAACTATAATAAATGATCAGTGCTCAACACATTTGTGATTTTTATACACGGGTTACCCAACAGAAAATTTCAATATTTAGGGGCATTTTTTCTAATCAGTGGAAATGGAACAAGAAAGTGATTTAAATGGAGGGGGTAGTTCCATTTCCCTTCACAGGTTTTTATGGTAGGTAGAAAACCGCTGCCAGACTCCAGTTGAATACTTAATAATATGGGAAAATTGAAATTCCTTCATATACTTAGGAACCCAGTAGAATTTTAACTGTCTCTAAGTGGTTGCCCCTCCCATCCTTTGTCCACCTTCCGCAGGGACCATTCCCTTTGGGACACCCTGGTCCACTCTTCCTTCACTCCCAACACCCCCCCACAGCCCCATGGTACCTTCCCCTGCAACCACCAAAGGTGTAACACCTGCCCATTTATCTCCTCCGTCCTCAGTATCCAAGGGCCCAAACATAACTTCCAGATGAAGCAGCAATTTACCCGCACTTCACGTCATCTAGTCTACTCCATTCACTGCTCACAATGTCGTCTCCTCTACATTGGGGAAACAAAGCGTAGACTGGGTGACCACTTCACAAAACACCTGCGTTCTACCTGCAAAAATGATCCTGAGCTTCCAATTGCCTGCCACTTTAACTCAGCACTCTGTTCCCTGGCCAACATCTCTGTCACAGGCTTGCTGCAGTGCTCCAGCGAAGCTCAGTGCAAGCTGGAAGAATAGCTCCTCATTTTTCCACTTGGGCACCTCCAGACTCAGTTTCAAGTTCAATAATTTTAGGGCCTGAACTCTCCCATGTCCTAGCCCCCACACACCATTTGGTTATCACAGTCTGCCATCACACACTAGCTATGGTTAGCAAATTAACAGTGTCCGTTAACAGCTCTTCACCCTCCTAGCCAGATCGTTATCCACTCCTTTGTCTATCCAACTGTTCTTCTCTCTCTTTGGATTCTATCTCCACCAATAATTTACTTCTTAACCATTCCCCCCACCCTATCTTCTGCATATAAACCAACATTTTCCTAGCTACCATCAGTTCTGAGGAAGGGTCACCAGACCTGAAACATTAACTCTGATTTCTCTTCACAGATGCTGCCAGACCTACTGAGCTTTTCCAGCAACTTCTGTTTTTGTGGCTATGGAATTAAGAGTTGAGTTGCCAACCAATCAGTTCCCTTTCTCCTGTAGGATATGTACTATGATCATTTGAAATTTGCCATTCACGTATTTGCCTTGCTGAGTGCAAACAAAAAGTTTCCACAACACGTCTCTCTCCAGCAATATTCAAGTTCTGTCCCATCACACAGCTAGTAAGATGCTCCAGTTTGATCAACTGTTCTCAAAAGTGGGCACTTCCTATCATATAGACCGATTCTTTTTGTGCAGCAGGACCTGACATATATATTTCATGACCAAAGAACTTCCAAGCCAACGCAGTACTCTTGCAACCACTCACTATCTTAATGCAGAAAATTCAATCACCAGTTTGTGCGCAGCAAGCTCACACAAGCAGCAACGTGATCAAGGTTATTTTTGTTTTGAAACGATGTTGACGCAGCCAGTCCACAAGAGAGGACTCAAAAGCAACTTATTGTGGATTCTGGAAATCTACAGTTAAAACAGAAAATGTTGGAAATATTGAGCAGGTCTGGTCGCTTCCGTGCGGAGAGAAACACAATTGAACTGTCATTCAGAACATTCATCAGAATGTAGGCTACCGCGGGAGGGCAACTTTTCTAAAACTTTTCATGTTTTGTTCATGTAAAAGTACACGTGACAATAAATTCCTTTTCTTAAAAAGTGTCATTCTATTTCAGAGATAGTAGGTACTGCAGATGCTGGAGAATCTGAGGTAACAAGGTGTAGAGCTGGATGAACACAGCAGGCCAAGCAGCATCAGAGGAGCAGGACAGCTGACGTTTCGGGCCTAGACCCT
>NC_063351.1:17353415-17428764 GCF_021869965.1 Rhincodon typus | reverse complement strand
GACGTTTCGGGCCTAGACCCTGCTCCTCTGATGCTGCTTGGCCTGCTGTGTTCATCCAGCTCTACACCTTGTTATCTCATTCTATTTCATCTGGGTTAACTCCCATTTTTTTTCAAAAACGCCATATAGGTTTTTTTAAGTCCACTACAGAAGGCAGACAGGAACACAATTTAACATTTCACAAGCGAGGGAGGAACAAGTAATCTTGAACTTTTGATGCTCAAAATTTCACGGGGTGGAGGAGACGATCCATTAGTTTTTCCGGTTGGATCTGTAGGTGACTAATTGAGAGAGAATGACTGACTGCTGTAAATACTCAACGATTTCGTTATCATTGGATCATGCGAATGGTAGAGGGGAGATTTGCTAACCCTCAAGTCTCTTTTCGCCCAGCAGTTCTGATGATATTGTTACACAGTAGGGGCTGTCCAATGACAATTGTGCGCAATTCCTCTTAATTCAATTAATGTTTCCCCTCGAGTTGCTCCAGGTCGCCACTCTGCTCCACCTCCTTTTGTAACCACGGCGAGACCCTGCTGTTGCATCGCGCCCTGCAGCGACAAATGGGAGGGGGTGGGGGTGCTAAACATAGAGGTTAACTGATAGTCAATCAAGGCTCTCTGATGTTTTAAATAGCAATTCATTGCGCCAAATGCAGCGCTAAACGGGACCAGGGAGATCAAAGTTTAACCTATTAGGTCAGGAGCGGGGGTCTTTTGAAGGTCAAGCACTAATTTGCGCGATACTTTGTTGCAGACTAGAAACCGATTAGTAGCCGCTCAAAGCCAGAGAGTTCAGAAACTATGAATAGTGAGAATGTATAAATTATGGAGCACTTTCTAAGGAAACCAACTTCTACAAGGAAATATATTGATTTGTCACCTTGCGATTCTTTCATCCTGAGGCTATAGTTGCAAAATACTGCGGATGCTGGAAATTTGAAAATTAAAAAGTGCTGGTAACACTCAGTAAGACTAGCACCACCTGTGGAGAGAGGAAACGGAAGACATCGTGACGGACTCGAAACGTAAACTTTTGTCTCTCTCTGTTTCTACAGATGGTGCCAGTCCTGCTGAGTTTCTCCAGCATTTTCCACCTTTATTTGAGCGATTGTTATCTGCCCCATGTACCGACTGAAATCCAGGCAATTACTGACATGCATTTTTTCTGGGATTAACCCATTTATTTTAAGACGTTCGACAGCTACATGACGATTAGCTTTTTAAGGTATTATTTTAAAATCTAGCTTTTGCAAGTGCCGCGTCTGTTTTTTTTATCTTTCATGTTAAAATTAATGAAGTGGTTCATATTGCTTCAGTAAAGAAGTGGGATTATTGCCTTGGGGTTTCACACCTTCTAAATGATTTTGCTTTTGGCATTAACACTGCTGTGGGAGATCAACAGCTCTATTTCAGGCGATGGGCTTTCTCCTGTAGGAAGTGCTGGGATTGTCCACGTTAAGACCACTGGCGCCGCGCTCCTGGAGCGAGTTGTAAATGTGCTTTTACCAGCAGTTTACAGGGCGGAAAGGAAAATGCAAAACACGTTAGTATAACACTGGAAACAAACATTCAGATACATTAGTAATGGCGTAGACTCGATAGTGGTTCCTGATGGTCTTTCGTGTAGGTCATACATACATACATACAGACAGCGCAAGAAACTGTTCGGCCCATCGCTCCCGGAAAGGCACTTTTATATAAAAAAAGTCTCTGCATATGCCCCTCCACTTTACAATTTGCTTTTGCTTGCACTGCTCATTCTTGCTACAAACATGCATCGCTTTTGATATGCATCACAAAATTAGAAGTATTCTAGATTGGTTTCATACATTATTTTAAAGAACTTCAGAATTAATCAATCCCTTTAAAGTTCTGGCAAATAATGCTGTCTAAGGACCAGAGGTTGTGCGAAAAATTCTGTTCAAGTTGTGTTGAAAGTATACATTTTATTGAAGTAATGCCCATCATCCGTCCTTTGTAAGCAGGGATGTTAAGAATCATTCCAGAAGGAGTGATGGAGGCAAATATAATTACAACATTCAAAAGGCATCTGGGTGGGTACATTGAAGAGGAAGGGTTTAAAGGGATATGGGCCAAATGTTGGCAAATGGGACTAGATTTATTTAGGATATCTGGTCGGCATGGATGAGTCGGACCGGAAGGTCTGTTTCTGTGCTGTAAGTCTTTATGACTCGATTTTGATTATGCAAATCTCTTAAATAACTTTTCATTACTAATTCTTGCCTTATGAAGACATAAGCTTTCGGAGTCTGAAGAAGGAGCGAGGCTCCGAAAGCTTGACTTTTCAAATAAACCAGTTGGACTATAACCTGGTGTCATGTGATTTTTGACCTTGTCCATCCCAGTCCAACACTGGCACCTCCACATCATGATTCTTGCCTTGAGATAGTACGAACTGCCAATGCTGGAATCAGAGATAACACAGTGTAGAGCTGGAGGAACACAGCAGGCCAGGCAGCATCAGAGGAGCAGGAAAGTTGACATTTCGGGTCGGGACCCTTCTTTGGAAATGAGGAAAATCTCTGCCTGACCTGCTGTGTTCCTCCAGCTCCACAGTGTGTTATGATCCTCGCCTTGATATGTTTTTTTTCTAGATCGCATTATTTTCGGTGTTGATATTTGGAAATATCCAATTACTGTCATTTAACGATGATATAGAGTAATAAATGTTTGGGTAGCTGTGTGCCTGGCTCACTTGGAAAGGAGCAGGAAGTAGAGGACTGTGTGGACCCTGCGGTCACGCTGTGTGCTCTCTTTCTGTCTGGGAGGTAGTTGATTGACACAAGTACCTCCTCCAGACGCCTCACAGTCCAGCGAACTCTGTACATTTCTCCTGCGGCTGTTTACTTTCAAACACTGAGCAGTTTCCTAGCCTGGCTCTGAAGCACCCACCTAACTGAGGTGTTTATGAGTACCGCTGCTCACAGCCTGTGAACTATTTCAATGCCTTTTGATCTGCTGCAATATGCAAGGAAAGCTGAGCCATTCAAAAGGCTGCTGATTGGACGGTAAAATGTTGTGTGATCCATTAAAAAGATGAAAGTAAAAGTTTTGAAAGAGTGCTCATTTTCTAGTTATTGTGAGGCGAGATAATAGGGATCTGTCTATTGTTGCAATGTAACGTGAAGCTTTTAATGTTCATGATCCAACCCTGTTCTTCCTAATGGTGTTCGAACCTTTCCTGCACCTGCATATTTCATTCACTGAGCAAGTCTCGTTCTGTTTAATGCCACACAATAAACAGACTGATTATCCCGCCCAATCCAGTTTCTTCCTATATTGGTAATTCTGCAGGGCTGATTCCCTAAACTCAAGCAATCTCTTTACCTTCTTAGTGTGGTCTGAGGTAAGTAAGAAACTATGGAAACAGAGCAGGTCAGACAGCATCTATGCAGTAAGCTAATAATTGATTTTGGGATGATGACCTAGAACATAACCTGTTCCCTTCCACCTTTCTTTTCTATCCAACTTTTACAAAAATATTTGAAGAATTTGCACACCACTAGCAAGGCCAACATTTGTTGCCCGACCTTTCATTGAGAAGGTGGTGGTGGTGAGCAACTTTCTCGAATGGATGCAGTCTATGTGGTGAACATATTCGCACCGTGTGGTCAGGTAGGGAGTTCCAAGATTTTGACCAACACCGATATTGGGCAACAATAATAATTCAAGTTGGGATAGTCTATGACTGAAGGTAAAGGTCATATATCTGTTGCCATTGTCTCTCTCCATGGTTGAGGTTATGGGTTTGGGAGGTGCTGCCCAAGAAACATCGGTGAGTTATTGAGGTGCAACTTGTATGTCATCTACACCACAGCCAACGTACACTGATGAGTGGACTGAGAGAAGGCTTAGGGTTGTGGAACAAACTAAAACAGAAATCACTGGAGAAACTCAGCGGCATCTGTGGAGAGAAAGCAGAGTTCAGTGATCCTTCTTCAGATGCAACTTCTCATTTTTATCGGCTCTAACTTTCCTTCTCTGAAGAAGGGTCACTGGATTCATGTTGTTAACTCTGCTTTCTCTCCATAGATAGTGCCAGACCCGGAGAAGTGGAAAGTATTCAAGCCTTGTAGATGGTGTTGAAGAGAGATTACACTCTTATTGGGGTTGTATGCCATTTTGAATTATGGTCTGTAGCTCTACTGTGATGTATTACATGACAAGTGAACCTTTACAAGTTTCTTTGTTTGAGTAGCCTGCTTTATTGTTTCATCTTTAGCAATCATGTCATCCTTCACTATGCAACTGAAGCAGACACCACTGATTGTTTTTCAACTGATTTTGAAACTGCCTTTGTTGAAACTCCTTGCACATTTTCTGACTAGTCTCGCAAATAATCTTTATATTTATCTTTAGATTGCACTATCAGCTATTAGCACATTATAAACAATTCCATTTCTACACTTCAATGATTCTTTCAGTTTGAGGCTCTGCTTTGCATATGTCATTATGCCTTCATTTAAAGTGAGGATGACTTACAATTTTACAGTTTTATTAGGTAGTCACTGTAGGTTAAGTAACTTGTTGCAACATTAAGCCAAACCATATTGCGTATTGGACAAAATGTCCGCTGATAAACTAACTCAAACATTTCTAGCAGTGTAGCAATACTGACATTTACATCAGTGGACATGGTTATTACTGGTTTCTGAATGCCTGAATAGTGTGACCAATATGACTGAAATAAAACCCTATGATTCAGTGCCTTCAGGAGGAGAAAACATAAGATGTTTAGTCCAATTCTGCTACCTGTCTTTTCCTCATAGACCTGCATCTAATTCACTTTTTAAGATTACTGTTGAATCTGCTTTTAATCCCTGTTTTGCAGTGAATTCTAGATCATTACTTGCTGTGTTTGAAAACAATCGCAAACCTTTCTAGTTCTTTTCTAATTATCTTGACGAAACCTGTTCGTCCAGTCACCATTTATTCATCATACATATTTTTCCTCTTAAATTCTGACCCTGCTAACCTCCAAAAAGTAAAACATTGTGCATTCTGCTTCACTTTTCTCACTCTATGCAGGATTTAAAGTCCAAATTTTGGCATTGCCTAACTCAATTCTTGATTCAAGCATTTTTGCTCACCTTTTTAACTTTGGGCTCTTTCAAACTCTATGGGTCTTGTTTGGGTCCCTCAGTTAAGTTCTACTAGCATTGTTAAGTTGTACTAGATGGAGGAATCTTTAGCTTTTAACATACTATAAATGAAATATCCCCTTCTAGGCTTTACCTTTCTCAGCATGTACAAGACGAAAGTCCAAGAGCTTTTTTTAAAACATTTAAATAAGTAGGTAAACTTCATAAATTTGCTAATAAACTTCATAAATTTGCTAATATAATTCTATTGTTACTTTATTAAAACTGTTCCAGAGCAGCCCAACATTAAGCCAAGAATCTTTGTGGGGATTGACCCAAATCCTGAAATTCCAAGTATTCGAGGGAAAAAAAAGTGTTAATTTTTTCAGTATTACATTGTCCCAAATTATTTATACCTGAGCCTGCATTCTTTGGTACTTAAAAGGCAATGGCCTCATGGTATTATTGCTGGACTGTTAATCCAGAGACCCAGATAACATTCTGGGGACCCTGGTTTGAATCCCACCATGGTAGATGGTGCTATTTGAATTCAATTTTAAAAAATCTGGAATTAAGAATCTCATGATGACCATGAATCCATTGCTGATCGTTGGAAAAACCCATCTGGTTCAGTAATGTCCTTTAGGGAAGGAAACTGCCATCCTTACCTGGTCTGGCTCCAGACCCACAGCAATGTGGTTGACTGAACTGCCCTCTGGGCAATTAGGGATGGACAATAAATGCTGCCTAGCCAGTGACATCTTCATTCCGTTAATGAATAAAGGAAACAAAAAATAAACGTGTTTGTTACGCATTTATGTAACTGTTAGCACTGGCAATATATAATTTAGAACTAGTTACCATGTTGGTCAGTGTGGAAATGACAAATTACTTCATATATTCCTATTTAGAGATAAGTGCCCAATAAACATCAGTATCTTGAAGGAAAACAAAATTTGCAAAGCTTGGATGACCCTTTCATCAACACAAATGTGGGCCATCAGTCTAGACACTGTTAGTGACCCTGAAATTCATTTGGATTACAGTTATGTTGAAAGCATTTGGTAATCTACTGTTTACCCCGTGAGAATTAGTCGTTAGTACTGGGCAGATTCAAGCGGTGATACTTCATTTGTCTGGAAAGAGATAGGTCTGGGATCAGGCTGCTAGCCCTTAATGTCACCTTTGACAACACAAGCCCTTAATGGCACCTTTGACAATACCAATGTTCCTTCAGTACTGTGTCCTGTACAGATTCTGCATCAATCTTGGAATTTACTATGCTGGAACCTGCTGTCCAAGCAGACTGCTCCAGTTTAAGGCATGAAATTGGATTGGAAAATGGAAAACTGTGTTGGAATCAACAACAACCTAAATAGCACCATGCACTCCAGAAAAATGACCTCTTTGATCGAACAATCAATTTTATTATCAAAATAGATAGAAAATTACAAAATTAAATAGGGCATTAAATAAGGGCAGTTTTTAGTTTTAATACGCGTTCCTCGTTAGCGATATTGCACAACATGACTTCCCAAAGTCCCAAGTCCTAGCTGCTGGCATCGTGAAGGTCTGGTTTTTCATCAGGAACAGATGTACAGGCCCCCTGGAGAAGGATTCAGCAGTAGCGGGTAAAGAAAGGCCTGATACGGAGATAGGCTTTGCTCCACACTCGGGCAGTGGCCGGCAATCGGCTGCTGGTAGGCGGCCTGGGGGAGGCGGTGGGGGCCGCTGGTGGCCTGCAGGTAATACCCCGGGAAGGAGCTGAGTGGCAGAGGCGGCTCTCTCATCCGCGCCGGGGTGGTTAGCAAAGCGGGGCCAGCGAAGGAAACAGAGTACAGATCCTGCAGCTGGCGCTTGAGCTTCATCCTGCGATTCTGAAACCATGTCTTCACCTAGAAGGAGGAGAAATACACCACGTTAAAAAAAACTAACAATCCCATTAAAAATGTACTTACTAACAACATGACACTGCAGGTTGTTAGGCTGTGCATGAAAAGAGTAGTAGTCCCATCCTTTTTAGATCAAAAAAGTTGACAGAAACAAAAACAAAGTTGCTGGAAAAGCTCAGCAGGTCTGGCAGCATCTGTAAAAGAAAAAACAGTTAACGTTTCGGGTCCGGTGAGCCTTCCTCAGAACTGTTGACAAAAAAGCTGACATGAGGTTTTTTGAGAGAAATGCTGAATGAGGTGTTTTGGGAGTTAGAATAAGTGGGAATGGAGTTACCGCGATTCTCTTGACTTGCCTGAGTCTCGGATAAGTGCAGTAAAGCTGCCAGCCTGGATCTCTCCGCCGCCCCCAGGTAGGTGTGCCGCTTGAACTTCTTCTCCAACTTGTGGATCTGCTGGGCGGTGAAGGCGGTGCGCACACGCCGAGGCCCATCGCTGTCAGCCTCCGGGCTTCTGTCCGCCTCTTCTTCCTCCTCCTCCTCCCGGCCCGTACAGTCTGAACGGCCGGACTCGCTCTCCGAGGCCCAGCAATCCTCACGACTGGACACTGCACAACAACAAATTAAACACAAGGTACCAGTGAGCGCCTGAAAACACCTTGCAGTTCTCCTGGCCATTTTCAGTCATTGATGTTTTACTTACACTCCGCGCCGGCTGAGTCTTTCAGAGCCGGTTCTGGCTCGCAGTCTCCCATCCAGGGTAGTGCTTGCCTGCTTATTTCGCAGGTGGGGTCTCCACTTTTTGTTAGTCTCTGTTGGGCGATATCCGTCTTGGGCTGTGTTGAGTTTCGTGGATAGACGCTGGGAGACAGAGGCAGGCACAGGCTGTGTTCTTCAGCTTTCTCTTTAGTGCACCCCTCGCGGCTACTCCGAGCAAGCCAGTCGATCGAAAAGTTTCCTTTGACCATCTCTCTGTTTTGCCACTTGGAAGCCACTCCAATGCGTCTGCCTCTTCGATCCGTCTGAGTTGCTTGTGACCAGCTTTTTAATTTATGTGGCCTTTCTCAGCGGAGATTTCCATGTGTGAAGAGACTTCAAAGCAAAGATAACGGACAGACAATGCCAAACAATTGGGTCTAATTTAGGAAATCATTAATGTGCTCCAGTATCCGGCAAATCCGTGAATGCTGGCTCCACTATGTCTGCGGCCCTTCTCCCTGGCCTTTCTAAATGGGACATAAAATTACACATCTGAAGGATGCGTGCTGTTTCGTAAATGGGCATGATAAATAATGAAAGGAATATATATTTATACACACTAAACACGTATCGCTTTCTTTTAGTGTCGCTGTCAGCAATTTGCAAAGTGTATCCGCCGTCTAACATGGATGTATAATGAGCCAGTCAAACGAAACTGCAACCAGAGGTTTAATTTGTGTCCTGTGTTTAAAAAGGTCCCTTACAATGGGATAAACAGCAATACATAGTCACATCGAGAGAAACTTTAATCCCGGAGAAATTCACATCTGTTTAATTTGACGAGCTTTTTTCTCAGTGTTTTGAGGTAACCAATCTGTAAACATCAATATATTAAGACATTAATAATCATTGACTCTCCAGCGAATCCCAACTGCTTCTCAATGTAGTTAAGTTTTTTTTCTCCAGTGAAAGCGATCAAATAAGTCGAATAATATCCATATTCTCTTTAGTTAATAGTTAGGATAGTCATATAAAAGGTCAGCAGAACTGGTAGTTAATTTCGGCCATTTCTGATCCACTAATTCTGATGCAGTGCTGCTCGATTTCATGCCTCTCAACATACTATCGAAAAGTGTTGATTACTACTATTTTGTTACATTGACAAGTTTTATAATTTCATCTCAAATGTGCATTATATGTTTAGGAAAGTGGCACTTAATGAAAATAACAGAACACACACTGTTGGATGTGGAACTTAAGCCTCAACAATTAGCTGTGCACTTCCAAGTTAAAGGTTGGAGGTCCTTTATAAATATTTTCTTCATTTACTTCACTGAAGTAACTTCACTAATTAGCATTTCTTCAGCGAGTCCATCTGAAGTTCCAATAAGTTGCTGACCTATTGGTGATTGCTCTGTGTTGCCAACATGTTGAACTGGAATTGTCTCAAAGGAACTTTCATACAGACATTTCTTTGAGCAATTATCCTCTTACTGTTTTGCTCAACATTGATTTTTCTGTGAATTGTACGTTGTATTTAGAAAACTGCATTTTATTAGTAACAATAGATAGACAGTATAGTTTGCTGTCATTTTCTTACTTGGCAGCAATATCTTATGGAGATTTGATAAAATCCAATGTGAATTTTCTTTAGCACATTGTGAGGTTACAAACCGAATAAATATAATAATTTGAAAAGAACAGGCTACACTACAAAAGAGCCAATCTCAAATTTTAATTTGTTGCAATACCTGAGCAGATGATTATTGATACAATCTTAGGTTCAAAGGGAGCATTGTAGGAACATGTATCATAGTGATACTTTTGACGCCTCCTTCTATAGCCTGACAGATCTTACACCAATGAAAATGTAGCCTATCTAATGGCAAATGGATTCCCAGGAGAGAACCAGTTAAACTGGGTCTCTTCCTTATTTCTCCAGTCCCACAGTTTCTATAGAGATAGTAGGAACTGCCGATGCTGGAGAATCTGAGATAACAAGGTGTAGAGCTGAATGAACACAGCAGGCCAAGCAGCATCAGAGCAGCAGGAAAGCTGACGTTTCAGAAAGCTTCTGAAGAAGGGTCCAGACCCGAAACGTCAGCTTTCCTGCTCCTCTGATGCTGCTTGGCCTGCTGTGTTCATCCAGCTCTACACCTTGTTACCACAGTTTCTAAAGACTTGTTTGAATCCACCTCCTCCACTTTTCCTCACCTTTCCAGGTGATGTCATAAAATGGTACCATTCAATGGAATTCTTTCCAGTCCTGACTTTGGTACCTATCTGGTGGATGAGGGTGTTATCAAAGTGGGAGAGGCCACTTCCAACCTATTCATAATGTTACAATATGAGTAAAGCAAGTTATTTCTCCTCTCTCTAGGTCACCGGTGTTTTGTCAATCCTGATGAAAGTTAATTTACCTGAATTTTTACCTATTTCTCTCTCTACAGAGCTGCCTAAACTTCAGAGTATTTTCAGTTATTTTTAGTTTGCTTTACAAACTACTCAATTTCTCCCTCAGACTCAGTATTGGAGCCTCTATAAGAGAAGTTGCTAATATGAAAAATACATGACAGAGCTCAGCACTGAATATGCACTGAGATTTCTTATATAGACTTTCCTCAGATCTCAAAGCATAGATTTATCTTTTAGCTGTGGAGGCACTAGGCTTTGAATTTGTACAACACTTACGGAATATATCAGATGTAAGTGTTCTCTTTCCAGTTCTCAGTGGCTTCACTTCCTGGTATTACTCCTGGGGTTCTTCAAGGATCTAATGTTGGTTGTTGTCTACATGGCAACATGGGTTGGAATAAATTGGAGGAACTTGCAAATGTATGTTGAAAACGCTAACTCTAACTTAGTACCACATTCTCTCAATCCCCCACTGCCTCTGTGTTGCCAGTATTTGATGAGTCACAGTTTAAATTTAAATATTGGGAACATCAAAGTCATTATTTTTGAACCCCACTACAATCTCTCTACCCTTGACATTGATTTCCTTTCCCTTATATAGTCACTGAACAAGACTGCTTGCAACCTTGGCTTAGTTTACAACTTTGACCTGATCAACCCGATATCCTCTCTACTGCAAAGACTTCTGTTTTCTTAACATCATCCATATCAGTCCAGATGAAATCTACATCCATACCTTTGTGACCCCCAGATTTGACTATTCCAATGTTCTCTTCATTGCCCCATTTCCTTACATCCAGCAAAGACATGATCTCATGCAAACCCATAATGTAGTTGATCCTGTATTGCACAAAATCACCTCAGTTTTGCTTTGGCTTCCAACCTCTGAGTTTTAAATTCCTATCCTGGTTTTTAAAACCCTCCATACTCTTCAACCATCCATACTCTGTAACCTCCTCAAGCTCTACGGTCCTCAGAAAACTGTAATGCTCTGATTCAGATTTTTTTTGCATTCCTTCCATTTCCCTGGACACTGCTTGCTCTGCCTTCAGCCATCTAAGGTCTAAGCTCAGGAATTCTCTTCTTTCAGTAGGCTGTCTCTACAACTTTAAGGCACATCTTTAAAAAAAAATCTAATTGATCAAGAGATAACAAGGTGTAGAGCTGGATGAACACAGCAGGCCAAGCAGCATCACAGGAGCAGGAAAGCTGACGTTTCAGGTCTGGACCCTTCTTCAGAACTTCAGAAGACCTGAAATGTCAGCTTTCCCGCTCCTCTGATGCTGCTTGGCCTGCTGTGTTCATCCAGTTCTACACCTTGTTATCTCAGATTCTCCAGCATCGGCAGTTCCTACTATCTGTAATTGATCAAGGTTCTGTGATTTTTCCTGAAATGTTCATTCATTGTTTTTAGTGGATTCTTAAGAACCTTTGTGTGATGGTTTGCCATGTTAATGGTCCTTTGTAATTGTACATTTCTACACTTACATTGAGCTGACATGATGACCTGACCAAATAACCATAACATTATTCAAATTTAATTCCATCTCAGTAGAATCATCTGACTCCACCCTTGCTTCAGCTCATCTGCTGCTGAGCCCCTCATCTTTGTCTCCATTACCTCTAGTCTTCACTACTCCAATGCATTCCTAGCCACCCTCTCATATTCAGCTGTTCATAAGCTTGAACATCATCTAAACTTTGTCCATATCCTAATTTGCACCAAGTACCATTTATCTGTTACCCCTCAATTCATTGCTAAAGTGATATCTTGATTTTAAGTTTCTCATCTTTTAAAATAGATTAATTGCCTCATTCCCCCCATCTCTGTCATCTTTCTCAACATGACAACCCTACAAGGAATCTGTGCCACTCTATTTCTACCCTCTTGAGGTCTTTGACGTTAATTGCTCCACGAACAGCCAGGGATTCATTGACAAGGCCGTGACCTTTGGAATCTCTCCCTGAAAATCCCCAAATCCTTCTGTCTCACTTTCCTCTTTGAAAAGGCTTCTCAAAATCTGCTGGTATAACAAGGTGTAGAGCTGGATGAACACAGCAGGCCAAGCAGCATCAGAGGAGCAGGAAAGCTGACGTTTCGGGTCTGGACCCATCTGCTGGTTCAGTCAAGCATTTGGTGACCTGTTCTAATATCTCTTTTCTGGCCTGATATTCATATTTTGATATATTTTTTTTCTGTTTGGGTCCCTTGGATGTTTGACTACATTAGAACAACAAAATAATCCAGTTTGTTGTAGAGTGCCATTACTTTAAGGATCTATGTTGAGAAGTAACATTCATGGAAATGTTAGTACTGTAATGAAAATGATGGCAAAGAGTGTTAATTTAGTTAAAGCTATTAGATTTGTGGAATTTGTTGCACTTTAAATTTAGTGCATGTGAATCTGTTATGAATGTTGGTTAATATGTGGCGTCTGTTACTTCTAAAAGAATTCTTGGCCGGAAGATAAACACATTCGATCAAACTTATACATTGTACGCAGCTGCTTTTCCTATAGTAGTTTTCAATAGATCTATTCACTGAAAAACCGAATCTCTCTAGACATTGATAATCGACCGGGAAATGTAAACTTTTGTAATTCGGATTAAGAGTGGTGGCCCGATCGTCTCACGTTGTTGATACAGTGGAGAGCAGGAGGAACACAGCAGGTCAGGCTGCATCAGAGGAGCGGGAGAGTCGACATTTCGCCCCTAGACTCTGCAACCTGATAACTCCAGTATCGAATCTGACTCCAGCATCTGCAGTTCTTGCTATCTCACATTGTTGGTTGTGCCACGTGTGTTCTATACTTCAATAGAATGGCGTGCTAGGATGATTGTAAATCGATTCAATCCGCTTGGGAAGCATTAAACTTTCATTAGGCTGTGTGTGTAGTGTGGATCACACCTTTGAGCTGACCGTAGACGTGAAAGGCTGCCGATGATATCAATTAACAGGAGGTCTAACGCCGCCCCACTGAGCTGCAGAGGGCCCTGGCAAACGGTCTAACAAAGCCAAGGAGTGGCGCCCTCACAATCAGATCGCTTTATTCGCCACCTTCTTGTCGCTAAACTATTCCTAACGATATTTGATGGGTGATACTTTTAGACAAGGTGCCCGCTCTCAAAGTGTGATTGTAGTCTCTGTTTTGCAATCTTCATAAATGTGGATAGTTTTCAAATGTTCAGATCCATGCTGTTGAAGACCTTCAGTCGAGGCGCTGATGTTCGTTTTTATCACGAATGATTCAGGGATCATACTGTCCGCGGGTCTCGAAAACACCAGAAAAAAAATTAGAAAATGTTTTTGATAAAAATATGGCAATTTAGATTAAATTACTCAAAGTTAATTTTAATTATTTCATCCCTATCGACATTTCACTGGAACCTTTTGTTTAACACCTTTTAGTTTATTTTGGATTTTGTCTGAGATTTTTTTGAGATTGTCTCCGTTAACGTGAAACTCCATCGGCACGGGAGCCAATTATAACAACGTCATATCTTCTGGATGATCTTGAGATGAAACAAGATTCACGCAAAATTTTATTTAAAAAAAAGTCCTCGATTATGGGTACAGTCTCTCGTTTGTGTCTCAAAATATGGCAAAAATAGACGGTAGTGACATTCGAAACATAACCTCAGAAATAACTCCTATAAATAATGAAGGCTGGCCAAGAGACGTGAATGAGGCCATGAAGGGTCTAGGCCCGAAACGTCAGCCTTCCTGCTCCTCTGATGCTGCTTGGCCTGCTGTGTTCATCCAGCTCTACACCTTATTATCTCAGATTCTCCAGCATCTGCAGTTCCTACTATCTCTGATACAAATTTCCCTGGGATCTGTTGTGCGGTGGCTGCCCAGGTAAAAGTCTACAGCGTAATGGACACACACAGACCTCATGGCGCCAACGATTAGCAGCTTTAGCGATTCCCAATATTTCATTGATGTCTTTAATTAGTTCAAACCGGCTCCCGCTGTTTGCTCATTATCTTCCCTTTTGATGCCTCTTCAGACATGCAAATTTTCAGCCAGCCTGAACAAACGCTCTCCTCTTTAATTGATTGTGACAGATCCAAGAAAGGGAGACGGCTTTATTTGCTGTGCAGGTTGCTCCCGCGTCCTACCCTTTCTCAATTGATCACAAGCTTGAAGTAGCTGTAATGAGAGAGAGCATGTTCCATCGTGAATTGGTTACTGATCCACACCGTGAGCGTCTCCATACTCCACCCGTTTGTCTCCTGTGCTGTGTGTAATATCAATTGTCAATGCAAAATTGCAATTCAGCAATGCAACGATGGGTCGAATAGCGTCATTCTGCACCGTGACAATTCTGCAATTATGTGAAGATATTTCAAAGAAATGTAATAGTAAGTGGCCCACTAAATCTGGCGATACTCTCATTCTGGACATAAAATCAAATTATAGAGTCATAGGCGAAAGAGGCTCTTCGGCCCATTGTGTCCATAGCTGTCACCAAACATCCATCTGTTGTAATTCCATTTTCCAGCATATCTCCGCAAAGGCCACACTGTGTACAAACACATCATCCATCAATGCAAGAACAGCAAATGGGAAATGAGTTATCAAGCTCATAATTCAAATTATTACATAATTTTCCCTGGAGTGCCTCATCAGCCAGTCTTGAGCCAGACACATTCATAGGACTGCACATTCAGAGATAAATCAACGTTATGCTTCTGTTGCACCGTAAGCAAATCAGTATTAAATGCTGATACTAATTATACAAAGGCACAGAATCGTTAGGGCACAAGAGGTTATGGGATGGTCCTGGAACATCAGGATGATTGATCACCATACATCACCCTCCTTTTACCCCATATACCTTTTGGTTAACAGGTATCCATCTGTCTCAGATATAATATTTAGACTTTTTTGAGTTTTATTTGCTGTTCATAAAATAAAGTTTCAAACTCCTTCCAAATTTCTAACTTCATGTCTGAAAAGCCAGCTTTTAATTTTAAGTTATAATTTACTACATTACAATACTTCAATAGTACTGTGCTTCAGAATAGCCCTTAGCCGCACGCTTCCAGTACATTTGGAGCATCTATAGGAAAATGTGGACAATTGCCCAGGTATATAAAAACCCGGAAAAGTCTAATCCCAGCCAAGCAACACCTCAAATCTACTCTCAACACCTTCACTATGTAGATTGATTGAGACCAATCTGTGACATAATTATTTTAACCAGGCATTTTATGACAAACAGATGGGACTTGAACTCAGACCTCCTGACCCAGAGGTACAGACACTACCACTGCCCTCTCATCATGAACAGATTGATGGAAATTATCAACAATTACACCACAACAACGTGCTCATACTCAGGTTTCCAGCATTCGTAGTATGTTGCTTTTATGTAAAGCGAGATGGTTTTAATTGTTGGAGGTCAGTCATTTTGGTTCTCTGTCATCTCTACAGGAGTTCCCTAATGCTGTTTCCAGGCACAACCATTTCCATCTGCTTCATCAATGACCTTTCCCTGTCATAAGATTAGAAGTGGGGATGTTTGATGATAGTACAATGTTCCATATCATTCTGAAGTCCTCAGATACTAAAGCAGCTTGTGTCTGAGAGACATGAATAACATTCAAGCTTGGTCTAATACGTGGCAATTAACAATCACGGTTGACAGGCAGTGGCCACATCCAACAGACAGACTAGACATTGCCCCTTGATATTCAATGACATAACAAGTTATTCCTCCCTAATCCATCAGTCTGTGGTCTGGCAACCTCTGTGGTCCAGCAACTGCCCAATTTTGAAGTTTTCTGAGGAACCCACAGTACTCCTATTTTTCTGATGTGTTCCTTGCATTTAGTTATTTGAGAGTTGAAATTACATCAACGAGACCAGCAAAGCATAAACATCTGCCATTATCAATACAGCAATATGTTGAATTATTGAAGAAATTAGCCCTTTGTGAAGCTTACAATGCTGGGTTGTCCACAGTGTAAGGTATAAAATATCACAAGGATAAGATCCTTAGGTTTTTTTTTAACTGACAATGAAAGTAAGAAAGTTATGGCAGCAGGAAGACATTAAAGGAAGGTAAGAGTAATGATTTTGATAGTGCAGTATTGCAGGGGTTTAGATTTTGTGGAATACTACTATGAGGAGATGTTCATTTCTAATACAATATTCCGGAAAGAATGGAATTTTCACCATGGATATCAATGTTCACAAGGATGTCTGCAGAAGTTTAGGAATGGGCATTACTTTAGTCTACAATATGTGAGCAGTGAAAAAGCAGTGCAGATATTCAAGCAACTGCCAAGTTTGTTGAAGAATTTGTAGTTAGTTGGCACTGAGAGGTTATCCCCAGAACAATATACAATGCTGATGAAACTGCCCTCTACTATCATTGTATGCCTCATGAAACATTAACAGCAGAGGCTGAGAAGATGCCAACTGGAGTGAAGGGGTTAAAGGACAGGATGATTGATGTTGCAATACTGTGGGCTCACACAAGTGCAAGCTTGTGGTTATTGGCAAAGATGTGAGTCTAAGGGCATTCAAATGGTTGTAACATTCCCAGATATATACTGTGGCAACAAGGAACGTTGGATAATCACTAAATTATGTTTTGAGTGGTTTGAAAAAAAACATGTATTCCTGTGGTTAAAGCCCATTACACAAGTGTTGCCCTGCACGTGCCTTGTAGAATTGTGTAGATTCTTGAGAATTTTTACATGCACCCTAAAACTAATCTGCTTGCTAAAGATAGTCTGTTGAAGTGTAATTAACCCCTAACTGTATATCCCTGATTCAGCCTTGCAATCAGGATTTCTAACAATCCCTTAAATTGAATTGCAGGTCCAAATTTATGCACCTGTTGCTTGTGGCTGTTAATGCTGGAAGATCTGTGAAGCAATTCAGAAAGAATTTAACCTCGAGGACATGACTCAGACACGAGCTTGCACCTGAGAGAAAGTTAATGTGCCCACTCTGAAGCACGTATAGCACAATCTGTGCCCAGCCTTCATATTTGAGAGCAGTCCGATGCAGCTCAGGAGAATGATTTCACTGGATTGAGACAGTTTCAAGACAAATTATTCTTGAGTTGTTGGAGTATGTCAACAAGACATCCAGCCCTGCAGAGCTTGAAGTGGGTCAAAATTTGAGAGAGGAAAGTTTACAGAATTGGATGAATTTTAACAAAGATGCACCAGACTGATGAAGAGATCATGCAAATGGTACAGGCAGGTGAAATAAAGACAAGGAAGCAAGTGATTTAGAGATTGAGGCCAAATTTATAGAAAGAATTTTCATTGATAGATGCATTCAGTTGTCCACAGATATTATAGCTGGACTGGAGCAAAATGCACAACTTCAAGCATAAGGTCATATCTGTATATATGATGTAATGGATGTATAAAGACCAAAATATATTACTCAAACCAAGCCACAAGTCTGATTCTGGAAGATGGGCAAGAAGAATAGTCACCACCATTCTATAAGTGCCTGTATAAGTGAGAATTTCACAGTTGAATAACTCAGCAAGCACCACTATCAAAAACTGACACATGGGGAGTGCATTCATACAAGTCTTCAGGATAGTAGAGAAAGGAATGGTTTACAAAACTCTTGTATTGACCTAACACATAACCTCCCATGGTCAGGCAAATTCTCCGGCCTGTCAAATGTCTAGCCCTGAGGCACCTGGATTAAGGAGGTATAACCTATACAACCACTAATTCCACCACCGTCAACATTTTGGAATTATCATTGACAAGAAGCATAGCTAGACTAGCCATATAAATATTGCGGCTACAAGGCGAGGGTCAAAGACTCCCCAGTGCCTGTCCACTTAAAACAAACAAGTCAGGAATGTGATGGAATACACACCAGTTACCTGGATGAGTGCAGCTTCAACAATATTTGAGATGCTCAACAGAATTCAGGACAAAGCAACCCAATTTCTCAGCGCATCATCCACCACTTCTTCAGCGAATGGCATACAGAAGCAACAGTCAATTTACTAGCAACGCACCAAGCTTTCTGTGACAGTATCTTCCAAAACTCTGACCCCTGCTACCCAGAAGGACAAGAGTAGCAGATGCATGGCAATGCCACCATCTGTAAAACCCCTGTCAAGCTACACACCATCCTGATTTGGAACTATATCACCACTCCTTCACTGTCACCAGGTCAAAGTCCTGCAAATCCCTTCCTTGTAGCACAATGAAGGCATCTACACTAAATGGACTGCAGTGGCCCAAGAAGATGGCTCATCTTCTCAATGACAGTTAGGGATAGACATCAAATGCTAGCCTGTTTAGTGACACCAACATCCCTGAAAGGTTTATGAAGAAATTGAAATCCTTGCTGTACTCCGTCCAAGAGTAATATATTCTTCCTCAACAGTTTGAAGCTAAGGCAGTGGGGGGAAGGGGTAATGTTACTGAATTGGAAGCCTTGGTGATATAGAAATTATAGATTTAAAAGTTTAACTCATGGTCAAATGGACACTGGGGTCATGTATAACAGATTATAGATATATGAAATATATGACCATATTCGCTAGAACAGAATAGACATCCCAAAAAGAAAACTTCACTCAGATTTCCAGCATCCGCAGTAAATTGCTTCATATTAAAACAGCATTCTATCCTGTAAGGGTCCTTTGTAAAGGAACTCTCAAATTCCCACTTACAAGTTCACATGTTTGAGTAATATCAGAAATGTGAGCATATGATGCTGGACGGACTTCAATACTCAAGGCGAATTTATCGCTTTTTTTAAACATATGACGACATCAGTCCTTCTTACTGAAAAGTGTACCGTTAGGTAGGATTTACCCAGTTCTCATCTTCAAAGAAACCTCGGGTTACGGCTATCAGTTGTCGTGAGGTTTACCATAAACATTTTGTATATCACTGGCCGCTTCTGGAGATTAGCAATAATCCGCCAGCACTGTAAATGATTTGTAAACACTATAATTTGCATTTGTTTGGCTGGTTTTATTGTTTTCCCTTCCCACGAGACTTTGATCATAGACAAACGATCGGAACAGCCACAACAAGGACGATTTATATTAACACTTCAGCGCCAGACTCCTGGCGCCCGTCTGCGTGCGAAAATGTAGCCGCTGTGATGTTAGAACCAGGGCTAATTTGGTTCTTTCAAATTCAGCCACTTGGTTAAAACGCACAAACTTTCCCCTTCTAATCGCTTTGGGCGGCATTGTTGAAAATACGTAACTGGACAAGCGGTCCATGTATCAGCGTAATTGATTGCATTAAAATCAGAATGTATTCGTCACTTTATTGTTTAAACTTATGAGAATTTCTGAACACAAACCTGCCCCAATAACGTGAACCTTTGGGGTTCACGGGGGCTTTAATTTTGCGATATAAATTAAGGTTTTCCTCAGTGATGTGAATGACTCTCGTGTATTAATGGTGGCGATATCCAATTGTTTTGAAGCATTAATCCCAAGAATGCTTCTTTCAGTTAAAGCGTTTTGTGATCCCTTTCTCTTCTACAGCAGTGCTTTGAAAGGTTAAACCGCGGACTGTCCAGTTGCTATCGAAAATGACTGGGCAGAAGTGAAGAAAATCTCAGTGTTCCTCAAAGGCACTGGGTGTGCCCAAAGTTGCAGTGATCTGTGCAATTTACCAGCCGGCGCGCCAATCCCTAGGATCTCATAACACGAAACGAGTCGTTTAAAAACAATCAAGATATTTGGTATAGAGATATTTGATATAATTTCTTTCAAACATAAACCAATATTGATTGTCAGTAGATTTATAAACGCCAGTAGTGGCTTATTTAATCTCTTCGCAAAAGTAAACAATTCACAAAAATCCTACCTGTTAGTATCATTCCCTCCCCCACACCCCACCTGTGAAACAAGAATCAGCTCTTGTACCGAAGTCTGTAAAGCCGCCTTCTTTTATAGAATGAAACTCAATCCACATGTCACAACTGCTTGCATGAATATATTAAAAAGTGTACTGGATACCTACAGTTGAGTATCATGACTACAACATTTTGAGTTATTCAAAATTTGAATGCAAACATATGAACAGTAACTAACAGAAACAAAAGAAAATAGAAAATAAGAGCAGGAGTTGTCCATTTGGACCTTTGAACCTGCCCTGTCACTCAGTATGATCATGGTCCATCATCCAACTCATTACCTTATTCCTACTTTCTCCCTATACCCTTTGAACGCTTTAACCCTAAGAACAATATTTAATGCCTTCTTGAAAGCGTTCATTGTTTTAGCTTCAACCACTTTCTGTGGCAGAGAATTCCACAGGCTCAACAGTCTCTGGGTGAAAAGATTTCTCCTCATCTCAAAACCAATGGCCTACCCCTTATCCTTAAACTGTGACTATTTGGTCCAGACTCCCAGTCATTGGGAATATCCTTCTTGCACTGTCTAGTCCTGTAAGAATTTTGTAGGTTTCTATGAGATCTCGGAGGGCCCTTCCACCCACTCCTATTCTTCTAAATTCCAGTGAATGTAGTCCTAACCAATCCAATCTGTTTTAATATATTGGTCCTGCCATCCCACGAATCATGGATGACTTCAATCTGTGTAAAAGCTAGGTAGACCTAATGTGACCTAATGCTGTGGAAGAGCAATTCCTGGAATGTGTTAGGAATGGCTTTCTAGAGCAGAAAATTGAGGAACTGACTAGAAATTTTTTTTTCTGAAGAAGGGTCCCGACCCGAAACGTCAACTTTCCTGCTCCTCTGATGCTGCCTGGCCTGCTGTGCTCCTCCAGCTCCACACTGTGTTATCTCTGACTCCAGCATCAGCAGTTCTTACTATCTCTGATTAGAAAATGAGCTATTTCATATCAAGCAATATATAATCAAAAAGGGCTAATTAATAATCTTGTTATTAAATAAAAACCTGTAGGGATTAGTGATTATAGTGTATGTTGAAAGTAGGTGGAGTAATCTGAGGTGGGTGTTACATTTGAACAATGAAGTTATGAAGGAATAAGGTGCAAATTAGTTGATGTGGACTGGGACAATACATTAAAAGTTATGATGATACGTGGGCAAGGATAGTCCTTAAATTTTTATTAAATAGTGTACAGCAATCATTCATTCAAATCTCAAAAATCTAAACTAGTCAGTCAACTATGGCTAACATAGACATTCCTTTTTGTATAAGATTAAAGGAAAAGGTCTATGTTCCATAAATACCAGTAAACCTGAGTTATTGGAAGGATTTTAGAACACAGCAAAGGAAGATCAACAAACTAATAAAAGGTGAACAGTATATGTATATATACTAGCCAAAAAGAAACAACAAAAAAAAACAGGCTTTAAGCAATTTGACATTTATTTAGAAAGGAAGTGCTTGGCTAAGACAAAGGTTGATAAAACGCAGAGTCAGCAGAATTTATAATGCGAGAAGCATAGAAGCTATGATTAGTTTAGGTCTGTCTTTACTGTTTCTGATAAACAGTATTCCAAAATTAGAAATCCATGGGACTTAGTGTTAGTAAGTAGGTTGTGTCAGAGAAATTCATGGGACTGAAGGTTGTTAACTCCCTGGGCACCTGTTTTACATCCCAGAGCTCTGCAAAAAATAATCTATGGAGATGGTGGAAAATCATAGAGTCATAGATATAGACAGCACAGAAACAGACCCTTCAGTTCAACTCGTCCATGCCGACTAGATATTCTAAATAAATCTAGTCCCATTTGCTAGCATTTGGACCATATCCCTCTGAACCCTTCCTATTCATATACCCATCCAGATGCCTTTTAAATGTTGTAATTGTACAAGCTTTCACCACTTCCACTGGCAACTCATTCCATACATGCACCACCATCCATGTGAAAAAGTTGCCCCTTACATCCCTTTAAAATCTTTCCCCTCTCACCTTAAACCTATGCCCTCTAGTTTTGGACTCCCCGACACCTGAGAAAAGACCTTGTCTATTTACCTATCTATGCCTATCATGATCTTATAAACCTCGACAAGGTCACCTCTCGGCCTCCGATACTCTGGGGAAAATAGCCGCAGTCGATTCACCCTCTCCCTACAGCTCAAATCCTCCAACTCTGGCAACATCCTTGCCAATCTTTTCTGAACCCCTTCAAGTTTCACAACACCCTTCCTATAGCAGGGAGACCAGAATTGCACGCAATATTCCAATAATGGTCTACCAATGTCCTGTACAGCCACAACATGACCTCCCAACTCCTATATTTAATGCACTGACCAATAATGGCAAGCATACCAAACACCTTCTTCACTATCCTATCCACTTTCAGGAAACTATGAACCTGCAGTCTAAGGTTGCTTTGTTCAGCAACACACCCCAGGATCTTACCATTAAGTGTAAATGTCCTGCCCTGGTTTACCTTTCCAAAATGCACCTCACATTTATCTAAATTAAAATCTATCTGCCACTCCTTGGCCCATTGCCCCATTTGATCAAGATCCTGTTGTACTCTGAGGTAACCTTCTTCACTGTCCACTACACTGTCCAATTTTAATGTTATCTGCAAATTTACTAACCATGCCTATTTCACATCTAAATCATTTATATAAATGACAAAAAGCAGTGGACCCAGCACTGATTCTTATGGCACACCACTGCTCACAGGCCTTCTGTCTGAAAAGCAATCCTCCACCACCACCCTCTGTCTTCTACTTTTGAGCCAGTTCTGTATCTGAATAGTTAGTTCTCCCCGCATTCCATGAGATCTAACCTTGCTAACCAGTCTACAATGAGGAACCTTGTTGAATGCCTTACTGAAGTCCATATATATCATATCCACTGCTCTGCCCTCATCAATCCTCTTTGTTACTTCTTCGAAAAACTCAATCAAGTTAGTGAGGCATGATTTCCCATGCACAAAGCCATGTTGACTATCCCTAATCAGTCCTTGCCTTTCCAAACACATGTAAATCCTGTCCCTCAGGATTCCCTCCAATAACTTGCCCATCACCGATGTCAGTCTGACCAGTCTATTGTTCCCTGTCTTTTCCTTACCACCTTTCTTAAATAGTGGCACCACGTTAGCCAACCTTCAGTCTTCCGGCACCTCACCTGTGGCTGTCGATGATACAAGTATCTCAGCAAGGGGCCCAGCAATCACTTCCCTACCTTCCCACGGAGTTCTAGGGTACACCTGATCAGGTCCCAGGGATTTATCCACCTTTGTGTATTTTAAATCAGTGATCCTCTTCCAAAATTTGACACAGTCTGGAATGGTTCCAGTGGATTGGGAAGGAGCAAATGTAACCCTACTGTTTGAAAAAGGATATAGGAATAAATTAGGGAACCACAGACCTGTTAGCCTTATATCAGTTGTAGGAAATGGCTAGAATTTATTATAAAGAATGTGATAAATGGACCATTAGATAATACTGATCTCATTGACTATAATCAATGTGGATTTGTGAATGGACAAATAATGTTTGAGGAACCAGTTGGGAGTTTTTTGAGAAGGTTACTAACAGAATTGATAAACAGGGGTTGGTGAACATCGTATATTCTAATTTTCAGAAGGCTAACCCCCTAACCCTAACCCTACCAAAGAAAGAGATAATACAGTGTGGAGCTGGAGGAACACAGCAAGGCCAGGCAGCATCAGAGGAGCAGGAAAGCTGACGTTTCGGGTTGGGACCCTTCTTCAGAAATTTCAGAGCTTTCCTGTTCCTCTGATGCTGCCTGACCTGCTGTGTTCCTGCAGCTCCACACTGTGTTACCTCTGACTCCAGAATCGGCAGTTCTTACTACCCTTACCAAAGGATGTTACCTTGAAAAAAGGAAAGCACTTGGGTTGGGAGGTACTGTACTAGGTGGATTTTTGAGCGTTTAATATACAGAAAACAGAGAAAAGGAATAAGTAGATTATTTTCTGACAGGCTGTGAATAGAGAGATCCCATAAGAATCAGTACTGCGGTCCCTGCTGTTACACAAAATATGGATATGGGGACCAAATGTAATATTGCCAAGTTCGCAAATGGTACAAAGCTATGTGATAATGTACGCTGTCAGGAAGATGCAAAGCCACTTCAAAGGGGATTGGACAGACTTGGTTAGTAGATAAAGGTGAAGTTATCCACTTTCGTAGGAAGAACAGATGGACAGAATATCTCTTAAATGGCAAGAAGTTGTAAAGTGCAGATATCCAAAGGACATGGGTGTCCTTGTCAGTAGGTCACTGGAGGCTAACATGCAGGTACAGCAGGTTATTAGGAAAGCTAATGGCCTGTTAGCCTTTATTGCAAGAGGGTTTGAGTACAGGAATAGTCAGGTCTTTCTTCAGTTGTCTGGAACATTGGTTAGACTGCACTTGAAGTACTGTTTGTCGTTTTGGTTTCCTTATGTTAGAAAGGATCAACATTGTCATTGAGGAAGTGTAACAAAGGTTTGTCAGTTTTGTTCCTACAATAGCAGGACTGTCCTAGGAAGAAAGAATGTGGAAACTGGGCCTGTATTCTCTAGAATTTTGAAGCTTGAAAAATGATCTCATTGAAATCTTCAAATGATTAAAGGGATAGAGACAGGAGAGGTTTCCTCTAGTTAGGGAGTCTAGAAACGGGGCCACAATTTTAAAATAAGGGAAAAGCCACTTAGGACCTTGATTAGCTTTATGTGGAATACTAGAAAGATTTCTGAGAATGCTTCCAAGGACGAACAAATAAATTTGCATGGATAGATTGGAAAAGTTGGGAATGTCTTTGCTCATATAAGGTTAAGAGGAGATTGAATAGAAGTATTCAAAAACCATAGGGGAATCTATACAGAACAGGTGGAAAGAAATTATTTCCCTTGGTGGAAGGGTCAAGAACCAATGGAAACAGATTTAAGTTGATTGACAAAATAACCAACAAATGACATGAAGGGCAACATTTTTAATTCGGTGAATAGTTAGGATCTGGTATGCCTCGCCTTAGAATGTAACAGGGTAGATTCAATTATGGCCTTTTAAAAAGGAACTGGATAAGCCATCGAGAAAAAAAAAATTGCAGGGCTTAGAGGCAAGAAAGTGGGATTAGGCTGAGTTGTTCTTGCTGAGAGCTGGCATAGATATGATGGGTTGAAAGACCTCTTGCTGCTCTGTTACCATTCATTGATTCCATTGATGGGGTTTTGTAGGGTTATAGCATCACAGAACAGGAGACCATTTGAAAAGTGTCTTGCTGGTTTTCACAAGAGAATTAGGTTTTCATGAAGATATCAGTTAGTATGAGTTAAAGGAGAAGAATCTTAATGTGCGGTACACTTGTCAATATAAAAACCGAAAGAACTGCGGATGCTGTAAATCAGGAACAAAAACAAAGTTGCTGGAAAAGCTCAGCAGGTCTGGCAGCATCTGTGAATGAAAAAACAGAGTTAACATTTTGGGTCCAGTGATCCTTCCTCAGAACACACCCTGGAGTGATAAAATAATGAACTTACATTCATACAGTGTCTTCCTTGACGGCAAAATATGAAGAGACTGGGGCTGTTTAGGTACTAAAAAGAAACGTTTCATGGATGCAAAGGCCACCCTTGAGATATTACATCAGTATCTCATGTCTTCATTAAAGGTCAGGATGCTGCCAATGGCACAGTAATGGAATAGGAAGTAGAGAACATGATTAGGATGAAACGTTGATGTAGAAATTTCATGTAGTTTGAATGAAATGTGCCCAAGGTCGCTGAGCAAAATAAAGGTTGAAAATGCATACTGGCTACAATCATCCAATCCTCCTTGGATAATAGTACGAGATGACTGGAGGAGCACAAACATTACACCCTTCTTTAAAGAGGATGGATAAACTCAAGAACAAGAGGATTCAGTCAATGAAATTTCTGTGCCGGGGTGACACCTAATCCACTGCAAAATTAATTTTCACTTGCAAAAATGTGAGTTAATAAATGAAAGGCACCAGGGTTGTGTTAAGGCACATTATGTTTGACGAGCTTGTTTGAGATACTTGATAAAATATGGAGCATGTTGGTAAGGATTGAGATTGATGTTGCATTTATAGACTTTCAAAAACATTGATATTGTATCACACAACAGATTTGTTCGTAAAATTGAGTCCATGAGATTGAAGGACAGTAGCCATGCAGGTAGAAAATTGTCTAAGGGACAGAAAGCAGACCTTCTTATTTTTCAGATTGAGGGATGTGTGCAGTTGTGTTCCCCAGAGGTCACTGTTGGAATCACTGTAACTTTTGACCTATATCCATGACTTTGATTTCAGAATACATTGAATTGTATCAGTTTCCAGTTGACACAAAACTTGGAAATGTACCAAACGGTCAGGAAAATGGTAACAGATTTCAGAAGCAAATATACAGGTGGGTGAATTGAATAAGATTCATGACAGATCATATTTAATGCAGAGAAATATGGAGTAAGGTGAGACAGTGTCAATGCTGCAACTTTGAAGTGATTGCAGAAGAGAGGAACCTGAGAGTCACAAGTCTTGTATAAGTATTTGAATCATATAGCATCCTTGGCTTTATAAACAGAGGCATAGAGTAAAAAAGTTCTGCTAAACACTTGCAAAACATTCAGTACGGCTCAGGGGGAGAATTGTTGTTATTTCTGAATACTACATACTTTAGAAAAGCTGTCACAGTCTTGAGATTGCTGGCATGTGGGGCTTCAGTTACATGAAAAATAATTAGACAAACTTATGTTGTCCTCATTAGAGCAGATAAAGTTAAATTTTTAATAGGGGTGTCTGAAATATTTAAAGGTTTTGATTAAGTACCTAAGTAGAAACATTCTAGTGGTGGAAGGGTTAGTCAGACTAAGATTTGGCAAAAAGAACCTGAGGCAACTTGAAGAAAGTAATGTTTATGCTACATACTGTGAAGGGCACTATCTGAAAGGGTGTTGGAAATATTTTCAATCTTTAAAAGATAATTGGGATAAATATTTGAAAGGAACAAAATGTGTAAAAGCAGGGGACTGGGACTAATTGAATAACTGATACAGGTTCAACTGACTCACTTGGTTTTCTGGCATGCACTCTGTGCAGTACTTTTTGACATGTACTCTCTCTGACAGCATATCTATAGCATTGCAACACAATTCCAAATGGTCATGGCCATATGTGTCAATGTCAATTAGTTGCAAGGTTGCATTGCTTGAATCATCCATCTTCCCATTGAAAAAAGAGTGAAGTGCAGCATGTATTAAAAAAAATCACGATTTTCACAATATCTATCTGCCGGCCTTATCACACTTTTGTAGAGTAAAGGGTGTGAGTTAGTGAGATTCAATTCTAAAAGAAAGGTTAGTGGGAAATATGTTATGAAAAGAGAATGAGGCCATGGTGGAGATTAGCACTGACTGCAGTGAAACATGCTTAGTATTGAACAGACAAAAGCCATGATGGATTTAGTCTTGGGTACGCATTGAGGAAGATGCTCAGTGGACCCTTAGGCATTTTGCATTATGGACATGATGCAATAGATGGGATTCTTGGAACATTATTCATGATAGAAACAGGGGTCAGGAGAACAGGAGGTGACTTAGTAAAAGGAGGGCAAAGTAGAACTATTTAGTTGTCAATGGGAAAGGACCACATGATTGATAAAATATGTATATGTGTTTATTATAAAGAGACAGCTTTGTGTTGTACAAATATAAGACCTGTATTGTAAGATCATGAATATAGCTCAATGATAGTGGTGAACAGTCCATAGCCTGACTGGAATGAAAACATCAGGGGATTGGTGTCAGTTACAACCAAAATTGTACCAGTCAAAATTTGGATAAAGCAAATCACTTAACATGAATCTAAACTTCAACATTTTCTCTCAAAAACAAGACTTCCTGAAAATGCTCACTTCTTGACAAATGCTTCCCCTTGAAGGAGAAACTAGAACTAGGGAACACAGTTTAAAAAATAAATACATTTCTTCTTACGCAGAGATAAGGACAATTTTTTTTTTCTCTTAGGAGGTTGTTGGTTTGGGGAATTCTCTTCCCAAGGTAGCACCGGGCTCAGAGTCATTGAATATTTTTAAGGCTGAGTTTTAGATTTTTGATTGACAAGAGAGTCAAAGGAGAGGAAAGTGGTATTGAAGCCTTGTTCAAAACAACCAAGATGTTATCAAATAGTGGATCAGACTGAAAGTTCCAAATGGTCTAGTCTGCTCTTGATGCACATATCTGTATATACGTGGGTCAGAAACTGCTCAGTATCAAGGCCCATTTTAGGTGGGTAACCTTAGAGCACAATGCATTTCTGAAAACATAAAAGAAACCTGTATTTGTGGCTGTAACCATGTCACTTCATAATAAAATAACACCCTCACCCATTTTACTGGAACAAAAGTTTCCCTTTATGTTATTGTAAAGGTTTAACCAAGTGGAATTGATCTCCCTTCTATAGCAAAATTTTGACATTTATTTCTCATCTTCATTAGATTAGAAATAATGTAGTTTTATTAGTTACTTTCAACATAGTTATAGAATACTACTGAAGACCAAATTACATCACAACACATTGCCTAAATTTCCAAACTGCAGTTTAACCAGAGGCATTAATCAGCCTTAAATAAATGGGTTAATGTGTCTGCTAAACTTTCAGAAAGAGACAGAGGAATTTGAACTAATTGTATTATGTATTTTGTGTCAGAGCTACTTATGACACTGAGTGAGACTGTTTAGTCCATTGGATTCATTCTGGCTCATCATGAACCAATCCAGACAGTCCCATTCCTCTACTCTATACCCATGGGCCTAAAGGTTTATTTACTGTTAGTGCTATCCATTTTCCTCTTGAAACCATTGATTATTTCCTGTTTCACTAACCTCATGGACAGTCATTGCCATTCACTGCATAAAACAATTCTTCATATTCCCAAGGCATCACTTGCCTAAAATCTTAAATCTCTGTTTCCCTCTCCTTCATCAGCTAACAGGAAGAAGTTTTCCTTATCCATCTTATCTCAGCCCGTTATAGCTTCAGGGACCACACCTTAAAAAGGGCATTATATCACCATTTGAACAAATTTGCCTTTGAATCACATCATCTATTACTGTGCCATTTGGTAATTATATTTTCAAAATTTGATTTGCAAAGTACCTAAACTGGATTACTGCCTCATTATCACCAAGAACCTCATTTCAATCAATTTGCAAATATTGGCCTATCATTTTAAAATGACTCTCTAATCCACGTGAAGTAATTATATTATTACAGTGTGAACACACTTTACATTACAGCTCATTGCAGAATGCTTTCTTTTCCATGTTTTTCCTATACCACTACTAGTACTATTATAGATCAAGTTCAATACTGTAATATGAAAATGTCATGTATAAGCTGATGTAAATAATACTTTAGGTGAAACCAAACTATGTATTTTTTTTAGGCTGAGTCACAAATCTCAGAAGAGGTAGCATTATAAGTTTGCAAGAAAAAGAAATGAATGAACAGGGTTCCTGTTCCTTATTGCTGTCCAATGACTGTTCAGAACAGCAGTTCCACAAATAATATTCAGGAGAGATTGTCATTTAGATGCCTTGGTGCTGTCTGTTTCTACAAATTCATATCTCAGTTTGGAATCAGCTCTAGAGTATTCCAGGAGAAAAATCCAAAAGAATAAGTTCTGAAGCTTACCACGGGGAAATAATAATAAATATTTTATCCAGTGTATATGATATTGTGAGCCAGAAACTCTCTCTTACAGAAACCATATTCTGTCATATAACTTTGTATGTATTCTTGCAGTAACTCCTTTGAAAACTCCTGTGTAATCTATCAAAAAATTCACAAATAAAAAGGAATGTATATTACAATAATGCAAACCAATGCTTTACTCTCAGCACAACCTGACTTAGGGTGGATTATTCAGCACAGATTACTGATGAACATTTTCAAGACATCACGATTTAGTACCTACAATTGCAATAATGTCCTACGAATGATTGCAAAAACAGATGAAAAAATAAATATACTATAATATGTTGCCTGATGAAAGAATGTCTATAATTATTCTTTTGATGTGCATTTTATGTTACCATAAATGTATTTCTTTATTAGATACGCAGATATGGATGGAATCGACAAGGAGTGGCTTTTGCATTGCTCTGAGGTAAGTTTGACTGATGGTCAAGAGAACGTAAAGGCATAGAAGTCTGTGTATGGTGAGGTCCAAATTCGTTGAAATGAGCAACACAGCTAGAATCTGTCATGGGATAAAAACTTTGAATGGAGACATAAGGATTGGAGAAATACTGAAGAAACAATCTTGACTTAAATGCCTCAGCCTGAGCATCTTGAAGCTGCTGTTTGAGTTTCATTCGACGATTTTGAAACCATGTTTTGACCTGAAAATGAATATGAAACAGCATCAGCACAAATAAATGAACATCTGGTTTCAAGCCATTTAGGGTTTCTATGATCTTAAGTACCTGGGCACAAACAATAAATTTTCCTTCCTGCACACCCTTATGCATGCTTTTTCTACTTCATACTCATGCAAGCAGATAGCATGACTGACATCAGGAACTGTGCAAAATATTGTTGACCATGAAAAATGTCCTTACTTTGCAGCATTAGAACATTACGACCCCATTTCCTTTTTGCTTTAATTGTGCAAATCATCCTTACCAATACTGTGGGAGTACCTAGACCACATGGAATGAAATAATTCAAGGTGGTTCACTATCACCTTCTCAAGTGCAATTAGACATGGTCAATAAATGCTGACCTTGCTGGCAGTGCTCACATCCATGAATTAACAAAAGAAAATCAGCCTACTGTGAGTGACTCACAGGGCTATGACTCCATGGTTTCCAGCTTGCCCCACCAACTCACTCAAATTGCCACTGTTTGCTCTCTGAGTTTGGACAGGAAACATTGCTATGCTGTTCAAGGTTTAGGAAGCATGCAATAAAGTCTGCTCCTGCTTTACACAAAATTGACAATGCTAGACATTTTTTTAGCAAAGGTCGTTGAACAATTCCAAGGTGAATTTTTTCCTCCTCTGTAACCCAGGGATTCGTATTGTTTCCCTGCTGAAATTTGTTAATGTACACTGGGAATAGAAGAACTCCATGTCATGATAAACATTAGCAAGATCGCCAATGGAATTTCACATGGTCAGCCAGAGGATATGCTGCCTTAAAAACAAGAAGTTACCTTATACTAGATATGATGTAGTAAAACATTCCATGTTGCTTCAAAAGAGCATTGGCAAACAACATTGGGCACCAAGCCACATAGCACAGATTAATAAAAGCTTAGTCAATAAAAGTAATTTGACAGTCTCTTAAAGGCAGAGAGATAAATAACTGGAGATTTTTAGAGCAGGAATTTCAGGTCTTAGGGCAAAGAAAGATGATGGCAGGGCTACCAATAATGGAATGATGAAAATTGAAGATGTGCAAGAATTGGAATCTTCCAATATCATTGATGCTTGTATGACTGAAGGAGATTAGAAATAGTGAGGGGTGAGACCACTGAGTGAGATAACATGGGGCTGTGAGGAGGTTTGGGGTATATGATGAAGATAGATTTGAAAGCAACGTTGAAAATTTTTAAAACCGGGGTATTAGCAGACTGGGAGCCAATGTAGGTCAACAAGAAAAGGGAATTTTGTGGTAGTTAGGATACAGTCAGTAAAGTTTTGGATGAGCTCAGGTTTATGGAATGCGCCAGTTGGGAGGCTAGCCAGGAAATCATTGATATAGTCCATTCTAAAGATCATGAGGTACTGGAGAAGTATTTCAGCACTGAATGTGCTGGGGTAAAGCTGAAAGTAGGGTAAATGAATGGACCTTGAAGTAGGTTGGCTTGGTGCTTTAGGGGTTAGATGTTTGAGGTTCAGTTCAGGGTCAAATAGAATGCCAACCCATGTACTTTTAACATATTAGGAGGTCATTATTTTATGGCAATTGAATAAATCAAATGATCTTTTTACTACAGATTATTGTGGGAGTGTTAGTCATATAATAACCTGGCAATCCATGCCCGTGTTTGTATATAATAACTCGAGGAATTCTCTGACTCCATGATGCTTGAGACATTTGCCAATAGTGTGTGTTATAAATTTGGCCATAACACATTCTACCTATTTCGACTGGACCTTTTAAATTGAAGATTTAGTTTGAAAATAGGGTGAGAGCATGTTTGAATTCAATATTCCATATGCAACAAGAGTAGGCAGAAGGTTGGGAAAATGTTGGAATGTCAGTACAAAAAAAACAGATTCTGGCCTTTAGTGGCACTGGCATGATGGTAATGGAGTCTGGGAGCATTGGAAGGCAGTTTTCTGAGTAGTATTTTCAGATGCAGCACTGCAACACTTTTATAAACTGAATATTAGCCAAAAGATAAAACAAAAGTTTTACGTTCCCCACGAACTGTCCACTAGGGTTTACAGTCTCTGGCCAGATGCAGTAACAGTTGAGGTGGGAGCAATGCATTGCAACTGTGTGTTACAACATGATTGTTTTGTATCTAGGCCAATTAAGATAACACATAACCTTCCCAAAGACTCCAAGTATTGGTCACTCAACTGTAGCAGTCTTGACTTCCCAAGGGCTTTTTAATGTGAGCTGGTTTTGACTTTTGAAAATCTGGCCATACAATGTGGCAATTCTGACTAAATAGTCTTCAGCCAAAGCTGTTCTTGGGGCAGCTGCGTCCAAGGCGCAGTGGGAAAAGACAATTATCTAAGGACTTTCTGCCAAAGTATAATGGGGCTCCATTCAGTTATTGAACCCTCCGGGTGCTTCAAATGTACGTAAACATAATCTTGTATAAGAAAGAAATGCCTTGGGTTTGTTTGTTCCCCAAATGCAAAAACTGTACAGAATTGAACTGCTGTAGTGACTATGTATGCATTTGACTTTTATGAATAAAGTATATTTTTGAAATTAAAAAAAGGTGCCACCAAGGCGCAGTAGGGAAAGGCCACCATCTCAGGCCTTTCTGCCCAAGTATAACAGGGGTCCATTCAGTTTTCAGACACCCTCTTTGCCTGAAAATTAATGTAAATACTTTCCTCCATGATTGGAAACACCTCTGTTTTTGCAACTGCAGAGGTGATCTGAGGGATGTCAAATTTAAATGTTGTTTGCTTTCTTTCTTGCTACAGACTGTATAGGACCATTTTAGGGCCTTTCATATCACAGAATCATAGAATCCCTACAGTGTGGAAGCATGCAGCCTATCAAGTCCTCACTGACCCTCCAAAGAGCATCCCATTCAGAACCAATCCGCACCCTATCCCTGCAACCCTGTATTTCCCATGGCTAATCTACCCAACCCATACATTTCTTGACACTATGGGCCAATTCAGCATGCCCAATCAACCTAACCTGCACATCTTTGGGCTGTGGGAGGAAACCGGAGCATCTGAAGGAAACCCACGCAGACACGGGGAGAATGTGCAAACTCCACACAGACAGTTGCCCAAGGCTGGAATTGAGCCCAGCTCTATGGTGCAGTGAGGCAGCAGTGCTAATTACTAAGTCACTGTGCCGCGCCAAATTATGTACATAATTTCTACGAATAAAGCATAATTTTGCAATAAAAAAACCTGCTGGTCGTATGTCATTTTCATTGCAAAACCACAATATCTGAAGTTTTTTGAATCCCTGTCACTGATCCACTGGTCGGATATTGGCTGTTTTAAGTGTGGAAACGACCAATCTAATCAAATCAGTAAAAGCGAGATACTGAAAATGCTGGAAATCTAATATAAAACAGAATATGATGGAAATGTGCAGTAGGTTTCTGGAGAGAAATAACTATTTTTAATCAATCTGTTCAAATTAGACACCCTAGTGGATGGGACTTGAATATGGGTTGCCTGGGCCAAGTAGAGAGAAATGGGGTGAATGGTTTAGATTGGTGATGGCCTTTCAACAGAACTCTTTTCAATCATTCCCTCAATGGCATAAAAACCAAAGGAGCTTGCTGTGTATGGATAAGTTGAGGGTTGGAAACAGTTTCCCTATTATTGTATGGAAATACTTTGGGAGTTTTCACATACTGTACACTGCCCAATAATTTCATTGTGCTATTCGACAGCAGAGTAAAATCTGTGTTCCCTGGGTAGCTGGACAAGAATTCCCTTCTTAGCCAAGTTAGGTGGCAGCATGAGATGAAAACTTTTCCCAAGGCTGATGATAAGGTGCAAAAGACAGAAGCTGGTTATGAGCCGTCTATCCACTCATTTAGTCCGCCAATGTTAGAGGGATGCATATGAAAGGGTCAGCTGAGCATGGACATGGGCCGAAGTAGAGAAGGGGGAAGTTCTCACCTGTGTCTCGGATAGGTGAAGCTCTCCAGCTAGATTCCGCCTCTGCTCGGATCCCGGGTATTGCTGACACTGGAAACTCAACTCGAGAACGCGCAGTTGTTCCACCGTGAAGACAGTGCGGAGCCGCCGGCGATCAGCCCATTCCTCGGTTCTGGAGTCCTTGTCCCCGGAAGCACTAACTCCGCAGGTCACTGTTTAGAAAAAGCAAACATGCTGCTCATTGAAGGTTGGTGCAAACCACCGGAGACAATTGCTTGGTCTTCTCCAGTAAAATGCATAAGGCCAACCCTCCGCTGTAACCTGTCTAGTCTTTGAAACCAGGTCAGAGATAGTAGGAACTGCCGATGCTGGAGAATCTGAGATAACAAGGTGTACAGCTGGATGAACACAGCAGGCCAAGCAGCATCAGAGGAGCAGGAAAGCTGACGTTTCGGGTCTGGACCCTTCTTTGAAACCAGGTCAGCTGGGTTTCGATTCCAGCTCCAGAAGTCAGTTTACCTCTAGATTTATCTTTTCTAAACGAATCCATTATACAAAACGTCACACGGGGTGGAAACGCTAAAGAAAGCTGGGTGAAGACTGGGAAACGACAAGGGGATAAATCTACTAAGTAAAAAAAAGTTTAAGACCGGAAAAGGGGATCTAAGTTGAAACCATAGTTCATTAAGGAGTACGATGTCCCTTCGTTGCTAGTTACTCATCACTCATTACTTACCAGGGGATTCAGAAGCTCCCTGTGGAGTTTTGCCCCATTGGTTCTTGATCCTTACTGGGCTGCCTTTATTGGGAATCCTTCTGTCTTTGTTGTGTGCTGTGTCGGCTCTGCACAGGTCACCATCTCCTGTCTCTTGTTGGACAGGGAACGCTTGGTTGCTGCCGGCCGATTGTCTGTCTCGGTCATGGCACAGGCCGACATGCTGCCCAGGCCCACCCAGTCTCAGACTGCTCTGAGCAAGCCACTCCACAGAATAGGGGACCTCCAGCATCCTCAACCCCCAGCACAAGAGAGCCGCGGCGGTGTCAGGAACAGCTAGTATTTATGGGGCTTTTTCTTACACTGGTGAGTAAATTCGCCTCTACATCAAAGCAAGGATTCCAATAAACAAGAGTTTGACTCACCAGCAGACCCTTGCAACATCCGACAGAAGAACCATGAATACACGACGTGATAAATTGAGGATATCGAGATGTGGCGCCAAGTTCAACTAGAAATAAAATGACATTATCAATATACCGATAAGTGTCGGTGATGAATTAACTCAAGGTAAATACTGTGAATCCAACCGACAGATATGATTATCTGACCTAAACACAACACAGTTACTGCAATGGGGGGTGGGGGTGGGAGAGAAGGAGAGAGATCCGGGATTAAAATGGGACGGGGGGGGGGGAGGGGGGAACAGTAATTGCGGAATCAGATCAAACTATTTATTCTTTGTCACAGATTTCTTTTTGTTGACAGCGTTCCAAAGGGGGCAACTACATGTCAGCCTCGGAAACATTAAGGCATAGATTGAGACCAGGTGTAGAGCTGGATTAACACAGCAGGCCAAGCAGCATTGATACCGGTTCCGTAGGCAGGTACTAAGAAAGGTGATGTGGCTGTAGTACCCGGTTTGCTTCAGGACGTGGTCGAGCAGTTTCAAGGCCGAAGAGATTACGAGAGAATTGCAGTGGGAGAGAGATCCACTGAGGTTTTTCCGGAGGGAAAAAATGCTGCTTGGCCTGCTGTATTCATCCAGCTCTACACCTTGTTATCTCAGATTCTCCAGCATCTGCAGTTCCTACTATCTCTGAAACAGATTGAGACCATTCGGTCCGTTCTTCCAGGTTGGAAATATCTACCTCGGGACCAGACAATGTCATCAAAAACATTACGGATATTCGAGTAAAAATCTGCATTTGATGGGCACCATTTCATGCGAGTGCTAACTTTATGATATTTTATACTGAAGTCGTTAAAGGGGAAGGTGGTTATAAAGTCTTGTTTCGCTTTGTTGCATCTATTAATCATTTACATACAATGGTCTAATTTATTTCTGTGTTAAACTGTGGAGACAAGATTTAATCACGCCTGGAATGGAAGGATGAGTTTGTGCTGTCATTTACTGAGATCCGACGGGAATGATTTTGATGAACAAGTGTCTGTCCTTCACAGAGGAAGCGACTAATGCTGCCTGCGTTTTCTCTTTTTGGGACATTGTAATTGAAAATGATAATTGGAATTGAATAAGTGATTGTTCTTCACTGAATCAGCTATGAACTCAGTGCAATTTATATATTCGGCGCCAGCTCAGTGGCACGCTTGATTTAAACGTGTCAGGGAAGATCACAGTTTTATAATTTACATGAGTAGATTTTTCAGAACCAGATGAGGGGCGTAGTCAGATTGGCGACCAGCAACCTCACACAGTCACTGAATGGTGCTATTGTTAAGGAGGCCATAAGGAGTGCCTGTTTTTGCACAAGGGCTCAGAATTAGCATCTCACCCAGCGCCATCCCCCTCTTCTCTCTGTAACCATGCGCATTCGTCCTTTTTATATAACAGTCTAAAATCTTTTCCTTTTGAAACTTAGATTGTCCCTGCTTTCACCACACTCTCAGGCAATGCATTCCAGTCGCTAACCAGTCGCTGCGTGAAAATGTTTTCCCTCATGTCACTTGTGTTTCCTTTACCAATTACTTTAAAGCTGTGCCCTCTGGTTCTCATTCATATATGGGTGGCGGGAGCAGTTTTGCCCAATCTGGTTAGATTAGTTCTGTATGTATCTTGTACCTCTAGCAAAGAAGTAAGCTCTTTTCGTGCAGGCATCCGGGGAAATATCTAAAAGTCTACTAAGGGGACAGATTGTAAGATATATTTCAATGCAGGAGATTGAGACTTAGAGAAAGAAGTCCAGAGTTCAAAAAACCCTATTCATTAATAGTAGGGGCAAAGGAGGGACTGGGGTCACAAAGGACTCAGGCTGGACATATTTGCAGGGATGGGGAGGGAAGGGCCAGGAGAAAATTTAAAGAAACATTAATTTTAAAAAGAAATTGAGGCATCGAGGATGAAATAGATAGTCAGAAAGGACCCACCATATCAACTTCCCAATACAGCTATGGGATGAGGGATATTAGAATAGAATAGTAATGAATTGTCACTTGCAATTTTACAAAAAATACAGTCAAAAGTGTTTAAGTTGCCATATCCCAGTGCTTATATTAATAACAGAAATCGTATATTAAAAAATTAAGACAAAGGCCATCTTTGTTCAATTCAGACTAATGGGTTCCCAAGGTCATGTAAAAAGAAAAGAACCACGTTCTCCACCACTGTAGAAAGCTGACATTGAAGCCACCTAATCTCACCCATTGGTATGCCCGGCCAGACCACAATGCCACTAAAGACACCGCAGAAGCCATATTTGTTAAATCACCAAGGCATTTGCTCTATTTTAAATTATGACATATGATCTTTTACTTAATTTATTATGTAATTCCAAAGATACTTCTTCCACAAGTGTAACATCCGTTATCACCCGGGTCTTTTAACAACTTGCTCTGCAAGCTTGTGCCTACACCTTTAAATCTCTGTTTCTCTTCTCATTTTCCATGTCAAAGTAAATTTAGAAAAGTAAATTTATAGTAACTAAATAAATATATGACTGATTTAAGACAGAGGTGAGGATATTTTCTCCTAGAGGGTAGAGAATCTGTAGAGTTCTTTACCACAGAGGGGGCTGAAGAGGCTAATTCATTAAGGCTGAGAGTGACAGATTTTTCATCAGTAAAGGAATCAAGGATATGGGGAAAAGGCAGGAAAGTGAAGTTGTAGGCTATTAGATTAGTCATGATCTCATTGAGTGGCAGAGCAGACTCAATTGTCTGAATGGACCTACCTCTGCTCCTATTTTATATGGTCTGACTAAATTCCTTCACAATACCCTGTATTAAATATCATCCACCATATATATGTCGATTTCACAGTCTGCTTAAATCGTTCCAAAGTCTATTTGTCTGCTTGTTCCTGTTAACTACCTTTCCAGGTCTTCTGTCAATAGGAAACCTTGTGCCCTAATTTATATCTAGATGATTAATACCAGAGCAGTGCTTCTAATTATGATGCTTGGAGAACATCATTGTATGCTTCCCTCTAATCTGCTAAAAAAAACTGCTGCTCCCTTTAATCTCGTAATTTCTTACATGGTGCTTTATCTAACACCTTTTGAAGGTTCATATTCATTTCAACCACACTAATCTCATAACTCACTCCATTATTCTTCAAAGAATTTGATTCAGTTAGTCAAAGACCATGTACCTTTAACAAATCCGCACTGATTTTCATTCATTAAACCATATGCTTCGAATGCCAATTATTTTCCCCCACATTATTACCTGAAGGATTCCCCTTTATGGATGTTAGGCTGACAGGCCTATACTTGTCGGCTTTATCATCATGTCCTTCTAAAAAACCTTTTCTTTCGCAGAATTCCGACAGTGTAGAAGAAGGCTATTTGGCCCATCGAGTCTACAATGACCATCCGAACAGTATCCTTTCCAGATCCCCCGCCCCGCCTTTATCCCTGTAACTCCACATGTCCAATGGCTAACCCACCCCACCTGTACATCCCCGGACACTATGGACAATTTAGTATGGCCAATCCACCTAACCAGCATATCTTTTTGGACCATTTTTTTCTACCCAACAATATCATCACAAAGCAGCAGTTTTGTAACAATCTGACTCAATTATGTCTCATTTCATTCCCCTTCTCTTCTGCAAATACTTTTGTTGGCAATTAACGTGTACTTATTTAGTATTGTTAAATTAACAGCCTACTGATTTTTATTGTTTTTGAATTTAACAACAAGTGCTTTGGGAAGGGCAGAGGTGAACATTTCATCCATTTTCAGACAACTGGCATTAAATTAAAGAACATCAGATACACAATGAAGTGAGATGTCAAATGTATCCAAATAGTGTGTTCTTAAATAAAATGTGATAAATGTTTGATATTTTACAAAAAGTAAGAAGCTTTTTTTATTTTATAACTCAGAGAATGGCTGTAATTATAAAATATGATGAGACCTTTGCTACAGCTCAGGATGAAAATCAAAAGACAACTTGCCTGCATGCATCAGGTTTACTGAGTAAAACCTCAGTAGGTCAAAACATTTACAAATGGATGTCAGGTCACGGGGAATATGCCAATCATGGCTAACATTGAGAGGTTTTGATGTACTAGGCTGAATTTCTAACCCCATTGGGCTGGCATGTTCAATAGCAATCGATTGTTTTAAAACTTCCACCAAAGTCAAATAGCTCTTAACTGGAGCAAAGCAGATGTGGAGTTGTTACAAAATCAGATGTTCGGGGAAAACAATCGTGAAATTTGAAGAAAGTTAATCGCAGAAATTCTGCTCCAGACTAAACACAACACATTCCTGTCTGAAGAAGAGTTACTGAACTGGAAGGTCTGCTTTCTCTCCAGACCTGCTGAGTTTCTCCTGCAACTTCTGTTTTTGTTACATTCCTATCTGATTCGCACACCCACTTGTGTCTAAATGTCGGTATTGAGAATGTCCTGCATGGCCATTTTGGACCTGTCTTTAAAAGTATCACGTTATCCATGTCTCAAAATAATGTTTCATTGTTGTGTTTCAATGGAATTAAGGACATGTTGAAGTTCTGTTTCCATTCTATTAGTCATTTCAATATTTGGCTAAAATAATGGTTCCCATTAACTGCTGAGTGTTCAATTAAAGTCTTGGGGTGCAACTATGCCTTTTTTTGTGATGCAATAGCTGAGTATTTCTTCTAGTTCGGAAAGCCTTGCTGTCTATGAGGAAAGTACATACCTGTAAGGTTCTGCTCAGAGTTTGGAGAAGCCTGTAACATTGTTAGCATTAAATACTTTAGTGAGCACAGTGGGTCCAAATGTTATTAACGTTTTGATGGTGAGGCATTTCTGGCAAAAGCCCACCTATAATTCCCAGGTTGTATTACAGTTGGACTGCAGGCCTTACTCAGGACTGCAAGTGAACCCCAACATTCAAAGATACCAAGAACTGCAGATGCTGGAGTCAGAGTCAACACAGTGTGGAGTTGAAGGAACACAGGCAGCATCAGAGGAACAGGAAAGCTGATGTTTCAAGTCAGGACCTTTCTTCAGAACTGGGGAGGGGAAAGGGAGAGGGGAAATAAATAGAGGGAGGAGGGATGGGGTTGGAGGAAGGTAGGTGGGATGGTGATAGATGGATGCAGGTAGGGGGTGGTGGGGATTGGTCTGTGGGAAGGGTGGGGCGGATAGGTGGGAGGGAAGGTGGACAGGTTTGTGTCAGGTCAAGGAGGTGAGAGGGAGGAGGGATGGGGTTGGAGGAAGGTAGGTGGGATGGTGATAGATGGATGCAGGTAGGGGCTGGTGGGGATTGGTCAGTGGGATGGATGGGGCAGATAGGTAGGGAAGAAGATGGGCAGGTTTGTGTCAGGTCAAGGAGGTGGGATGAGAGGGAGGATTGGATGTGGGATGAGGTGGGGGGGTGGGGAGATTTTAAAACTGGTGAATTCTATGTTTAGGCCATTGGGCTGTAGGCTCGTGAGGCAAAATATGAGGTGTTGCTCCTCCAGTTTCGGTGTGGTGATACGCGATAATCAACAATACATTCTGATTGCTAACCATTTTAACTCCCCCTCCCACTCTCTGGGTGACATGTCCTTCCTGGGCCTCTTCCAGTGCCACAATGATGCCACCCCCAAACTGGAGGAGCAGCACCTCACATTCTGCTTCAGGAGCCTACAGCCAATGGCCTGAACATAGAATTTACCAGTTTCAAAATCTCTCCATCCCATGTCCAACCCTCCCTCTCATCCCTCCTTCTTGACCTGACACGACCTGTCAATCTTCTTCCCTCCCTTCCCACTGACCAAACCCCACTACCACCTACTTGCATCCACCTTTGGCCATCCCACCTACCTACGCCCAGCCCCACCCCCTCACTTAGTTCCCAGCTCCCTTCCCCCTCCCCCGCTGTGATGAAGGGTTCAGGCACGAAACGTAGACTCTCCTGCTCCTCTGATGTTGCCTGCCCTGCTGTGTTCCTCCAGCTCCACACTGTGTTGACTCTAAACTCCCAACATTGTTCCGTTTGCTTCTGATTTCCAGCATCTGCTGTCACTTGCATTTTGATCCCTAAAAGATATTTATTCCGTCTGCTGGGACTATATTACAAATTCACGGTCTCCTTGTTTCAATCTTCTGAAACAGTACATGAAATGAACATGTTGCCGCTTAGTTATTTTAAAAATGCCGTATGTTTTCGAAGACGCAATTTTAAATCATTTACTTTTGCACATCTGCCTGAAAACTCTCCTGTGGCGCAGTTGTAATGTCCCTACCCCTGGACCGGGAGGCCCGGATTCAAGTCCCATCTGCTGTCTTTAGATGTGCAACAACATCTCTAAATAGGTTGATTAGAGCAAAAGGTTAATAAAAAAAATTGGGACGCAAGCCATTTACTTTGTTGGGCATTTGAGATTGGTTCTGATCTGGTCATACATACCAGTTTATGATTTTGTTGTATCCGTTCGCTCACAGAACTGTCCACAATCCTGGCCACGGTGAGGAACCGCGAGCTGGGAAGCTCTCGTTTTAAGTGCAAACCCAAGTCTGACCCTAATGCAGATCAAGCAGGAAAGTGCAGGTGAGGCTACATCAGATCAGCAATGGTCTTATTAAATGAAGCTGCAATCTCGATGGGCAGAATGGCCCACTCGTGTCCCTGCTTCTTACCGGCGTTACCCATCAAACAACCGCCAGCACTCGCCATTAATGTTGCCTGCAATTCCTGTCGGCACCGCTAGTCCTGCATGAACGGAGTATCCAATCACTTGACTAACTGTCTCATTCTATGTTCCACTCGAGTCCTCGCAGCCCGAATTAAAATGGATTAAATGTTTAGTTTGCTTAATAGGAAAGGAATATTAATATAAGTGTGGAAGATTGTGTCAGAATAGGAAGGTACAAAAACAGAAATCGCTGGAGAAATTCAGCAGAACGGGCAGTATTTGTGAGGAGATAAGAGTTAGCGTTTCAAATCCACTGACCCTTCTTCAGAGAAGGCCCGAAACGTCAGTCATTGAATCCCTGTAGTGTGGAAACAGGCCCTTCGGCCCACCAACCCTCAGAGCATCCCACCCAGACCCATTCCCTACAACCCACCACATCGCTGAACAGCATGGGCAATCCACCTTGCCTGCACATCATCAGACTGTGGGAGGAAACCAGAGCAAACCCGGGGAGAATGTGCAAACTCCACACAGACAGTTGCCCGAGAGTGGGATCGAACCCGGGTCCCTGACGCTGTGAGGCAGTAATGCTAACCACTGAGCCACCGTAAAGCTCCGCTTTTTCTTCTCCACAGGTGCTGCCAAAACTGCTGAGATACTCCAGTGATTTCTGTTTTTGTTTGAGATTTCTACCATCACAGCTGTTTGTTTTAATTAAGGTTGTTTTGGGAATGTGCTCTGGGCGTCACCGAGGGACGGCCCTCGGGAGTGCAGTGTAAGAATAACGCTGTTTTATTTAATCTGGAAGGTGAAAGGCATGAGTGAGCGGGAGGGGGGAGGGCTCCAAAATCTTTGCTTTCCTGGTTTGAGAGAAAATCAAACAGAGTTCCTGCTCCCGAAGGCTCAGTAATCTCTTCTAGAAAAGTGACATAAATGCAACTGCATATTAATACAACTGCAAATCTAAACTGAGATCACCCAACTCCAAAGTGTGAGAGCGCATTTCCAAATCAACCTTAAAATAAAACAAAGAACTGCGGATGTTAGAAATCTGTGAACTATTCGTAAGGAATAGGTCACACGCTCTAAATGTCATATCTTTACAGGTATCCACTGAACTGCAGCGTGACTGTGAGGTAGTGAGTTTGACAGTGAGGGCAACATGTTCCGTATCTTGTATTCAAAGGTGTCCGAAAAACAACAGTAGGCGGGTGGCATCTAATCCATTTGTTTTAAAGCAAATCCACGGAACATATTTCCCGCCCCTGCGCGCCAGCGTGGATAGACTCAGTTGGAACTGTGAAGCCCCCCTCAGTCAAATAGTAATACCTTCACTTGTTTTAGCTTCTATTTAACGTGATGCTATGGGCACCTGAGAGACTTTGCCGGCAATAACCCCTTGAGAAAGAAAGAATTTGATTTTCTAAAGCAGACAGCCTGGAAGAACCACCGTTTGTTTATTCTGTTTTGCTAGACTTAAGGAATGTAGTAAGTTTACTTTTGAGGTTGACAACCAACGGCTTTGGAAGACCTTTTTGCTGGGAGCTGGCGGCCTGAAATACTCCATTTAAACCCGGGGCAAAAGCTACCGAACAGTTACTGGCCATGGACGGCGAATAGAATCAATGCACTCTTAAAATAACCGGACAGTTATCACTGGCATGGGTTACTGGATTGGAAAATTTCAAACCAAAACAAAGCAAATTTAAATACTAGATCTTTGATTCTGCGTCATTTAAAATGAGAGTCACTGTCCTTACCACCACCTAAAATAATGGCTTTTCTAATTCAGTTTTATAAATGGTGAGGTTTCTTTAAGGAGCTATTGTGAGTTTAGTTCTAAAGTTGTGGTTTTGCATTAGCTACAAAGGCACTTTTAGAATACAGTCCTCACGCTAATTCATAGTCTCTTTCCTTTTTTTCCCACACATTTTGATTAGATTATTTTCGTATTTTTGTCACTGTCACGTGAACTTTAATGTGTTTCTTTTAGCTTGAGTAGTGAAAAAGAACTCCCACCAGTTGCTTAGCTTTTGTATTAATCGTCCCCAGGCATGTTTTCCAGTTGAACATTTACAGTCTCTAAATGTTGGAAGTATTTTGACCCCATGTCTGTATATATATTATACTACTCTTGTCCAGAAATAGGGTGTGTGTTTTTGAACTCGGAATTCCGAGATGTGACTGACAGGTTGAATGGTTTTGACAGTGACTGACACTTTGAGTTGTATATTTGGTGATGTATTTGACAAAACTCTGCTGTAAAATATGCCATTTCTGAAATATATAACTGGTTTAATCAGAACTGTGCTTGAATAGATTATTCCACTTTCGATTTGCACCCGATGTGGAAAAGTAGTTTGAAACAAAGACACTCAGGCAATGAAATTGAATATTGACGACTTTATTGCAGCAATGCATAGAAATATAAAGTTTTCGGCAGTTTGATTTTATTTTAAAGTAGCATGTTGAAAAAGAAAGACGTTCAGAGATTTTGCCAGCCACTTTAGCAAAGCGGTTGGCGTTGACCTAGAACGACGCAGGTTCCTTCTCTTCAATGGCTTGCGGGCAGAAGACGCAGCCTCCATCGCCCCATTTTCCCATGCCCTATGCCTCTTTAGACCAAATTCTCAAAGAGGTATGTGCATAGGAAAAAGGAACAACGAGTACAGGCGAAGTCCCAGCAAGTGCTGTGCAGTCCTGTAATAAAACCATTCACAAGCCTTTATTAAAATTGGACACGCGGCATTATTCAACTACATAGACCTACGCGAAAATTCAACGGTGCTCATTTCAAGTTGTTATTTTTAGTCTCGGTACCAAATCGAAGCTTTTCTCAAAAACAAATTTATCCTTGTCAGTGTATAAAAATAGAAGCTCTATGATGACGTAAACATGTACTATACACACAAAAGAACTCGTTTATGAGATTCTATAAAAGCTTTCCTAAATGTCTTGAAATATCTTAACTGTTATGCTATGGTAAAGTTTCACCTAACCACATCTGTCCTTAAGACTAGGACATAATGCATTTTCTTTCATTTTAACAGACAGTTGTATAAATTTACATTGATATTATTCTGTTCGTAATTATGCCCAATCAATTTTCACTGCAAAAGCACTACTTACCCCTCTTGCAGACAGAATACCGAGAAGCTGTCTCTCATCCACATTTATCCCGTTTGAAAGACCTTGACGGCTTATTTAACAACACAGTGTAACTGTTTTCGAATATAAAAAAAATCAGCTGCAGACTCCGGCCAAGGTCTCTGCTGCACCTGCAAGATTTTTTAGTACAAAGCTCTCGTTCAAACGGAATAGCACGTATTTAACAAACGCTCGTGGAAGAGTTATGATATGTATAATTGGAAAAGAGTTGGAGGAAAAATGTACATTGTTAACATGTGTCCTATATTCGAAAAGATTGCTCTTATTATCATCTGTTGATACATCTTATGCGTCAGTGCATTCAAAATGATGATATAATGGAGAACTCGTAGTTCCAAGGAGTTTACAGTAAGTTTCGGTCTTATCTCACTGCCTCCCCTCCAACAGATATGACAGGGCGCAGGCATCAAGGACAGAGTACAAGGATTTTTACTGCTGTTCAAGCAAATATCATGGGTGTCAAAGATGAGAAAACTGAGCTACATGCTTCAGTTATTATATCCACAGATCCAATCTTTTAAATACAATTAATATAGCATTGTCAATATTAAAGACATGCAGTGTCAATTTCTTGCAATTAGTCTATTTCAATATGTGTATGTGAAACAATGAAAAGTGTGAAACTGTTCTGAAGTTTCCCCTGATGATCATTGCATTATTTGGCCTGGAATAGAAAATTGGTATTTTAAACTTGTTAGTTATGTGTCTGAACAGTTTTAACATGTGAAAAAAATAACCTAATAAGTATTTATCCAGAGTAGGTTCTTCAGAAATGAAGGTCCAATATCTTCTGACATAATTTTGCTCCATTGGAAATGGTTCCCTACAAAATTCTTTCTAAATGATTTGTTTCCTAATTGTGACCCAGGGCAATGAAGATGTACTGCCTATTGGCCTGCGGTAGACACTGTGGATGAACCACATCCATTCCTTTAAATTTCCACACTTATATATTTTCTAATCAGCAGCACTGGATAATGATCATTAATGTGAGATTTGGCTGAATTTTCACCAACAAGCTATAACATCCCAATACCACTTTGGCTAAGATTGGTGAACTAAGCCCAGGAACTGAACTCATTGAGGCAACTGGTCTTTGTGATTCAGTCAATGCTTTTCAGTCTCACATCAAAAATCATGTATAGGTTGTGTCTGCTGTTCATGATGCAAAGTAAATCTAAGTATTTTGGACAATAGCAACATTCAGCACACATGGCTAAATAGTTTTCCCTATGCTGTGTCATTCTAAAATCTGATGATTCTGACTGTCCCACATTTAAAATCATCTTGATTTTACTATTTATACATTGCTTCTTTATATGAATATGTTCTGATGATAAATATGTCCCCACGTTAATATCTTAAGTGACAATGTAGGATGAATTAATTATCAGGATTCTTATCTTTCTGCTATCATTAAATTGTCAGTGTGTGCTTCAGGAACTCTCTAGGTGGACTGCAGCAATAATAATGAATTGTTGAGAAATTGAAGAATGGAAGTACCCAAATTAATGCTTGGGCTAGAACTCAGCTAGTTGACAGCCAAATGCTGGGAAAATGTATAAAGGCCTTTTAAATTGAAACTTAAGGATGGTACAAAGGACATCCTGGAAGATTATTTTTCCACATGTTAAAACTGTTTGGACACTATCTAATAAGTTTAACATTGATCCTCTCTGTAATGAATCATTGCAAAGTAGAAAGCCCCAGTTTGATCCCTGGCCTGGGATAATTGGCAAATAATAATTATTTTTCTGTTAATATTTATGTGAAACAAGGAGAGAAAAACAAGTGGGGCTTCTCATTTTGATCTCTGTTTAATAATCCTCTTGAAAGAAGTGTAATTTAGGGTTTTGGGTTCAATTTTCTTTTCTCTCTTACACGGAAGACCAGAAAATATTTTGGCACTCACAATTTAGACAACAAATTACCAGAGAGTTTACACCACTTGGAGCAACATTCCAGCATGATACAGAATCTTTGAGTAAGGTTGGGAAAGGGGAAGGAAGACCCCCTAAAGTCTCAGGGCATCAAGTCAAACATGGGGAAAGAAATTGGCAACTGACTAGCCAATACTACAACCCACCTGCATCCCACCTCAGCTGCTGAAGCAGTGCTGTATGTTTAACATCAATTGGAAGAAGCACAGAATGTACTCTGGGTGGGGGATTTTAATATGCACTATCAAAAGTGGCTTGTAGCACCACTTGTCACTGAGATAGCTGAATCCTAAAAGGCATAACTACACAAATTGGTGAGGGGCAGGTTGTGAAGGAAACAACAAGATAGAATAACTTGCTTGACTTTATCCTCACCAATCTACCTGTTGCAGATGCCTGTTGCCATGACGTTGTAGGTGACCACTGAACAGTCTTTTGGGGACACTGAAATTTGTGGTCCAGAACTCTACATATTCCTATTCAAGTTGTTCCAATACAACTACAGTATTGGCATCTTTTCATCAATGTGGAAAATTGACCAGGTATTTTTATCCACTAAATGCAAGACAAATCCAGTTGGCCCAATTACATCAGTCTTCTCTTGATCATCAGCATAGTGATATTAGGGGTTATTAACCATGCTATCAAGCGGCATCTACTGAGTCATAACCTGTTCATTGCTGCTGAATTTGGGTTCCGCCAGGTAACTCAACTCCTGACTTCCTTTACAAGCTTGTTCCAAGGATTGACAAAGAGCTGAACTCTAGAGGTGAGGTGAGAATGACTGCCCTTGACATCAAAGTAGCTTTTGAATGAGTATGGCAACAAGGAACCCTAGGAAAACTGAACTCAATGGGAATCAGGTAGAAAAATCTCTGCTGGTTAGAGTAGAAAGGAAGATTGCTATGGTTGTTGACTGTCAATCATTCTCAGATCCAGGACAACAAAGCGGGAGTTCCTCAAGGAAACACCCTAGGCCCGACCATCATCAGCTGCTTCATCTCAACTTCATAAGGTCAGATCTGGGGAAACTGTTGGATGCTTGCACAATATTCAGTACCATTCATCACTCCTCAGATGCTAATTTCCTTACACAACAAAACTTAGTTAACATCAAGGCTTTGGCCAATAAGTGGCAAGTAGCACTCACGCCACACATGTGCCAGACAATTGTCTATTTCCAGTGAATGAGGATAGATGGAACCATCTCCCATGGACAGTCAATGGCATAAGCGTCACTGAATCCGACACTATCAACATCCTCTGGGTTACCATTGACTAGAAAATAAGCTGAATTAGCCATATAAATCCTATTGCTACAAGTTCAGAGGCCAGGAATTCTATGGTAATTAATTACCTGCTGTCTCCCCAGTGCTTGCCCATGATCTAAAGGCATAAGTCAGGAGTGTGATGGAATACTCCTCACATGCTTGGATGGATGCAGCAACACAAGAATCTTGACACCAACTAGGACAAGGTAGCCCACATGATTGACACTGCATCTACAGACATCAAATCCCTCTACCACCAAAACATACTGGCAGCAGTGTGTACCATCTACAGGATGCACTGCAGAAATTCACTAAAGATCCTTAGACAGCACCTTGATAGGTAGATACATGGGAACACTACCAGTTGCATGTTTCCCTCCAAGCCAATTACCACCTTAACTTGGAAATATTGCACCATTCCTTCACTGTTGCTGGATCAAAATCCTGGAATTCCCTCCCTAAGAGCATTGTGGGTCAACCAACAGCATGTGGATGACAGCAGTTCCAGGAGGCAGCTCACGTCCACTTTCTCAAGGGTAACTAGGGATGGGCAATAAATGCCTGCTAGCTAGTGATGCCCACATTCCACAGATGAATAAGAAAAGCTGGCGTAGTGTGTTACTTTGTATTATTACACAGTGGAGCTCATTGTTGAACACAGTTAAGGCTGAGTTAATGTAGCTGTATTTTATCTTTACTTGCTATGAAATAAAATGTCTTCATGATTTGTATATTGCCTTGTCTCATCAAGTTTCTTCTCAACACGCCCTTAAAGAAATGGAAGAAAAACCTGCAAAAAATTTGACCATCCATTTGAGATTGCAGACTTGTTACTGAGTTGGTTTATGGTATTGTCTACTTAGGTATTTGAAGATATGAGAAGTACTGGCACAGCTCTTACTGAAGGAACACATACAGTTGCGGAAGTGGCTGTCACCACTGAATGCAAGAAAATGTCTAAGACATGACCCTAAATTTAAAACCAGTTCATTGTAAGAAACTGTAAAATTGACTTGAAGTACTGTTTTAGGATGGCTAGAGTGTGTTTGATAATAATCTTGACAGTTGATAGGCCTCACAAGTTCACTATTTGGCTGTAATTGGTGGCTGGCTCAGTCCTGCCTGGTCTGCATTCTCCTTCAAATAGTCTAGACAAAAATGAATATTTTAAAATGAGGTTAGTGTGACTTTGGCTTGCAACAGGTCGATTTGTCAGTTAATGACTAATGATCAATGGTCAATGATTATTGATGGAATGCAGCTTCTTGAGGTTCAAGAAGATCATTGGATTACGTTTTGAGGACCAAGTGCCATTAGTAATTGGTTGGTGCTTTGCAAATCCTATGACAGGAAACTTTGCAAAGTCTGCCAATTTTCTATGGAGAAAAGCAGTAAGGAGTTTGCTTTGTTTTGCAATGTGTCAGAAACTCTCTGCATCTATGTACTGTGACTGTTACAGGCGACACCTTTGGAATATTGGAATCAGTCTGAAGAATAAAGAACATAAGAACAGAAGAACTAGGAGCATGAATATGCAATTTGGCCCTTTGAGCCATCTCCACCATTTAATACGATCATGGTGGATAAGTTTTGTTTTTGTTTTTGGATTTGCCTGCCAACCTACAGCTTTCCCTTTTAATTTATTGGATGAAAAATCGTAGAAGAGGAGAAATGGCATATCTAGATGTAGAGATATGGTGAACATGACTGCCTTGACACTGCTCTCCCTCTGGCTGAAGATATCTGTGGGCCAGACCCCAATCATGGCCAATCTGGCGAGGCAGAATTTGCTGCAGATTTCCTCAGAAATTTCCAGTTAGGATTTCTTGGTTTCTAGAAGATTTCAGTCAGGCATATAAAGATGACCTGATATTCTGATGGTTAACTGGATCAATGAAACTAATCCTGTTGCAGTCAATGCTAGAAGGTACTGGCGGATTGCCTTTTGATTAAAGGCTAACGAGCCTCTTTATATGCAAACCATAACAACTCTACATGTGTTCAGGGGTCTGCTGGAAATTTTTATTTAGCTGAAAATATTAGATGCAATTTCAATTATTTATAAATTTGTCCTGTCTATTTCCCAGACCCCACATGTAAATTATTTCTTAGGACATTAACAAAATGGTCTATGATCTCCTAGTAAAATAACAGTGAGGCTAATATTGTTCATTATTATTTATATGAAAATGCTACAGCAACCTCAGATGAAGACAGATTAACCATAGAAAACCAAAATGTTTTGGTGAGTTTAGTGCACCTCTCTACTGTGGTAGCTTTTTTTAAAATCAGTGTTTGTTCTCTGTCTCACTTTTGAAATGTTTTGAATGGGGCGAAATTGTTGCACTTGCCGGCTAGATGCAAATTGCATGCATCAGAGAATGTTAACTCTTGTCAACTTCAATCTAAGAGATATTTTAACATTATCAACTTCTTTGGCATTGAAAATGAACTGTTCTGAATGTGGAGTCTCATTCCTTCAGGATTTAATTGCTGTTGAAATTTTAAAAATAAAATTTAATTTTCTTTTTTCCAATTCCTACATCTGGTATCTCTTTCTCTTTACCCAGTTATTCTTAATTTCTCATTCTGTATCTGATTTGGCATTAAATTCACCTACTCACTATTTCCTGCTCAGTTGCTCTGCTGTTTATTTTACTACACTCTGGCTGGCTAAGGAGACAGACAGTCACTTGTTCTCTCAAATCCCAGGTGTCTCATTCTCTTCACTGCACTGTTACCAGTTTCCACTTGCAGCAGATTATAGTCATAGAGTCATAGAGTTGTACAGCATGAAAACAGATCCTTTGGTCCAACTCATCCATGCCGTCCAAATATCCAAAACTAATCTAGTCCCATTTGCCAGTATTTGGCCCATATCCCTCCAAATCCTTCCTATTCATGTACTCACTCAGACGCCTTTGAAATGTTGTAGTTGTACCAGCCTCCACCACTTCCTCTGGCAGCTCTTTCCAGACACGCACCACCTTCTGTGGGAAAAAGTTGCCCGTTTAGGTCCCTTTTAAATCTTACCCCTCTCACCTTAAACCTCTGCTCTCTTGTTCTGGACTCCCCTACCCTGGGGAAAAGACCTTGGCTATTCATCCTATCCATGCCTCTCATGATTTTATAAACTTCTATAAAGTCATTCCTCAGTCTCCAACACTCCAGGGAAAATAACCCCAGTTTATTCAGCCTCTCCCTATAGCTCAAACCCTCCAACCCTGGCAACACCCTTGTAAATCTTTTCTGAACCCTTTCAAGTTTAACAAGATCCTTCCTATAGTAGGGAGATCAGAATTGAATGAAATATTCCGAAAGTGGCCTAACCAATGTCCTGTAGAGCTGCAACATGACCTCCCAACTCCTATGCTCACTGTTATGACCAATAAAGACACCCTGTTTTTATTTCACCCTTCATTTATTTATTCTTGCACAGGAACACCACAGATAAGACTGGGAGAGAGCCGCCAGTCCCTGACTGCTCCTTGAACTGAGAGGGGTTCGGGGATGGTAAACATCGGTGGGCTCGCCGCGGGCCTGGAGTCACGTGTAGCCCCAGACTATAAGGGTACGGAGGGTGGATTTCCCTCCCTGAAGACCAATAGTGAATGCGATGGGAATTTTTTTTTAATAGTCACCTCTTAATTCTGATGCATTTTTCTTTCCAAAAAGAAAAATGCAAATTAAGAATTTTGCCAGCGGTGAGATTTGAACCCACATCTGCTAGAGCCTTGATCCCCAGTCTGGTGACATTAGCGTCTCAACACCCATCTCGTGTTCAGCTACATGGTGTCTACAGGTGACCACCGAGTGAAATGGCCAGTTCTTCGTCTGCCCCACCCATCCCTGCGGCCTGGTAAAATACCCAAACCATCCGTACTCTATGGAAGAATATTATACATGCAACAAATAAAAAGTGTAACTAATAGTTAGATGCCTTGCTGCGACAATTTATGACCTACTGTGTTTTCTTTCGTTTTTTGAAAGTTTGGAACAAACCGTACTGCTACTATTTGCACAAAAGTTCATACACTGACTGTTTTCTAAATTTATTGTAATCTGCAGGATCCAAAACTAGCACCTTAGACAGTGAAAAGATCAGCAGTCAGCACAATATGAAGACAATCAAACTGGTGTGTTACTGTTTTATCTCAGCTTGCTTTTTTGTGTTACAGGATACATTATAAACACGGATAGAATTTATCCCCAGCATGAGGTTTGTTTTTCAGTCTGGTGGCAGGCCAATTAAATGCCCAACGTTGAATAAGAAAGGAACCTGTCTGTGCTCAACATGTTTCATGTAACATTGAATTACATCATGTGAAAAATTGGCAGATAAAGGTTGTAAGCGTAATCAAGAAAGAAACTGCTGTCATTAAAAGATATTGAGATGTAACCCCATAGATTGTGTTTCTAAACAGTGAGGAATGCTAATATAATGATAACAGTAATAATGATGATGCTCAGACAGACCTTGGCAGTAATTAGCAGTTTTTATACCATTTCTTGTGTGCAGCTCACTCCCTGAAACCTTGGTCAGTATGTATGCATTATATTCTGCCTTCTCTAGGGGACAGTTTAGGTAAGCAGAAAGCTTTATTTGTCGTGAATTAAAAACCATCGCTTCAATATAATTTTATTGACTTTAATTTGCTGACACTGCAAGCAAAAACTAAAAGGCAAAAAAAATGCAGAAAATGGAAGCAAACATGCCTAGAAACACCATCCAGTAATGGGTGACAGTTTGAAGCTTTCATCCTTCATTATATTTCATACCTTTGCAAAACTACTTCAAACAGCTCAGTCAATCCCTTATTGCAGCGAATATAATGGTGTAAATGGAGAGCAGAAATTCCAGTAAGACACAGATGAAATTAAAGCAGGCCTGTCTCTTTGATTGTTGACCGAGGGGCAATGATGCTAACTTGGTTTTCATGTGATGAAGTGACAGTAGTGTAGATTTCCTGAATATTTTCATATTTCAAGTCAATCTAACAATCAAAGCAAGGTTAGATCTTAGTCGATGATACACATGTCTAGATGGGAGGTGGTTGACAGCTGGAAGAAATCCCTCGTGGAGAAAAGATGAGAGCTTAATTCTGCTATGTCAGTGGTGTGAATATGATGTTATTTCAGGTTTTAAATAATCTGCCACTGTTTACCCAAGGTTCGCATTGTTTTATTAATTCATCCATTTATGTGAGGTGCATGGTGGATGCAGAAGTGATTTAAAGTGACAGATAATGCATATGAGTAGCTTCGAAAGTAGCATTATAAACCTGGTTCTGCTGGGTTTTGGGTTGCCAACTTTGGTCAATGTATCTCAAGAGTTTATATGACATGAACTTCCATTTTCCTACTCCAACCAGTCAATCAGCCTTTTGTCCCATCAGTAATATTTCTGTAACTAACAAATAAGAATTCAAATAAAAATTAAAAAAAACATACAAGTCTTAAATGCCCTTGTGTTTTCTCCCCCTCCTGGGTGCTCACTCAGTGTCCAAGAGATTAATATGTAATTCCTGGAGACCCCAGGACAGTCCTGGAACTTTGGTAACCACAGCTTGAGTTTTATGAGTTATTTTGTCTGGTTATGAAATTGGTGAAAAGACTCAGCACTGCAGGTTCTGACACTGCTATATTTCGACAGCTGGAGGATGATAACTCATCCTGTGGAAGTCAGTTATTTTTTGTTTGCCCAAGACAGGTAGAAAATGCTGGGATTGTTAGTTCACTTTCCACCATCCTGATACTATTATAATGGAGTGGTTGACTAATCACAACCATCAATCTCTATCAACTAGACGGCAACAGACCCAGATATGAGTTGTGGAAAATCCCCTGTGGTGAAAATCTTTGGGAATCATCTGTCAAAAGTCACCAGTTCCTCCACAGTGTGCCCTATTTACTTGGTGTCATGTTTAAAATACTCATACCACGTAACACAAAATATTTTTTCCGAGAAGAAACCTATTTAGTTTGCATTTGAATAAATCAACATTACATATTTCCATAATGTACAGAGGAACTTCTCTCCACAGTGCTCCTCGTGGGAGGGATACAGAAAAGAAATGCTTCTGAGGTACATACATGGCACAGGTGACATTTCATTGCAAATACAAGCTACATTTATAAATGTGTTGCTATTAGATATTATTACCCATCTGATCAACAGCTATTGTAACTGTACCTACAAGAATCAATCAAGTTAACTGGCCTTAGCTACGTACCACTGAGAGCCCTGTCCAAGGGAGTTCTATACTTTCACTAATGCCCAGTGTAGCATAACATCTTCTCATTGTTCAATGTTGGAACGTCACATACTGGAAAGACTTTAAATGGTTGAAAATGTTGCAAGAACAAATAAAAAACAGACAAAAAGCTGCATTTGCTTCTGTGAACAAAAAGGGACTGCTTGCTTTTTGAGCAGCAATTAAAGTTACAGTCAATGAATGATGACTGCATCCAGCTGACATCTATTGAAACTGGGTGTCATTGAGTCCTGTTTGACTTGTTGTGTCTGACACTGCTGCACCGTTTCATGCTGAAGGTGATGTTCCTCCTGCTCAATGCCTTCATTTTCCACCTTAGAAAACTGCTACCACTTTTCCCAGCTCTTCACAGTGTCCATCACATCCCCTTTTTGCCTGATCTAGTTGTGAAGGGCATAGATTGCAAGGATTATGCAGTACTCTGTTTGTAGCATACTACAAGCCCTCCACCCCTGACCCCCACCCCCCAGATCAATTCTCATTTTTACCAGGCCTTTTGCCTGCTCCACAATGGTGCTGTTTAAGGAATAAACTGCATTGTCTACACTTGCCGTCAGTCATGGAGTTTTCTAAAATGTATTCTTCTACTAACCACCTTCAGAAATCACCTGGCTTTAGCACCATGCTTTTGAGGGAAGCAGGAGAATGGTGTTGAGAAACATATCATGGTCGAATGATGAAGCATACTCAATGGGCCAAAGTGCCTAATTCCACTCCTTTGGCTTATGGAGATGGATCATCCACTTGGCACTTGTGCCTTAAGATTATGTTAGATGCTTCAACCTTACCTTTTGCAACACTTTTCACTGCGTCCCCCTTGATATATGTCACAATAAATCATTCATTCATTGATGTGCTGGGCTCTCTTGCCATTGAAAATGAGGATATTTGTGGAGCCTTCTCTTCCAGTAGGCTATTGACTTGTCCAACTCTATTCACAACTGGTTGTAACAGGACTGCAGAATTTAGATTTAATCCGTTGGTCGTGAGCTTGCTTTGTTCCGTCTATCACTTGCTGCTTATGCTGCTGGGCACACAACTAGTCCTGTTTGGTTGCACCATAAGGTTGACACCTCACTTTTAGGTATGTCTGGTGTTGTTCCTGCCCTTCTACACTCTTCATTGAACCTGGAGGCAACTGAGCAAGTTGCAGGAGGTTGCGAAATCTGAACTCTAGTCCCAGCTTCTGTTAGGTAACCCTAGATACCTCACATTCTGAAGAATGGATCCTGCTCTCTTTTCAAGATCTGATATGATTTGGTACTCACACCCTTTAAGACACCATAAGACATAGGAGCAGAAATTAGGCCATTCAGCCCATTGAGTCTATTTCATCATTCAATCATGGCTGATAAGTTTCTCAACCCCATTCTCCTGCTTTCTCTCTATAACCCTGGATCCCCTTGATAATCAAGAGCCAATCTTTCTGGCAGTCTATTCTGGAGGTTGAAAAGTATGAGGAAATATATCCTGATTCTATGTTCTCTTTTCATCTGCTGTCTTCCCACATTCTATCTCTCTTGTTCAACTCAAATTACCTTTGCAACTAAACAGTATCTATTCCTTCTATTGTTACACATATTGGGCATGCTCTCATTGAAATTTTCAAGAAAATTTCCTAAATTAATGTTGTGAAGTTTCTAATTTTTTTGGCACCTTTTAGAAAATTGCTTGAATGGAGACAGGTGCTGGGGAGGGGAATGGGTTAATGTTCAATGAATCTCCATTATTCCTCTATAAGACAGCTTGTTTGGATCAGTTTTTCCATTGTCCTTTTTGTAGTTTACTTTATTTCGTTTGATTTACATCAATTCGACCTTGATTAAATACATCAAATTTCTATTGCTGAAGGCAATTTGTATTTTAATTATAGTTGGTTGAAACAGTATAGGAATACATCAATTTAAACTTTGCCAGAGACTTGATGGTTGCCCTTTCCTGCTTTCAGCACCAAGGCCAAATTGGGGCAGAAATTAGATGCCTTTTGGATAAGTAGACTGGGCTGCTAGAGGAAACAAAAATTGCAATGTGAATTCAGTGAATGACTGGAAAAGTCCTATGTGAAGCCCATAGAATATTGCACCTGTAAAATACAAGGGAAACTTCAAACAGGGAGAGACTTAACAAGAGGAGATAATGAGGAGGCTGATTATCTCTCCTCTAAGCAGAAAACCATCTTGTGCAGCCATAGAGATAGCAAGAACTGCTGATGCTGGAGTCTGAGATAACACAGTGTGGAGCTGGAGGAAAAGAGCAGGCCAGGCAGCATCAGAGGAGCAGGAAAGCTGACGTTTCAGGTCGGGACCCTTCTTCAGAAACGGGGGAGGGGGTAGGGGGCTCTGAAATAAATAGAGAGGAGTGGTGTGGCTGGGGAAGGTAAGTGGGATGGCGATGGGTCAGTGCAGGTAGACAGTGGTGGGAATTGGTCAGTGAGGTTGGAGGAGCAGATAGGTGGGAGAGATGATGGATAGGTCAAGGAGGTGAGGACAAGAGGGGCTGGGGAAGGTAGGTAGGATGGCGATAGTCTGTGCAGCCATGTATGTTTTACCATCCAGGGATATATTAAAAAAAGGGTTAAAAATTGACAGCTGTCAAATTTATCTAGTAAGAATCCTGACAGCTCATATCCTCACTGTTACATCCATCACGCTACAAATCTGAGTTAATATTGTGCATAAAAATGTTACAGTTTGGACAAACCCAGAATGATACGTTTGCTTGCTTGATCAACAGACAATAAGGTAGATTTTACAAATTTCATACTGAGAATCCTGCTTGCCTGGAAATTTATTTGATTTGATTTGGTTTATTATTGTCACATGTACCAAGATACAGTGAAAAGTACTGTTTTGCATGCTCTACAGATAGATCAGACCTTACATAAGTACAGCGGGGTAATAGAACAGAATGCACTGTTATAGTTACAGAGAAAGTACAAAAAGAGATCAACTTTAATACTTGAGAGGTCCGTTCAAAAGTCTGATAGCAGTGGGGAAGAAGATGTTCTTGACTTTGTTGGTACATGTTTTCGAACTTTTGTATCTTCTGCCCGATGGAAGAGAGTGAAAGAGCATATAACCAGGAAGGGAGGGGTTTTTCATTATATTGGCTGCTTTCCTGAGACAGAGGGAAGTATGGACTGAGTCAGTGGATGGAAGGTTGATTTGTGAGATGGACTGGGCTGTGTTCATGATTCTCTGTCATTTTTTGCAGTCTTGGGAAGAGCAGTTGCCATCCAAGTTGTGATGCATCCAGACAAGATGCTTTACATGGTGCATCTATAGAAAATATTTAAGAGTCATTGTGGACATACTGAATTTCCATAGCCTTCTAAGGAAGTAGAGGAACTGTTGTGCTCTCTTGACTGTGGTGTCAACATGAATAGTCCAGGACAGAATATTGGTGATTGCAACTGCTAGGAACGTGATACTGTCAACCATCTCCACCACAGTACCATTGATACCAACACAGCCATGCCCTCCACTCTGCTTCCTGAAGTCAATGACCAGCTCCTTCATTTTTCTGATGTTGATGAAGAGATTGTTGTTTTTATACCATGTCACTCAGCTCTGTATTTCTTTCCTGTACTCTGTCTCATCATTATTTGAGATCTGACCCACTACAATGGTGTCATCAGCAAACTTGTAAATGAAGTAGAGCAGAATTTGGCCACACAGTTGTGAGTGCATAAGGAGTAGAGTAGGGGGCTAAGTACACAGCCTTGCGGGGTTTTGGTGTTGAGAATTATCGTGGAGGAGTTATTGTCACCTATCCTTACTGACTGCAGTCTGTGGGTCAGGAAGTCAAGGATCCAGTTGCAGAGCGGGGAGCAGAGATCTAGGTCACAGAGTTTGGAGATGGATTTGGTTGGAATAATGGTGTTGAAGTCAGAGCTGTAGCCAGTAAATAGGCATCTGATGGAGGTATCCTTGTTATCCAGATGTTCCAGAAATGATCGTAGGGCCAGGGAGATGGCATCTGCCATGGACCTGTTGCGCTGGCAGGTGAATTGTGGAGGAACAAGGTAAACTATTAGGCTGAAGTTGATGTGAGCCATTACTAACCCCTCAAAGTATTTCATAATTATGGATGTGAGAGCCACCAGGTGGTAGTCATTGAGGCACACTGCTTGATTTTTCTTTGACACCGGGACGATAGTGGTCATCTTGAAGCTGGTGGGAGCTTCCGATCGTAGTAAGAAGTTAAAGATGACTGTGTGTACTCCCACCAGCTGGTCCGTGCAGGATCGGAGTGCACAGCCGGGGACTCCATCCGGGCCAGTTGTTTTCTGTGGGTTCCCTCTTGAGAAGGCCAGTCTGATGTCTGCGTCGGTGACTGTAGGTGCAGGCACAGCTGAGGTTCTCAGGTCACTGACCTTCTGTTCAAAATGAGTGTAGAATGTATTGAGTTCATTGGGTAGGGATGTGCTGTTGCCAGCAGTTCTGATCAATTTCGCTTCAAAGCTCGATATGTCATGTAAACTTTGTCACAAACAACAGACGTTTGTTTGGTTAGTCTGGGACTCTAGCTTAGTATGGTATTTCCTCTTGGTCTCTCTGATGGCCTTGCGAAGGTTGTACCTGGATTTCCTGTATAGGTCAGGGTCGCCCGACTTGAATGCCTCAGACCTGGACTTCAGTAGGGAGTGGGTCTCCTGGTTCATCCATGGTTTCTAGTTGGGGAACACTCGGATTAAGTTAAAAATACACTCGGATTAAGTCCTTTGGCACTCAGTCTTCTACACACTTACTGATGTAACAACAGTGGCATACTTATTTAGGTTGGTCACTGAGTTCTTGAATGTGGACCAGTCCATTGATTCTAAGCAGTCCGGGAGAAGCCCTTCTGTTACCTCTGACAAATTGTGCACTACTTTTTGTATTGGGTCTTCACGGATCAGTTTCTGCTTGTAAGCCAGAAGGCGCACAGCCTTATGGTCTGATTATATAAAATGCAGGTGGGGGATGGAGTGGTAGGCGTCTTTATTGCTTGTGCAGCAATGATCAAGGATGTTTGGACACCTGGTGGGGCAGGAGCTGCGTCGTTGGTATTTTGGGAGCAAACTCTTGAGGTTGGCCTGGTTGAAGTCATTGACTACGATGAGCAAAGCCGTGGATTATTCCTTCTCAAAGCTATTTGTAGTGGTGAATACTTCATCATGTGCGCTCTTCACTTCCACATGGAGGGGGATGTAACCTGCTGTCAGGGTAGCAGAGGTGAATTCCTGTGGCAGGTGATAGGGATGGCACTTCACCATTAGATATTCTAGGTTTGGGCAGCACTAACTCGCCAGGGTCATCAACTCTGAGCACCAAGAGGTGTTGATAAGGAGGCAGACCTCACCACCCCTTGAGCAGAGTGCAGACCCATAGTTCCTTGCAAGTGGAGTCCCAGGTAGACAGGGTAGTGAAGAAGGCATTTGGTACACTTGCCTTTATTGGTCAGTGCATTGAGTTTAGGAGTTGGGAAGTCATTTTGTGTTTGTACAGGACATTGGTTAGGCAACTTTTGGAATACTGCATTCACTTCTGGTTTCCCTGCTATAGGAAAGATGTTGTGAAACTTGAAAGGGTTCAGAAAAGATTTACAAGAGTGTTGCCAGGGTTGCAGGGTTTGAGCTAAAGGGAGAGGCTGAATAGTCTGGGGCTTTTGTCCCTAGAGTGCCAGAGGCTAAGGGGTGACCTTATAGAAGTTTATAAAATCATAAGGGGCATGGATAGGGTGAATAGTCAAGGTCTTTTCTCCAGGGTAGCGGAGTCCAAAACTAGAAGGCATAGGTTTAAGGTGAGAGGGGAAAGACTTGAATGGGACCTTAGGGGCAACTTTTTTACGCAGAGGGTGGTGCATGTATGGACTGAACTGCCAGAGGAAGTGGTGGAGAAATATAACACTTTAAAGGCATCTGTATGGGTATACAAATAGGAACAGTTTAGAGGGATATAGGCTAAATGCTGGCAAGTAGGAAAAGATTAATTTAGGATATCTGGTTGGCATGGATGAGTTGGACTGAGGGGTCTGTTACCGTGTTATATAACTCTATGACTCTATGATTCGATTGTAGGAGGAGGTCCATTGTTGCTGGTAACAGCATGAGGTGCGGTTGATTGTATAATTTCTGTAGTCAGTCTGTTGATCATACTTTATATTGATCTGAAACCATTATATGTATTATAACTGGAGTCTGTCTCACATTTTGCAATTCCTCGTATAAATCTGTTTATTACCTAGTTGCTTCTTTTTTACGTAATATCTTAGACTTTGTCAGAGTTACCTACAACTATGCATTCTAGCACAATGGATTTTCCAGGAACAAATATTGCTAGAGACGGGGTGAAATTTGCCTTGGCAGTGGAAGCACCAATTTCCAGCCTGGCTGACACTCTGTTCAAAGTTAACAGAAAATAAAATCAGGCTGGGTGTATCACATATTGCTAATTCATTGCAGCCTGCTATGTGCTGTCATGCAAGATGGATTTCAACAAATGTATCAGCAGGTTTATTAAAATCTGTTCTTGGGATGTGAGCATTGTTGACCAACATTTAATGCCCATAGCAACTTGATACAACTAAGTGGCTTGTTAGGCCATTGCAGAGGGCATTTAAAGGTCAACACATTGGTGTGTCACAGGAATTAACTCTAGGCCTGATCATATAAAGATGTCAAACTTTCCTCCCTAAAATACATTAATGAACTGGTTAAGGTTTGAAACTAATCTGACTGCTCCATGATCACCAAAGACAAGTTCTCAAACTGACCTAACAGGATTTGAACTCACCTTTGGATTACAAATCCAGTAAGATAACCGCTATCTCTTTTTTCCCTCAGCGATGCTTCAGTGTAAGTAATGCAATAAATCTGAAATTTTCCTGCTCAGTATAATTCAGTGTCAAACAGAATAGTAACATTTAGCATTGAACCATTAAAGAAGCTTGACTCGCAGCTTCTAATATTTATTCCTGTGTATCTCCTGATGCTTTTGGCTCTCTTTGTTTTTTGTTCTTCACGTATATCTTTGCTTCCTTGCTCTTGGCATGTCACCATCTCTGTATTTTTATTCTATCTCTGTATCTTTGTGTTAGTGTTCTTGGTTTGTGTGCATCTTTCTCTCGGTTTTAATGCACATTGGACTGTATATTTTTTAAGTTCCCTCTCTTTTGATATATATCTTTGATTCTCTATTTATGTTTCCCTCTGTGAGGTTCTTAATGTGTATTTTGGGTGCATGATATTTTTGTTTCTTCTACATGTTACTGTGTGTTTCAGCATATGCATATAGAACTGTCCCTCTTGATATGTATATATTTCCTCTTTCGATGTGAATATGTGACTTCTCTGTTTTACTACTTAGTGAATTTACATATCTCTTATCCCTCTCCTGGCATATGTGTATTGTTTTCTCTTATTTTCACATCTTCTGAATCTTCTTCTATTTTTTGTTCTAAAAGTCACAAACATTTACTGGGCTATGGTACCGCTGGGATGACGTCCCCATTGGCACATCACCCAATCATGTTAGCAGGCTATTCTGCCCTTGATCAACATTGACATCAACATCAAAGGCATTGAAAAATGGTGAGATTAGTGCCAGATTATGAGATCAATGACAGCGCATTTACCAACCAAGGCATCAGGACAGTATCATCATGGGCTTTTATACATGAACTAGTAGATTGCTTCTCTATCTCCATTGTAGGTATGAGTGTTCTAAATATTGATTGGAAACATTTTAGTTGTAATAGTTTAGATGGAGCGGATTTTGTCCAGTGCGTTCAGGAAGGATTTCTGACACAGTATGCAGATAGACCAACGCGAGGAGAGGCCACTTTGGATTTGGTGCTTGGCAACGACCCGGGCCAAGTGTTAGACCTGTTGGTAGAAGAGCATTTTGGCGGTAGTGATCATAACTCTGTTTCTTTCACGACAGTCATGGATAAGGATAGGTACATACGGCAGGGTAAAGTTTATAATTGGGGAAAGAGTAATTACAATTCAGTTAGGCAAGAACTGGGTAACATAAATTGGGAACAGATGCTGTCAAGGAAGAGCACCACAGAAATGTGGAGATTGTTTAAGGAATGCATACTGCATGTGCTCAATATGTTTGTCCCCACAGGCAGAGAAGATGTGGTCGAGTGAGGGAGCCATGGTTCTCGAGAGAGGTCGAACGACTAGTTAAGAGGAAGAAGGAGGCTTATGTAAGGTTTAGGAAAAGAGGAACGGAAAAGGCTCTAGAGGGATACAAGTTAGCCAGGAAGGAGCTGAAGAAAGTGCTTAGGAGAGCTATAAGGGGGCATGAGAAAACCTTGGTGGATAGGATCAAGGAAAACTCCAAGGCTTTTTACACGTATGTGCAGAACAAGAGAATGACCAGAGAAAGGGTAGGACTGATCAAGGATTGTAAAGGGAATTTGTGCACAGAGCCTAAAGAGATAGGAGAGGTCCTTAATGAATACTTTTCTTCAGTATTCACAACTGAGAGGGACCTAGTTGTAAAGGAGGATGTTGTGAAACAGGCAGGTAGGCTAGAGGAGGTTGATGTTAGTAAAGAAGATGTGCTAGGAATTCTGACGAAGTTGAAGATAGATAAGTCCCCTGGGCCTGATGGGATTTATCCAAGGATTCTATGGGAAGCGAGGGACGAGATCGCAGGGCCTTTGGCGATGATCTTTTTGTCCTACTGTCCACGGGTATAGTGCCGGAAGATTGGAAAGAGGCAAACATCATTCCCTTGTTCAAAAAAGGGAACAGGGATAACCCCGGAAATTACAGACCAGTTAGTCTTACGTCAGTGGTGGGCAAATTATTGGAAAGGGCCCTAAGAGACAGGATTTATGATCACTTGGAAAGGCACAGTTTGATTCATGATAGTCAGCATGGATTTGTGAGGGTTAGATCATGCCTCACAAACCTTATTGAATTCTTTGAAGAGGTGACCAAACACATGGATGAAGGTGGAGCAGTGGATGTGGTATACATAGATTTAAGTAAGGCATTTGATAAGGTTCCCCATGGTAGGCTCATGCAGAAGGTAAGGAGGCATGGGATAGAGGGAAATGTGGCAGATTGGATTCGGAATTGGCTGACCCTTAGAAGACAAAGGGTGGTAGTGGACGGAAAATATTCAACATGGTGCTCAGTTACGAGTGGTGTACCACAAGGATCTGTTCTGGGTCCTCTTCTATTTGTGATTTTTGTAAATGATTTGGATGAAGGAGTGGAAGGGTGGACTAGCAAGTTTGCGGATGATATGAAGGAGGGTCACATTGTGGACAGTGCGGAGGGCTGTTCTAGGTTACAAAGGGACATTGATAGAATGCAGAGCTGGGCTGAGAAATGGCAGATGGAGTTTAACCCTGAAAAGTGTGAGGTGATTCATTTTGGAAGGACAAACTTGAAAGCAGAATACAGGGTTAACGGAAAGATTCTTGGCAGTGTGGAGGAGCAGATGGATCTTGGGGTTCATGTTCACAGTTCCCTGAAAGCTGCCACCCAGATGGATAGAGTTGTTAAGAAGGCGTTTGGTGTGTTAGCTTTCATTAATAGAGGGATTGAGTTCAAGAGCCGTGAAGTTATGCTCCAGTTATACAAAAGCCTGGTTCGGCCACATCTGGTGTATTGTGTCCAGTTCTGGTCACCTCATTACAGGAAAGATGTGGAAGCGTTGGAAAAGGTGCAGAGGAGATTTACCAGAATGTTGCCTGGAATGGAGGGAAGGTCTTACGAGGAAAGGTTGAGAGAGCTAGGGCTTTTCTCTTTAGAACGACGAAGGATGAGAGGTGACTTGATAGAGGTGTACAAAATGATCAGAGGTATAGATAGCGTAGATAGCCAGAGACTTTTTCCTAGGATGGAGGTAGCTTTTACGAGGGGACATAGTTTTAAAGTGAAAGGAGGTAGATATCGGGGAGACGTCAGAGGTAGGTTCTTTACTCAGAGAGTGGTAGGGCCGTGGAATGCATTGCTGGAGAGGGTAGTGGAGTCGGCCTCATTAGGGGCATTTAAGCGGCTATTAGATAGGCATATGGATGATAGTATAAGGTAGCGGTGCAGGTTAGATAGACCTTAGGTTTCGGGTAAAAGTTCGGCACAACATTGTGGGCCGAAGGGCCTGTACTGTGCTGTACTGTTCTATGTTCTATGAGTAAATGGCACTTTCCTTTCTCGGTGTCTCATTGGCCTGTTGCATCACAGTTTCTGCTTTTGGTGGTCTTAGTGTATATTAATTCTAGTTTAATATTGTCAGACTGAACTTTAAGATGAGGTGCTAAGCCATTTTAGGAAAGTATGTGCACATGAGTTGAGCATTATGCTAGTTCCAGCTGTGTGGATTAAATAGATGCAGAGCAGCATCAACTGTGACTGCTCAGAAATGACTGCCTTGAAAGTGCACACTTGCAACTATGTTCATATGAAATTTCCTTGTTGCTGCAGTAACAGTTTATTCAGCTTTTTAAAAGAAACATTTTATTATCTCAGAATACCAAAGGAAGAATTTAATTTAGCAATTGTACAATAACCCATTCCAAGAAGAGCAATTTTGAAGTATAAAATAACCGGGACTGTTCTCACACTTTTCGTAAAGAGCAGACAGGATAATTAGTTCTTTGTGAATCTTAAAATTTACACTTGTTTCCATGTTGGTAAATCAAACACATGCAGAAATCTTCAAGCCCATTTATGTAGTGATGTGGTGCAAGTAATTATGCTCCTGGCATCTCTTCCTCTGTCTTATCTATTCACCTTGAATCCCTCCATTTCAACATTGTATGTGTTTCTGTCTGTTCCCAGTCGCTTCCTCTGTTGCCAGAGCTTTAGGATCAACAGGGATTTCTGTTTCAAAGGGGAACTAAGAGCCTGCAGTATCAACCTTGAAATTCAGAACTGAACATCTTTTACTTTTATTTTTAAAATTAACCATTAATTTGCACAGTTTAACATGGCCGGTGATATCTTACATAGGAGTAGTTTTTTTGACTTGCATGTACTCAATACTCAAGGCTGCTTATGTTGGGCTTAGCTCAGGAGGAGGGGGAGTCATTGTGCCTCACCACTGAGACATACTCCTCTAATCGGCATTGGATTTGACACAAAAGGGCTGCTACTTTCAGAATGCTGACAATTACTGCACTGAGGTTAATAAATAAAACACGATACCATTACACAAATATAAAAATAGTTTGACACTGCATGAATCTTATTTCCTGACTTTTTCTCTCTTGTTTTTCCTGTGAAGCATTTGAGTAATAAAATATTCTGTGCACAATGAAAAAGTTGCTGAAAAAACCCTATTTTGGCTTCATTTATTATTCATATACAGAATTGCAGGATTGTGTGTGGTTTTGAAATAGGCAATATCTGAGAATGCAGTTTTGTTCGTGGGACTTAAAAATACTTGCCAAGTCATTTTGCAAATACAATAATAATCTTTAATGTATCTCAAACTGGTGTAAATAAAGTCCCAGGACATCCTCAGGGTAGTGTTGTCATCCCAACCACCTTCAGCTACCTTATCAATTAAATCCCTGCCATCATAAGCTCAGAAGTGGGGATGTTCATTGATGACTGCACAATGTTGATAACCATTTGTGACTCCTCAGATACTGAAGCAGTCCATGTCTATATCCAACAAGACCTAATAACCGTTCAGGCTTGGGCTGAAAAATGACAACTAACATTTGCACCACACAAGTGCAATGGCAAATGCAAGGAGATGACCATGACCATAAATAGAGAATCTAACTGTTGCCTTTGATATTCAAAGGTGTTTGCATTGCTGTATTATACACTGTCAACTTCCTGGGGATTACCATTGACCAGGATCTGAACCGATCAACCATACTGTGGCTTCAAGAGCAGGTCAGAGGCTAGGGACCCTGTGGTGGTGGCTGACCTCCTAGCTCCCCAAAGCCTGTTCCTCATCTTGACTTCTTCACATTCTGCTTCCTGCATTCTCCCAGTTTCTGCATTTCCATTCCATCTGTTCTGATGACACCACTTTCCACAGGGGTACCTCTGACCTTTTTACTTTTGCCTCAACCAAGGATACCATTTTACTCTGGTTGACAGGGCAGTCAGCCATATCTGATCTATTTCCCACACTTCTGCCCTCACCAGTTCCTATCCCTACCAGAACAATGATGGGCTTCCCGTTCTCTTCACTTTCCACCAGTCACTGCATTCATCCTCTGGCATTTCTGCCACCTCCAGCAGGATGCCACCACCAAACACATCTTCTCCTCCCCTCCACTGTCAGCATTCCATGGGGACCATTCCTTCCAGAACCCTCCGCACCATCACTCCTAACATATCCTCACCCTCCCATGACACATTCCTGTGTCATTGCCCTATCACCTCCTTTTTCTAGCTGTCCAAGGTCTAAAACACACTAATCAGTTCAAGCACCATTTTACTTTTACTTCTGTCCATCTAGTCAGCTCTACTTACTGCTCTCAACCTTTATATTGCTGAGGCCAAGTGCAGAGTGCGTGACTACTTTGTGGAACATCTCCACTCAGACCATAATAATGACCCTGACCTTTCAGTTGTTTGCCATTTCAATAAGCAATCTTGTTTCAAATGCAAAAGATTTCATCCTAGGTCTGTTGAAGTGTTCCAACAAAGCTGAACACAAGCTGGAAGAACCTTGATTTTCCAATAAGCACTTTAAAGCTTCCAGGACTCAGAATTGAGTTCAGCAACTTCAGAGCATGAACACAGTCTTCCATTTTGATTTTGATTACAATCATACCTCCCATGTCTTGCTTGTGTCTTGTTGCCTTTGCTTTCAGCAGAGTGGACTCTTTTCTTTCCTTTTCACACCAATAATTAACATCTATTTCATATCTCAATTTCTCCTTTACCACTGTTCAATTAGGCTGTATTTCTTCTCCTATAATTCTAATTACTATTGCCTACATAAAGGTGGACATCTCTCACAATGTCATGTCATGACGCTGTGACAAAGGGTGAGGAGTGGGGTTGATGTGTCAGAGTGTTAACCCAGGCAAATATCCTCTCAGACCTATTTCAGATTTGACTTAAAATTGTGCTTGGATGGAAAACGATGAGCAAAATTTAGCCCTATACTTCCAGCACATGTCACTGTCAATCTTCCACAGTATCTCTTGTTGTTCCTCACTCCACCAAGGTTGAGACAGGCAAAATTTTAATCATTAAGACAATCAAGGGTTATGGAGAAAAGTGGAGTTGAGGATTCTCAGATCAGTCATGATTAAATAGTGGACCAGAAGCAATGGACTCGATAGTGTACATGTGCTCCTACCTCTTATGGTCAGTTTATACCACTCAGCATTGGACCTAGAAGCCTGCTGGGCCAGGAGAATACAATGGGTCATTTCTTCCAAGTATGTGCTGAAGTATTGAAAACATAACCCATGAAGCATTGCAGCGGTAGGTTCAGTCTGCCAGTAGTATGAAAACCAAAAGGATTGTGGATGCTGGAATTGAGAAACAAAAATGGAAATGCTGGAAAAGCTCAGCAGGTCGAGCAGCATCTGTGGAGAGAAATCAGATTTAATGTTTTCGGTCCAGTGACCCTTCCTCAGAACTGCTGAGCTTTTCCAGCAATTTCTGTTTTTGAGCCAATAATATGAGCTGAATTGGAAGATATTTAGGCCTGTGCATCAAAAGTGAACTTCTTGAAGGTCAACTAGATTTCAATTAGATATCTACCTTGAATTAGTATTCTTTTGGTTTTCTTAGCACTTCCCAAACCTGCAGCCTCTACCATCACAGCAGCAACCCATTGATAAGAGCACCATAAGTTCTCCTCCAAGTCACACATCATCCTGACGAAGGTACATATTGGTATTCCTTCATTGTCACTGACCAAATTCTTGAAATTCCCTGCTTAACCATACTGTGGGCAGTCTTTCAGTGCGTAACCTGAAGTGGTTTGTGAAGCAGACTCACCACCACCTTCATGAGGGACTGAGACTGAGCAATATCTGCTGGTCTTTCAATCAGCATCCAAGAATGAATTTTTTAAAAAAATGACCATACCAGTGCTTATCAGCTAAATTATGAGAATACGATTACGAGCCAAATCTTCATCATTTATCCCAGTGTTAGTTTTGTTTTGTGCATTAACAACAGAGCTTAAAATAAGATGATGCACCTGAACAATTCCCAAACTAATGAAGAAAGTGCACCTAACTGCTATCTAGTCAGTCCTTGTGCTTATATTAATGTAGGATCAGTCTGGAAATGGTTACTGGCTGACAACCTAAGATAAAAGAAATATTTACGATAACTGAACTCAGAAAAGTGATTCTGAAACTACAGTCTTGGCAAACAGCATCAAAGTCAAGTCTGAAGTCAGTCATATTCTTCATAAAGTTTAGATTAATAATGTAACTTAGTGTGCATGTAACACCGCTGCCAACAGTTCAACCTCCATTCTTACAAATATCCATACAATCACCCCTCATCTGTATGTTTGCTCAAACATCAAGCATAGACAGGGAAGATACTACATAATACTTTTTAACATATTTCAGAATGACTAAATTTAAGATTCACTGCAAGAACAGCGACTACAGTTCAAAAATAAAGGTGAGAATTTCCTTGCACTTGAGTGATGTGGGCAATGGCAGGAATTATGGAAAAATATGTCAGGAATGAGAAAAGCTGATTGTCAACGTTAAGATAAATTTTCCCAATACAGTTTAAGTAGGGAGACTAGAAACTCGCCGACAAGTGGCAACGACCTTATTTCCGTAACTCACCTCATTTAAATGCAGCTCACAATATTCCTCTCCTTGCGTGAGCATCTAGATGGTGACAATTCCTGACTGGAAAGTCAGAGTGGTTAACTGGTGGATGCAATTCACCGCTTGATTCACTGAGCCTCTATTTTAATGTCCTTTACTGACGTGTCCTTGAATGTTCCCTGGACAGTGTTGTATTCCATTCTTCTTTCACCAAAATCAGTATTAGTAAATTGCCAGCCTCACCTGCTTTGATTGGACATTTGGTGTAAGGCAGGTAAAGTATTATCAAGTTTCTAAGCTGCTTGTGTAGAATTCTTTGTTGACAATTCCCCAAGTGCTGTTATTATGTTGTTATGGATACTTGATTTTGTTTCGAAAGAAAGAATTACCTCAACGCAAGATTCTGAGTTCATAGTTTGTTTGACTGTTTAAAGAGGCTATCAAAGAATTAGTAGCCTTTAATGTAGGGTCTGAAAAAATTATTTTATAGGAGATTGGCCACTTGCGATTTCAAAGCTTTGAATGGGTTTCTTGAATGGCAATTTTTTCTACTACCTTGTGTGCGAGCAAGAGTGGTATTAGATTGTTAGGTTTATTTTTTTCATTTCTGAAGTCTGCCCACGTTGAATATTGAGTGAGTCAATAAGAGTAGCTGTTGAAGTGTCATGGTGAACTGGTGGGATAAGCAAGTATGATGGGCATTGGAGTGAGTGGGCATATGCTGGCATTGTTATGAAATAGAAGTGTGTTGACATGGAGTTGACATTGGACTGTAAAGGATCATAAGGATTGGGTCAGCGGTGAGGAGTTGCAAGGGATGAGGACTACAGGGCCTAACAAACAAATCAACAGGGACAAAACCCCAGAGAACCAAGACAGTCCTTCTAACCAGCCTAACTTGGCAATGCCCTTTGGATATCGAGAATCTGCTTCTAATATTGGCACACCAGGTGTAATCCATCCCACCCTTACAGAGTGGAAATTGAATCTATTGGGGACCTTTAAACCACAGCAGAATCAGGAAATTCCCTGGCTCAAAATACTTGCATCAGCATCAAATATTTGGCCATACGTGAATCTGTTTGTGCTTTTGTTGTCACATATAATATGACGATAAGCATCCAACCTTATTTACCTGCTGTAGACCAGCAATTTCCACCTCCATAACATTCACCAACCTTGTTGCTCTGCTCAACCACTACTGAAATCCCTATTCATGCCTTCATTATACCTGGATTCAACTATTCCAATGTGTTCCACCTGCTCTCCCACATCCTATACTTCATAAACTTGAGGTTATCAAAAGCTCTTCTGCCTTAACTCACACCAAATTCCTTTCACCCATTACTCCTTTGCTCTTTGAATATGACATTTCCTCCTGGTCAATCAACATCTTGATTTTAAAATTCCTGATTTTCAAATCTGTCAATGGCTCTGCATCTCTGTAATCTTTCCAGCTCTACAACTCCAGTTGTGCATCCCCGTTTAATTACAGTACCATTGGTGGTTGTGCCTCAGTTGCCCTGGCCCTAACTTCTGGAATTCCTTCTTTACATCTTTCTGTCTCTATCTCATTTTCTTCCTTTGAAGCACTCTTTAAAGACTAACTCTGGCTGTGTTTTTGGTCATCAGACCAATTTTTCTCTCAAGGCAAAATAGTGTGGATGCTGGAAATGTGAAACAAACACAGAGTATGGTGGAGAAACTCAGCAGGTCTGGCAGCATCTGTGGAAAAAGGAAAATAGTTAACATTTTAAGTTTGTTATGATTATTCTTCGGAATTGAAATATGTTGGAGAAAGGTTTAAATGTATTTTTGATTATGTTGTTGGCCCAGTGCAAAAGACAAAGGATATGTTCATGGCAGAGAAAGAGAAATAGAGATGTAAAATGCATGTAAATTAAGGTGTGAAAGGGAGAGAATGGCTCCTCCATACTAAGAGCAAAGTAAACAAGACACAAACAAGACAAGGCTGTGGGATGGGTTTTTGGAGGGGAGCGACAATATAAGAAAAATGGATTTCCGACATAATGTGGTCAATTTCTGAGCTTATTGAATTCAATATTGAAACCTTGAGGATGTAAAATGCCTAAGCAGAAAATGGGGTGGTGTTCCTTGAGTGTGCGTTGTGCTTCATTGGAACATTGCAGCAAGTCCAGGATAGAAATGATAACGTGAGAGCAATGTGGTTTATTGAAATGGCAAGAAACTGGAAGCTCAGGGTCACTTCTACAGACAGAGTGAAGGTGTTTCACAAAGTGGTCTGTGTTTTGTTTCACCAATGTAAAAAAGACCGCATTGTGAGCAGTGAATGCTAGGTGGAAATGCTGCTGCATCTAGAAGTTGTGTTTGGGATCTTGGATGTTGAATGATTGGGCAAGTTTTTCACCTTCTGCAGTTGCATGTAAAGCTGCCATGGGGTATTGAGGAAGCGTTAGAAGTGATGTAGGAGTGGACTGGGGGTATCATGGAGAAAATGGTCTCTGTGGAATGCTGACAGTGGAGGGGATATGTTTGATGGGGGCATCCTGCCAGAGGAGGCAGATATGGCAGAAGATGATCCTTTGAATGTGAAAATACATGGGCTGGTAAGTAAGGACAAGGGTAACCCTATCGTTGTTCCAGGAAGGAGGGAAAGGGATGAGGGCAGAACACAGAAGATGGATCAGACATGGCTGAATGCCCTGTCAACAACAATTGGAAGGGAGTCCTTGGCTGAGGATCAAAGAAATCATGTCAGATGCAGATCGGTGGATGGTGGCATCATCAGATGTGCTGCAGACTGAGAAATGGAGATTGTCCTTAAACAGTTCGATGTCATGTTCTATGTTATAATGCTTCTGTGAAATATCCTGGGACTCTTCAGCACATTGATGGTGCTACATAAATATTAGTTATTGTTCTTGTTGTCTATTAAAGACAGAATTAGAGCTAACTCTGCCATCTGCTCAGTGACTAATGCATTTAGATATTCTTAATTGATTTTAATTTACAAATTAACACAAGTACATTGCGAAAGGCAACCACAATTTTCCATTATCCACACTGTCTTAACAGCATTAGATTGTATTTTTGATGTGATGCATGAAAAGTCTTATCTCACCCATTTCAACAGCCAGCTTTCTGACTTAGCTCTAAAAGCTTTGATTGTAAAAATATAAATTACAAGAAATCTTTATCCGTAGAGGTGAAGTTAGTTGAAACAATAGGGTCTGTCGGAAAGATTTGAGGTGTTTTCATGCACTTTTAAAGTTTTTTTATTATTATTGCCATTATTATTGCCATATTTTGTTTTTATTATTGATCTACCCCATTGATCTGCTGACCCTGAGTGTCTTTGAGATCATCTCTTTATTTGATGTGATCTGGGGAGAGGCAGACTATATTAAAGACTAAAGTGCCATGAGCATAAATGTCAGAGCCATTTTGTTAGCTTTCTTTCAAGCTTCTAAAACATTAAATATACAAGCCAACTTTTATAATATAGCATTCAGTGACTATTGTCAGGGGTAAGTATTCAATTTTGTTTATTTTGTTTCTTGTAAAGTTACTTTACAATTTACTCAAACGTACTGGTATATAGTGACATTTATAAATGCTAAAGTTGTTATTTTGAATCCATTTACAGAACAACTGCAGAATGTTATATAGACTCTTTAAATACTTTTATGCCAACAGACTATTTATTTATCACTTTATTAGTAAGTGTCACAGTGATATTTTGGGATAGCTTTAATTTCTGAAAATGTATAAGCAGCACAAGATGCAATGGCAAAAGGTACAGAGAAAGACCCATATCAAGACATGGGAGTCTTTCTGTGCCTCCTGCTATTATTTGTACATCTTAACATTCACAGCTCATATCTCCTTTTTCATTGCCACTTCTTGTTTCAAGTCTGCTCTGATTTTATAATCTTTCTGTATAATAATTGATTGTTGGCCAAATGTGAAAAGCAAAGTAACAAGTTACTAACTGTAACAATTATGGTAATTTAAGATTGCAGAAACAATCTCAAAACCTTGCCTTCTTCAGAAACATTTCAAAAAACGCAGTACAATATTATGAGAATAAATGGCCAGAGATTTATATACTACAAACACCCAAATTAACTGCTTTAGTAAGAACAAAATAAAAATCAATATTCTTAAGAATAGGAGTTCGAGTGAGTGGAACAGTTCCGGATTTGGTCTGATGGTGCCATTTCTGATCATAGCTCCAGTACCTTTTATGCTTCTACGTGAACTTTAACATTAAATTTACAAATATATGATCATCTGCATTTGGAGCAAGAGAAGGCCATTTGGCTACTCAGCCTGCTAAGCCATTTTATAAGACTATTGGTAATCTGATTAGAAACTCAATTCCACCTTCCCATCCCCCCCGCCCCCAATAACCTTTTAACCCTTGCTTATCAAGAATCTATCCACCTCTGCCTAAAAGTATTTAGACTCCACTGCCTTTTAAGCAAGAGAGTTCCAAAGGCTCACAGTCTCTCAGGGAAAGAAAAAAGTTCTTATTTCTGTCTTAAGTGGGCAGCCTCTTATTTTTGGATGATATTGTATTTATTCTTCCCCTGTTTTAATTTCTAGAACTGCTATCTCTTCACCAACCTGGTGCACCAGGCAGGTAAAGTACCCCTGTCAAAGCCACACATTCGCTGCATTTGCTGACCCAAAACATTAGCATGGTTCAAGTGGATTCCCACCCTGTAACAGGCTCTATGAATGAGGAGCCGGGAGTGGAAACAGAGTGTATCTGCAAGCCTGAGGAGCTACATCTGGAACAGTCGAGAGCCAAGGTTACTGTGAGGGATGGAAGAGAATGTGTTGCTGGAAATATACTGGCTACACTCAAAGGATGTCTTCTTTTGTCTGTCCATTTAAGATTTCTTAAGAGATAGAGAGATTCATGATCTCCTTAACTTTTTGGTTATGCACCTGTGCTGCAGATTTTTTAAAATCACTTATCATGGCCCCAAAGTTATTTTGTTCATCCAGCAATTCATTTATGTGAGAGAATGAAATTTTGTAACTGTTCTCTGCCTCAGAATATTTATTGCTCTCAGGCAAAAGTGAACATCCAAAACAGGTTGATTTTTGAATTATTTAAGTACCGAGGAGAAATCCTCCCTTTCCTAAACTACATGCTTGCTTATCCAGTTTTCTGTTGTCTATCCACACAACCATTTACTCACGTTTGTTCTTGCGTTTTGATAATTAAATTTACTTAATGAATGCTAAAACCAAAATCACCACAGGTTAATGGAACACAAGGCATGACCAAATATTTTAGGAGCAAATCCAGGGCTATAGCTCTGCAGAGAGCTTGCTTAATGAATTCCATATTAACCGTTTAAGAAATTGTGGTTTCTCAGTTAGTTGGACAGTGTAGCTGCTAGAGTTTTACAGATACTTATATACAGATGCCACCAGTTATATCATTGTAGCTTAGTGTTCTTAATTGAAGGGAAACGGGTCTGTCTCTGTGTACTCCCAGGTATGAGTGTGTACTCATGCAAGTGCATGAAAGTGCTGTGTATACTTACTGAAGGAGGGCCACAATGGGGGCTTACTAGCTTCTCATTGCCAGTGACACACCAACGATAGAAAAGAGCTGACTAAATTAGTGACCTTATTTGATTGAATAGCATTTTATTTTATTTTTATTTATTATCATTTTTTATTGTTTAAATTAGTGGTATCAGAATTAGGAATGTTATAAAAAGGTACTTCAACCGAGAATTCCTCCTTTCAAACATTATTCAGCGATTTCTGCTGCAAAGCTCTAATGTGTCAGAGATAGTAGGAACTGCAGATGCTGGAGAATCCAAGACAACAAGGTG
>NC_063351.1:17281598-17353015 GCF_021869965.1 Rhincodon typus | reverse complement strand
GACCCTTCATCATCAGAAGATAATGAAGGGTCTAGGCCCGAAACATCAGCCTTTCTGCTCCTATGATGCTGCTTGGCCTGCTGTGTTCATCCAGCTGTACACCTTGTTGTCTTGGAAGCTCTAATGTGTGATCTGTACTGTAATGACAGCAGTGGGGTGGGGGATGGGGTCAGCACCTGTGAGACACTATCCCAGCATGAGTCAACATCTTCAGGAAAAAGGGAGAAATGGGAAAATGTTAAATCTGTTGCAGTGGCTGCCTTAGCACTTTCAAACTTATTATTTTCTTAACACAAGCATTTCCTTTCCAGTGAATTGTTTGGATATTGCACATTAGCCTAAGTTGGCAGAAAAGATAGAATAGAGCAGTTTACAAGAACTCCAGGAATGAACAACAATGAGAAAATAAGGAAGAGAAGATGAGAAAATGGTATTAGCAAAATTATACATTTAAATGACGAAAATTAATTTAAAAAGTTTAGAAGTGAGATGCGAGGAAACAGAAAAGTAAGAAGAGATTCAACGTAATTCATAGTGTAACCAGAATGAAGGAGTTATTTCACTGACTTATTTCACTGGTAAGCTCATAATTGAGCCAGTTTGTCATTATTTTTCAATGTTAATCCCCACTTGCTTGTTCCTCTTGACTGCTAGAGTTTGATTCCATAGCTGCTGACTCAGGTTCTCAGTATTGACCTATGATCTCCAACAGTGACAGGACATTCAGCTGTCAAGCATGTTATGTTTTTGATGCCTTCTCATCACGCATCAACATGAGAACAGGTTTCCTCATGTGTAGGTCCAGTCACACCAGGGCAGAAAGAGTGTAACAGCCAGAATATCACATGGAGATTTATTCCATTCAACACCCACACAGCAAGTCACACTATGTGACAGTGTCCAGCCTGTGTGAAATGCTGATTGAAGTGTTCCCAACACAAGCAGCTGGATTTCTTCCATTTGAAACCTTTCTTCTTGTTATTCTGCTACTGGGTTCCACAGCTTTATGTTACCCCCCGAGGAGTTTCCTCTGAAAGTGGTGGAGGTTCATTAGGCTGTTATATTTGTATGGCGTTGTTAAACTGACATGTTACTGAACTGCAAATGGGACTGAGCCAAATGCTGGCAAATGGGAGTAGATTAATTTAGGATATCTGATTGGCATGGACGAGTTGGACTGAAGGGTCTGTTTCTGTGCTGTACAACTCAATGCTGTGTCATCTAACATATTCATCTACACAAATAGCTGAGCTACACTGAGCATCAGCAGATTGAGTGATGAGAGAGGGTGAATTGTGAAGGGTTATTTTAACCATAATCTATGATTGGTTTCCTGAATCATCTTGGATACTTAAAAATGGTAAATTTGAAAAGAAAAATGTTATCACTTATGAGTATTTCATCTTATAAGAACACCACAACCTATAAATTAGCCACTAGTGAGGTCCCTGAAGACTGGATGGTAGCAAATGTTGTGTCCTCATTCAAGAGGGTCTACAAAGAAAATCCTGGGAACTATAGACCAGTAAGTCTAACATCTCTGGTAGGTAAGTTACTTGAGAAGATTCTGAGGGATGAAATATACATGCATTTGGAAAGACAGGGTTGGATTAGAGGCAGTCAGCATGGCTTTGTGTGTGGGAGATTATGCCTCACAAATTTGTTGAGAGATTTTTGATGAAGTGGCCAGGAAGGATGATGAGGGCAGGGCAGTATACATAGTCTATATGGATTTCAGTAAGGCTTTTGATAACGTTCCACATGGTAGGCTGATCATAGAATCCCTTTGGCCCAACAAGTCCACACCGACCCACAGAGCATCCCACCCAGACTCATCCCCCTATAACCCACCTAATCTACACATCCCTGAACACTATGGGGGCAATTTAGCATGGCCAATCCACCCTAACCTGCACATCTTTGGACTGTGGGAGGAAACCGACACGGACAAGGGGAGAATGTGCAAACTCCACACAGACAGTCGCGTGAGGGTAGAATCGAACCCGGGTCCCTGTCGCTGTGAGGCAGCAGTGCTAACCACTGAGCCACTATGCCGCTCAAATCTAGAAGGTTAGTTCACATGGAATCCAGGGAGAGTTTGCAAATTGGATACACAATTGGCTTGATGGTAGGAAGCAGAGAGTAATAATGGAAGGATGCTTGTTGGACCGAAGGCCTTGGACTAGTGGTGTGCCTCAGGGGTTGGTGCTGGGCCCATTGCTGTTTGTTACCTATATCAATGATTTGGATGAGAATGTGCAAGACATGATTAGTATGTTTGCAGATGACACTAAAATAGGCAGTATCATGGACAGTGAGGAAGGTTATCAGAAATTGCAACAGGATCTTTATCAGCTGGGGAAATGGGCTGAGAAATGGCAAATGGAGTTTAATATAGTTAAGTGTGAGTGTTGCATTTTGGAAAGTCAAATCAAGGTAGAAATTTCATGGTGAATGGTGGGGCCTTATCGAGTGTAGTGGAACAGAGGGACCATGGAGTTCAGGTGCATGGTTCTCTGAAAGTGGAGTCACAGGTAGAAAAGGTAGTGAAGCAGGGTTTTGGAACACTGGCCTTCATCAGTCAGGGCATTGAGTATAGAAGTTGGGAAGTTATGTTGCAGTCGTACAGGACATTGGTGAGGCTGCACTTAGTGTATTGTGTTCAGTTTTGATCACCTTGCTATGGGAAGGATATTATTGAACTGGAAAGAGTGCAGAAGACATTTACAAGGATGTCGCCAGGAGTCAAGGGACTGATTTACAAGGAGATGTTGGATAAGCTCTTTCTTCTTTAGAGCATAGGAAACTGCGCTTATAGAAATGTATAAGATCATGAGAAGCATGGCAGTCTTTTTCCCAGGGTTGAGGAATTGAGGACTAGAGGGCATCAATTTAAGGTAAGAGGGGAAAGAATAAATGGTAACTTGAGGGGCAACATTTTTGTACAGAGGGTGGTATGTATATGGAATGAGCTGTCAGTTGAAGTGGTTAGGGTGGGTACATTAACAACAATTAAAAGACATTTGGACAAATACATGGATAGGAAAGGTTTAGAAGGATATGGGCCAAGTGCAGGGAAATGGGATTAGCATGGATGGACATTTTGGTTGGCATGGACCAGTTTGGGCTGAAGGGCCTGTTTCCATGCTGTAGGACCCTATGACTTGCATGACTATAAGTTCCCCATCAAAGCACTCACCATCTTGCCTTGGAACTATATCACCATTCCTTCAGTGCCATTAGGTTAAAATACTGGAATTCTCTCCCTAATGGCATTGTGGGTCTACCTACACCAATTGGATGCAGCAGTTCAAGTAGGTAGTTTATCACCACCTTCTCGAGGGTAACTAGGGACAGGCAATAAATGCTGGCTAGCCAGGGATGGCCAGAGGCCAGGAGTGAAGTAAACAAAAAACAGATTCCATTGGCGATACTCGACTGCTCCTTAGTGCTACACTATTCCAATCACACTCCACCCAACTCCAAATCCTGGGACTTTGACATAAATGCATGTGGGCTTTGCCCTTTACCCTTTGCCCTCAGTTTGTAAATTATTTAAAGTGTAGCTTCAGGCCAGGCTGAGAAGTGTTGCTCTGCTGAACATTTTCTTCCCTTTGTGACAGAAGAGGAAAATCTTTCCAATGATGCAAGATCTAAAGTGAACAGATTTAATGCCAATAAAAATACAAATTAATTCCTATTCTTCTCCCCCGAAATGCCCTGGAGGTCAGGCTTACTCTGTTCAATGGGTAGATAATTGCAATGAGATTCAAATCTATAAGGTGGACAATAATTGACAATGAACAGCCAGATTTTTTTTTATTATTGCTCCATTCTGTTCTGCCTCTCTAAAAGAGATGCCAACTTAGTACCATTCCTTTACCATTTCCCACACTTTGCTCTTCTGATGTATTTATCATCTTTTAAAGCTGTAATTGGTTCTGCACATGCAATTATTTCTGGAAATGCATAACAATTTTTCACAAAATATTCCCCTAACCAATCCCTTTGTTCTTTGAAAGAGTCTGAAAATTATAGCCCTCTTGTTGATGACTCACTAACCTGTGAAATTAAATTTTCCCAAATCATCTTTTCATGTGTTCCCATCATTTTGAACATAAGATCTCCTTTAAACATTTTTGTTATGATGGAAATGTTTCTAACTTCCATTGTTTTCTTATTAAATAAGAAGAAAGGGGGACTGTCAAAATGCTGCCTGTGAGAGACATCCTCCAAAGGTGAGGTCATGGTGACATGCTGGGTTGGTAATGCTTTTGTCGCTAAGCATACATTGGGGTATCAATGGAATAAAATATGGAAAGACGAGGCTGGTACAAACTCTAGCCTAGGAGACATCTCCAACTTCACATTAAAACAGATGGTTGAGTTCTAAAGCAGCTTCTCTGCCAAAGCTGAGCACGGAGGTTTAATGGCCTTTACTCATTGTGATACACCTAAGGCTATAGATGATTCATGTCACTGTAAAATTCACCATAGTCCTACCAAACCGCAGGCTGCTGTCTCATTAAGGAGAAATGACTGGACATGGTTGAACCTTAGGATCACCACACGTCAGGGAAAGGGAGAGATTGCAAAGGAGAATCCTTAAGAGAAACCTCTGTCAGTGCGGGAACTGAACCCATACTGTTGGCGTTATTCTGAATTGCAAATCAGCCATTCAGCAAACGTAGATAACAACGCCCTTGAGAGTCATGATCAACCATATGGCTTCCCATTATTTTGTGCCTCTAGTAGTTTTTTTTTCTCCTCCTCATTCCCATCCATTAAATCAAGTAACAAGGAAGCAATGTTGGAAGCAATACCCACTGTAATCAAGTTAAATTTAACATTGTTCTTTCACTATCACTGGATCAAAATCCTTGACTCAGACTCATAGATATTTACAACACAGAAGGAAACCATTTAGTCCATCGTGCCTGTACGACTCAACAAAGATCTGACTGCACTAATCCCATTTTCCAACTCTTGGCCCATAGCCCTGAAAGCCATGGCAATGCAAGTGAATATTTAAATATTGCTTAAATGTTACTAGAGTTTTTGACTCAAACACCCTTTCAGGCAGCGAATTCCAAATTCCCACCATCCTGTGAATGAAAACATTTCTCAGCGCCCCACTTAGCCTTCTCTACTAATCCCAAATGTGTCTTCCTATCCACCCTATCCGTGCCCCTCATAATCTTTTACATCTCTATCAGGTCACCTCTCAACCTTCTTTGCTCCAAGGCAAACAACTGCAGCCTACCCAAGCTTATTTCAGATATTAGACCCTGCAGGCAAAAGAGCATTGTGGTACATCTCTTTTGCACCCTCTATCATGCAGTCACTATAATGTGGTGACCAGAAATGCACACAGTACTCCAGTTGTGACTTAACCAGCACTTTATGTTGTTCCAGCATGATCTGCCTGCTCTTATATTTTATGCCTCAGCTAATAAAAGTAAATATCCCATTTGTCTTTTTAACCACTTTATTTACCTATCCTGCTCCTTCAAGGTCCATCTGATATTTAGTACTTTCCAGGTTGCTACCATTCACATTGTAATGCCTTACCTTATTAGACCTCCCCAAGTACATTGATTCATACTTATCTGGTTTGAATTCCATTTGCCACTGCTGTGCCTCCCTGACTGGTCTGTTGATATGTTCCTGGCTATCTTCTTCACTATTTACCTACATACCAATTTTCATGCCATCTGTGAACTTCTTGATCATACTCCCTACATTTACATTCAAAACTTTAATTACTCAGCAAACGGCAAGGGTCCCAGCACCAAGTTCTACGGAACATAACTGGAAACAGATTTCCAGTCACAGAACCAGCCCTCCACCATCATCCTCAGCTACCCATCTTTCAGCCTGTTTTAGATACAATCGGCCACTTTGCCTTCAAAACCACTTATTTGACCAGACTGCTTTGAGAGACCTTATCTAAAATCTTACCAAAGTCCAGGGCACATCAAATGCATTAACCTCATGAACATTCCTGGTTACCTCCTCAAAATACTCAATCAAATTTGTCAAACACATCCATGTTGACTATCCCTGACTAATCCATGCCTCTCAAGTACCAATATATTCTGTCCCTCAGAATTCTTTCTAAAAAGTTCTCTATCACAGAGGTTAGACTGACTAGTTTGTAATTTTCTAGTCTATCTTTTCCTCCCTTGTTTAATAATGGGACAATGTTAGCAGTCCTCCAGTCCTCTGGCACCTCACTTGTGGTCAGAGAAAATTACTTGCCAGGGTCTATAAGATCTCCTCCCTTTCATCCAACGACAGCGTGTGGATTTATCCCCTATTAAAGCCGCTATACTTGCTGTTATCTCCTCTTGCTCTGGTAATTTCTTCTAATATTTCACAGCTCTCCACCTGATGTCTATTTGAAGACTGACAGAAAATATTAATTGAGGACTGCCCATATTCTTCAGGTCTACATATAGATTACTCCATGGTTCCCAGTGAGGCCTACACTTTCCTTAGTTATTCTCTTGCTCTTTATATGTTTGTAAAACCCCTCTGGGTTTTTCTTTAGCCTACCTGCTTTCTCAAGAATACTATTGGCTTTCCTAATTTCCTTTTTAATATCCCCCTGTAAATTTATACTCTTTTAGGACTCTGCATTGGAATCTGCCGTAAACGTCTCTATATTTCTTAATCCTAATCCTGATATCCAGAGTTTTTCATCTTATTCCCACCCTTTGTTCTTTATGGGAACATATCTGACGTGTACTTTTATTGTTTCCTTCTTGAATGCCTCCCACAGTTCTGTCATAGTTTTATCTGCAAGTAGCTGCTTGTAGTTCACTTGGGCCAAATTATATCTTAATAAAATTAGCTTATCCACAGTTTAGATTTTTTATTCCTGGCTCATTCTTATGCTTTTCTAAAACTATCCTAAACTAACTAAGTTATTGTCACTATCTTCAAAATGTACTCCAATGATATATCTTTCACCTGTTAGGGATCATTTCCAAATGATTGGTCCAGAACTGCTGTCTCCCTTGTTGGACTTTCTACGTACTGACTAAAAAGGTTTCTACAGCATGTAATTTAAGAATTTGTTCCCTCTCTATCATACACACTAAAATTATCCCATTTTATATTTGGTTAGTTAAAATCCCCTTCTGCCTTATTATTCTACACATCTCTGAAATCTGATGACATATTTGATCCTTATTTCTCCCTGACTGTTCTGAAGCTTATAGCACATAGCTAATAGTGTGTTTGCCCCTTTTTACTTGTAGTATATGATCTAAATTGATGATTCTTTGCAGATATCATCCCTTGTTACTGTTATAATTTATTCCTTGGTTAACCATGTGTATCCCCCCCACTTCTGTCGCACTCTCTATCTCTCTGTTTGACATATAACCAGGCACCTTGAGCTGCTAATACTCCCCACCCTTCAGCCAAGTCTTGGTCATAGTTCTGATATCATATTTCCATGTGCCTCCCTGTGCCCTGAGTTGATCTGTTTAATTTCTCAGGCTCCCTATATAAAATATATTCCGTCTAGTCTTGCTAAATTCATTTCTTTCTTATCTAGTCTATATTTCTTCTGCTTCCCCAGACACACTTAATTGTGTTTTAACTACTAATTCAATCTTACCGTTTTTCCCCTCTGAACTATTTGTCAGGATTTCATCCACCTGCCAATCCAGTTTAAATCCAACCCTTCAGCACTCTGCATGAGGATGTTGGTCCCCTTCCTGGTCAGATGTAACCTGTCCAACTTGTACATTTCCCACCTCTCCCACAAACAGTTCAAATGCCTCAGGAATCTAAAGCCCTCCCCCCTACAGCATCTCTCCAGGCACACACTCATCTGCTGTATCATTCAATTTCCCTACACACCATAGGTATAATCTGGAGATTATTTCCTTTGAAGTCCTGTTTTACAAATTCCTACCTAACTCTCTGTAATCAGCTTGTAGAACCTCATTTCTCTTTCTTCTTGTCATTTGTATCACCATGGACAATGACCTCTCCCCACAGTCCCCTGCAGAGACTGTGAGAAATACTACATTGGACAAACAGGAAGGAAACTAACAACAAGAGTACATGAACACTAACTGGCTACAAAAAGGCACAACCAATACTCACTCATCTCAATCCACATGGACAAGGAGAATCACCATTTCGACTGGGACAACACCAAAATCCTGGGACAGGCCAGTCAGAGACAGGCATGAGAATTCCTAGAAGCATGGCCCTCCATGAAGCATGCTATTAATAAACACATTGAACTCGACCCCGTATACATTCCACTACAAAGGAAACCCGGAAGTGAGCCAATCCATCTCAACGGACCCCAGAGTTTAAAAACCAAGTGGGAAAACACACCGACACTTCATCGGAGGCTGCACTGAGGATGTTACCAAACATCTGCGAAACGAGAAACCAGCTCGGCGAGCCAACCAACCTCAACAACCACAACCCGAGCTACAAATCTACTCCAAAACCTTAGAGACCTACGGGTGCAACACGTTCAAATTGGCAAGAAAATGGGAAAACTACGAAAAGTTGGAGCTTTATCCCTAATGGCGTTGTGGGTCTACCTATGGCAAATGGATTGAGACAGTTCAAGAAGGCAGTTCTCCTCAAACCTCTCAAGATCAAGTAGGGGTAGGCAGTAAATGCTGGCCTAGCTAGCAGCATCCACATCCCAGGGAGCAAGTAAAACATGTAATTTCTATAAATTCTGATACCAAAAATATTGCCTTAATTGTAATGTCCAGTCAACTTGAAGATTGGAATATTAAGAATTTCATCGGAAAAAAAGTAACCATTGTGTGTATGTACCATATTGAACTAAAAGTTTAAATATTACAGCAATTTTGTAATGAGCACACAGAGAAGAGCAAAATGATGAAATGATGATGATCTCAAATTACTGGCAGTAATGGTGTGTAGCTGCCAAAATAAATATTTACACGACAACCGTTGTTTAGTAGCACACAAATGATGCATTAATGACAGTATTTAGGTTTCACTTCTTTTAGTCATGTAATATTGTGAGCTACCTGAATAATTCGGGTTAAATCAGATTGATTGAATTTAAATTTGAAATGGGCCTCTGCCAGCATCATGTGCTGGCCAGAAATGTATTTAGTCACTTTGGCTTACTATATATGCTGTAAATTATTTTCACTTTCTTCTATCCACATTATAGCCATTCAAACACATGACATGACACAGGTTTCTGCTTTCTATCATCTCTGGCAGGCTCAGATTGGAGACAGACTTGCATTTGAAACCCAGTAATGTCATTGGAGTATGATATACATACTTAAAGAAAGACACTTAGCTTTTAGCTGTGTGTTTAATGTGGAAAGGTCAGAAATTGACCTGGGCAGGACATTAGTCCCATTTTCAACGAATCTCAGTGATGGATCCAATTATATTTGTGCCAGATGGGTTAAACTCTGTCCCATAGAGCTTGATTCAAGTGTTGGGAGGTGGTGGTATCGTGGTAGTGTCATTGGCCTGTGGCCTAGTATCTCAGGCTAATGTTTTGGGAACATGGGTTCAAATTCCAGCATGGTGGATGGGGAAATTTATGGAGAAAAATATAGAGTTTGATTCAAGTGTCTTGTGGTGCAGTGGCAGTAGCAGTGTCCCTAGGTCTGGGCCAAAAGATATGGATTCAAGTACCATCAGTCCAGGAGGAATGTCACAACATGTACATAACAGGTGGATTAAAATACTGTAACTTGAGCTTGATTCCATGAAATTGGATTAAACTTTGCTCCTATGCAAACTCATCAGAAAGCCAGATTTGAAGATAGCATTTCTTTGATGTAATAGCTAATAAGGAGGCAGTGGTATAATGTTAATGTCATTGGAACAATAGCCCAGAGCCCCAGGCTAATGTTCTGGGGACAAGGGCTTGAATCTTACCATGGCAGATGGCAAAATTTGAATTTACTAAAGTATGGAATAAAATACCGGTCCAATGGTGGTCACAAAATTATTTCCAATTGTCATAAAAACCCATCCTGCTCACTAATGTTCTTTTGGAAAGGAAATTTGCTATTTTTACTCAATCTGCCCTACGTATGAATCGAGATGTACAGGAAGGTGGCTGATTCCTAACTGCCCTCTGGGTAAGTAGGAATAGGCATTAATTGTTGACCGAACCAGTAATGCCCTCATCCCATGAACAAATTTCAAAAATGTTAGTTGCTACGATTAGCATTTTACAGAACTGCTTTGAATGATGTCCAGGGCTATATGACTTTATTATTTATTTGAATATAATCTGTTCTTGGCCATATGGTGACAAGGCATTTTTTTAATGAAGCAAGAGCTAATTAGTTATTGAGTAATTAACTAATTACAGATGTTGTATATGAATATCAATTGGATTTAAAAAGGATGAGCTGTGGGGATGATGCAGAGATGATTTGGACAAGCTGAGTCAGTGGGCAAATGCATGGCAGATGCATATAATGTAGATAAATGTGAGGTTATCTACTCTGGGAGCAAAAATGGGAAGACATCTGAATAGCTATAAATTGAGACCTGGGGTGTCCTTGTACACCAGTTGCTGAAGGTAAACATGCAGATGCAGCAGGCAGTAAAGAAGGCAAATGATATGTTGGCCTTCACAGAGACAGGATCCAAGTGCAGGAACAGGGGTAGCCTCCTGCAATTATACAGGGCTTTGGTGAGACCACACCTGAAGTATTTTGCGCAGTTCTGGTCTCCTTATCTGAAGAGGGATGCTCTTGCTATCGAGGGAGCACAGTAATGGTTTACCAGATTGATTCCTGGGATGGCAGGACTAATGTATAAGGAGAGGTTGAATTAGTTAAAATTATATTCACTGGATTTCAGAAGAACAAGCAGGGAATCTTATAGAAACCTATAAAATTCTAACAAGACTAGAAGGTGGACATAGAAAAGGTGTTCCCAATGGTAAGGCATTCCAGAACCAGGGACTAAGGATGTGAGGTAAATGGTTTAGGACTGAATGAAGAGAATGCTCTTTACCCAGAGTGTATTGAGCCTGTAGGATTTGCAGTCGAGGCCAAAACATGGTGTGATTTCAAGAAGGAGTTGGATATAACATTTGGGCCTAAAGAGATCAAAGAATATGGGTAAAAGCAGGACTAGGCTATTTAACTGGATGATTCATCATAATGAATGGCACAGCAGGTTCAAAGGAATGACCTATTCCTGCTCCTATTTTCTATGCTTTTGGGTAGGAGCAATTGACTGAGTTGGATTTTCCTGATTTTTGTTTCCAGGACATATAAGGGCATTTTTGTACATTGTTGGTAATTGTCAATGTTGCAGCAATGCAAGAACAGCTTGACTAGACTGGTTGGAGACTGGCATCAGTGATGCTGATCAGGAGGATGTTGAGATGAATCATTTACTCAGCACTTCTGGCTGAAGATGGTTGCATGTAATTCAGCTGTGTCTTTTCCACAGTTGTGCTGGGCTTATTCATTTTTGAGGGTGGGAATATTTGTGGACCGTTCTCTTGCAATTATTTGTTTCATTGTCCACAACCATTCAACACTGTACGTGACAGGACTGCAGAGCTTAGATCTCATCCAATGGTTCTGGGGGATTGCTTAGATCTATCAAATGCTGCTTTCCACTCTTTGAGGCTCAAGTATGTGTTGTAATTTCACCACATTAACACCTCAGTTTTAGGTATGCCTTGTGCTGTGTCTGATATCCTCTCCTGTGTTCTTCATTGAATAAGTGTTTGTGGCAGGAAATCACTTTAAAAATAAAACATGCATAATTTCATGATACCTGGAGTACTGACTGCCTGCACTTAGGGAGAGGGCTGTCACCTCCACTTTTAATCATGATAGTTTTCTTAGTTTTTAACATTCTTATTTTAGTTATGACAAACATGGTTGAATAAATCTTTGCAATGCAGTTTAGAAAATCATAAAGTGAAGGATTAGACTCAAGCAAAGTGTTATGAATGCTGGAGATCCGAAATCAAAATAGGAAGTGCAGGAGAAACTCTTGGTAGTATAAGACCATAAGACCATTAGACATAGGAGCATAAGTTAGGCTATTCAGCCCATCAAGTCTTCTGTGCCATTCAAACATGGCTGATAAGTTTCTCAACCCCATTCTCCCGCTTTCTCCCCGTAATGCTTGATCCCCTTGAAAATCAAGAACCTATCCATCTCCGTCTTAAATATACTCAATGACCTGGCCTCTACAGCCTTCTGTGGCAGTGAATTCCATAGATTCACCACTCTCTGGCTAAAGAAGTTTCTCCTTATCTCCATGATAAAATGTCTTCCCTTTACTCTAAGGCTGTGCTCTCAGGCCCTAGTCTTTCCTACCAATGGAAACATCTTCCCAACATCCACTCTGTCCAGACCATTCAGTATTCTGTAAGTATCAATTAGATTCCCCCCTCATCCTTCTAAACTCCTTCGAGTATAAACCCAGAGTCCTCAAACGTTCCTCATATGTTAACCTTGTCATTTCTGGGACCGTGCTCATGAACCTCCTCTGAACCCGCTCCAGGGCCAGTACATCTTTCCTGAGATATGGGGCCCAAACTGCACACAATACTCCAAATATGGCCTGACCAGAGACTTATAGAGCCTCAGAAGTACATCCCTGCTTTTATATTGAAGTCCTCTCAAAATAAATGACAAAGTTGCATTTGCCTTCCTAACTACTGACTCAACCTGCAAGTTTACCTTGAGAGAATCCTGGACTAGAACTGTCAAGTCTCTTCTCATTTCAGACTTCTGAATTTTCTCCCCATTTAGAAAATAGTCCATACCTCTCTTCTTCTGACCAATGTGCATGACCTCACACTTTCCCATTTGTACTCCATCTGCCACTTCTGTGCCCACTCTCCTAACCTGTCCAAATCCTTCTGCAGCATCCCTGCCTCCACAATACTACCTGTCCCTCCACCTATCTTTGTATCGTCTACAAACTTAGCCAGAATGCCCACAGTTCCTTCATCCAGATCATTAATATATAAAATGAAAAGTTGTGGTCCCAACACTGACCCTTGTAGAATACCACTTGTCACTGGCTGCCATCCTGAGAAAGACCCTTTTATCCCCACTCTCTGCTTTCTGCCAGAGAGCCAATCTTCTAACCATGCTAGTACCTTGCCTCTAACACCATGGGCCCTTACCTTAATTAGCAGCCTCCTGTGCGGGACCTTATCAAAGGCCTTCTGGAAGTCCAGGTAGATAACATCCATTGGCTCTCCTTGGTCTAACCTGCTTGTTACTTCCTCAAAGAATTCGAGCAGATTTGTCAGGCATGAACTCCCCCTGATGGAGCCATGCTGACTTTGTCCTATTTTACCGTGCAGTTCTAAGTATTCAGAAATCTCAGCCTTCACAATGGACTCTAAAATCTTACCCAGGCTGAGGTTCAGCTAATTGACCTTTTGCCTTACTCCCTTTTTAAACAGGGGTGTCACGTTAGCAATTTTCCAGTCGTCTGGGACCCTCCCTGACTCTAGCGATTCCTGAAAGATCACCACTAATACCTCCACTATCTCTTCAGCTGTCTCCTTAAGAACTCTGGGGTGTAGTCCGTCTGGTCCTGATGATTTATCCACCTTCAGGCCATTCAGTTTTTCTGGCACCTTTTCCTTGGCAATGGCCACTATACTCAGCTCTGCCCCCTGACTATCTTAAATTTTTGGGAGATTACTCGTGTCTTCCACCATGAAGACTGATGCAAAGTAATTATTCAGTTCCTCAGCCATTTCCTTGTTCCCCACTACTATCTCTCCAGCATCATTTTCCAGCAGTCCAATGTCCACTTTTGCCTCTCTTTTGCCCTTTAGATATCTAAAGAAACTCTTACAGTCTTCATTTATATTACTGGCTAGCTTAGACTTATATTTAATCTTCTCCCTCCTTATTTCTTTTTTTTGCCCTCTGGGATCTTTGTAACCTTCCCAATCCTTTGGTTTCCCATTGCACTTCACCACATTATATGCTTTCTCTTTTGTTTTTCTGCTATCCCTGACTTCCTTAGTCAGCCATGGTTGCCTCTTTGTCCCTGTACCGTGCTTCTTGTTCCTAGGGATGAATTTTTGCTGTATCTCCTGAATTACTCCTAGAAACTCCTCCCATTGCTGTTCCACTGTCTTTCCTGCTAGGGTCCTCTTCCAGTCAATTCTGCCCAGCTCCTCCCTCGTACCTCTGTTAATTATTCAGCCTTTATTCAGCTGTAATACCATCACCTCTGATTCTATCTTCTCCCTCTCAAACTTTGGAGTAAATTCAATCATTTTAAGATCACTGCCTCCTAAGGGTTCCTTCACCTTAAGCTCCCTTATCAAATCTCCCTCATTGTACAACACTAAATCCAGTATTGCCTGTTCCCTTGTGGGGTCCACCACAAGCTGCTCCAAAAAGCCATCTCGTAGACATTCCACAAATTCCCTTTGTTGCAATCCCCTACCAACCTGACTTTCCCAGTCCACCTGCGTATTGAAATCGCCCATGGTCACCGTAACTTTGTCTTTCTTACACACCTTTTCTATCTCCTGGTGTGTCTTGTGCCCTCGCTCCTGACTACTGTTTGTGGCCTGTGCAAAATTCCAACTATGGTTTTTTTCTACCTCTGCGGTTCCTCAACTCTACCTACACAGATTCTACACCATCTGACCCTACTTCGTTGCTTACTATTGATTTAATTTCATTTCTCACTAGTAAGGCAACACCACCCCCTCTGGCCACCTGCCTGTCTTTTTGATAAGATGTATATCCTTGGATATTCAGCTCTCAAACCTGATCCCCTGGCAGCCATGTCTCTGTGATGCCCACCACGTCATATCGATTTCAATCTGTGCCACAATCCTGTGCCACAAGCTCATTTACTTTGTTTCTTATACTGCATGCATTCAGATATAGCACCTTCAGTCCTGTATTAACGACCCCACTTCTCATTGTCACTTGTTTATCCAGTGTGCTTGAAGTTTGATTCCTAACCCTTTCCAAACACTCTGTCCTATTTGTGTCTGTGCTGGAGACTTTAATAACCTCTCCTGAGTTCTCCTTTCCTGTCATTTTTTTTCATATTTTTCCATGTATTGGAATCTACCCTTACAGATGTTAGCTTGCTGCTTTGTTCCCCAAATGTTTTACCCTTCCCTTCCCCCCAACTTTCTAGTTTAAAGTCCTGTTGACCAGCCTATTTACCCTTTTCGCTATCTGTGAAAGGAAAAACAGAATTAACATTTTGAGTTTAATATCTCTTTTTCAGAGCTTTTACTCAGGTAGTAGAGGCTTGATACTTGCCCCAGCTAACTTGATCCCTTAATCAGTGACAATATTTTCACTTGGGGATGCCTTCTTTTCTTAAAAAGGCATTTCCTGAACAAGGAATTGAAACTGTATAATTATCATAACACTATTGCTGTTAGCAAGTGGGACTTGTCAAACATGGTTGAAACTTTTAGGATTAGTAAAGTGTTTGTGGAGTAACTTGAGAATGGCTGGATGTAGGCATGCTTGTTTTTAGGATATAAGATTACAAGAGTGAGCATTTACAAACCTTCTACTTCCCATTTCTTTTCTTGTGTGGTATGAACTATGTTCTCACAGAACTTGTATTTTCTTTCCTTCTGCATTTTTCCCCCTCTACTTCCATTTTCCTAATTACCTCTTTTCTCAGATAGCATTTCCCCCACCTCCCTTGCCATGAAGACTATGACTTGTTTTACCTTCCTTTATTACCAATCTCTTTTAAACAATAGCTGGTGAGATACCAATATCAACATTTTAAGGAGTCTGGACAATAAGTAGAAAGAGCTATTCAACTGTGGTCTCCATCACAATTGATCCTGTTGGCTTCTTCTTTCAATAACTGTGTGCACATATTTATAGTACTGATTACTGGATTCAGAAGAAGAAACACAGGCAGATTTCCCTGTCTCAAGATAAGCTAGCTCAGCACAAGCCAAGGACAGAACTCCCACGAGAGACATGTACTTGCAGACATTGCTTTTCTCTTTTTTTTTCCAAAAAGGAATTTCATTAACCTTTCTCTTGCCCCTTTATTTTCCGATGTTTGACTCTTTTCATAATTTTGAACATGATGGTTTAATGGTTTCATCATGTTGAGGAAGTTATATATATTGCCACTATATATATATTGTCATTAATATTGCCACTGTGAATTTTGTCACCAGTATTATATCTAACTGAAACATAGGACAATGTGGACTGTATATTTTTGTCCTTTGACAGAGTGACCCAATTGCTCTGGAGCACAATGTTCATTGAACTGGCCTCACTCCACACAACTGAGAAACCTGCTCAAAGAATTATAATTTAAATCATAGTACCAACTGAAATCTACAGTTTTAAAAATGATAAAAATTAAAACACACTGCATACCTTAGAGCTTTATCTATTAATTTCTTTTTATATTGTTAAAGTGGCTGATTTAACCTTTAACAGCATGGGAAAATGAATGATGGTGAATGTTTTGCTTAAGTTTTTATATGCTGCCTGATATTCAGTTCTATCGAAGTCAATAGAAAACAAACTTGGGCAGACAGTGCAATGAGTTGCTGATTTGCAAAAGCCTATTTTGTACCATCACAAAGATCAATTTCACTCTTGTGAAGCAGCAGAGAATTTAAGTACAATGCAATCCACATTGGACAAAGAGTATAGTTTGGGGCAGAACACAGCCGTGAAGCATTCTTTGTACCATTTTCTCTCTATTTGCAATATAATGAACCTGTCTTTCACATACCCACCCACAGCTCAGCAGCAGTCAGGAGGATGGCAAGGAGTGGGAGGGCCAGATGTCTCTGGGCATTCCTGGGAATTACTCCCAATTCGACCCTACTTATTTAGTTACAGCTGATCCCACGAGAGTCAGTTTAGTTACTAGTGTAAGGCCTCAAAGAACTAAATAAGTCAAGGCAATCTGTCCCAGAGGGAGCAATTACCTTCTTAACACAGCTCCAACTTTCTTCTTGGAGAATGAAGAGATATTTTTACTTAAATCCTTAGTGTCACGAGGGCCTTGGATTCCTCTCCTCAGGGTGGCTTTGTACTAGTCTGACATTACCTGCAAATGTGGGATGCCACCCCAATTATAAAACAGTGTTGTTCCTGGGATTCGAGACAGGGTCACTGCATTGTATTTGAGTCCCATTTACAAGTCGCAGACACCACCCCAATCCTTTGAATAGGTGAGCAGAGTTTTAGATTTATTGTCCACATGCTTCTGTTGATATTTGACATTTTACACAGTTTAATATTTATACATTGTGCTAATTTTCATGACTTGATTTTAACAAAATAAGCAGCTAAAATTATCTGGAAAAATTAGCATTATCAAATTATTACAGGAAGAAGACGCAAGGTGGCAGCAGATGGCAATATTTCTAAATGCTTTACTCCACTTTGTATGCTAAGGGTTATTGTGTTTTTCCAAGTAGACTAACATTAGTGAAGCTAATTTTCACCCAGATAAACTAATCAACCTGGAATGAACTGGGCCATCTATTTGTGAGCTTCATCTTTGCTGTAGTGACTTAGGGTTTTAGTCTTGGCCATTCTAGAAAGGACGAATCATAAAGATTGTCTTCATAGATCTAATTTATAAAATCAGCGAAATCTATTTCATTTGCAAACTTTTTAGCTCCTTGGTTTAATCATCACACATGAAGTATGCTATTATTAAGCTGAGAATCTTCATGAAGGTTCATTTCTACTTGTTACAGTCACTGTTCTACATTTGTTACAATTCCCTTTTGGCCAGTTTGTATGGTAGCACATCTCATCTGCCTACATTCACTGCAAAGCCACGCAAGAACTGACAAATCAAGTTTTGGACAAAGGTAGCTGAGCTGTCAGTACTCCACAAGATCAAGACAGAAGCAGTAGGTCCAGGCCAGATACAGTGTGAGCAGGAAGCAGAGTAAAGTTTTCCTACGCTGTTCCAAACAGTACCTCGTGGTAACTCAGAACAACATTGAAACATACATAAATTCCCATGTCTGTGAAAACCAATTCTATCAGTTATTTGAATAATAGCTCAGCTTGATGATTGAGATGGACAACAGTAGAATACAAGATGACAATGACATGAACAATGTGTACAATGCATCAAAATTAGATTTGTCAAACAGGACAATTCACTCACCTTTTCTCTTTTTGATCTGAGGAGTGTCCTTAAGGGGGTTTATAAAATCATGAGGGGCATGGATAGGGTGAATAGCAAAGGTCTTTTTTCCCCAGAGTGTGGAGTCCAAAACTAGAGGGCATAGGGAAAGATTAAATAGGGGTAACTTTTTCACACAGAGACTGGCATGTGTATGCAATGAGCTGGCAGAGGATGTGGTGAAGGTGGGTATAATTACAACATTTAAAACACATCTGGATGTCTGTATGAATAGGAAGGGTTTAGAGGGATATGGGCCAAATGATGGCAAATGGGACCACATCAGATTGGAATGTCTCGTTGTCACGGACAAATTGGACTGAAGGATTTGTTCCTGTGTTGTATGACTCGATGACTCGATGACTCTATAACTCTGTAACTTGTATATGTTAGGAAAAAGATTTAAGAGTCATCAATAAACTTCAATTAAGGCTGTCACAGGCATCAAAGAGTAATATTTTCACTTCAGAAATTTAATTTGATCTGAGCCTGGTGTCTGCATTACCCTTTCTTTTACATGCTTCTGCCCATTTCTCCCATGGAGGGAAGTAACTGAAGGAAAAGGTACTTCAGAAATTGGGTCATCCAGTCAATACTTCTTCACCTCTGGGATTTGGGGCGTCAAGTCAGCAACTTGTATTTGACTGGTGGCTTCAACATAGTAACATGCTCTGAGTGCTTCACAGGAGCATATTCAACCAAAAACACACTTGGAATTATGTGAAATATCTCTCTTTGTATCCCTTGCTTGTGAACATGATGGATTGGGGCAGAATATCTGGATGTAAGTGATGAATTTAAGCCATAATTATAGTTATAGAAGTGTATTAGTAGGGATTCTTCTAGAAATGAGAGGCTATAGCCATCAGGAAAGACAAAACAGGTTGGGGTTATGCTTTAAAAAGGAGAAGGCTGAGGGACAAGCTTTCAAGTCATGAAGACGTTTCTTAACTTAGAAAATGAGCTTGCTTCATAGGATAGATCTGTACTAAAGGTTCAAGCTCCTTCCGGGAATGTATTGACCAAAGGTCTCCACCCTCATCTCAATAAAACCAATCTCTGCTTTCAAATTCCCTCTACTGTCATAGACCTATACCCATCATTTTACCTGTGTAGGTGACAGAGATTATAAAAACCTATTGTTACTAATGAACAGTGAAGCTTTAGTAACGTCCATGTTTGGACTACTGGAATAGCATATTAAAATTTTGTGTTCTTTCATGAACTTTTATTTCTTTTTCATTTTCTCTTAGCAACTGTATTTATTGACAAGAGTACAATGGACTGCATGAGAAAGCTCAGGGGATTGAGGGTAATAAAAGGTAAAATTAATAAAATTGGAATGCAGCTGATACACTAGGAGTTTTAAGGATAGAATAGAGGGAGTACATCAAGATTTTTTGATTTGAAATTCCTCCTTGAGACTGCACTCCCAGGAACTGTGAATTTTCTAGTGAAAGGAATGAAATTGTATTGTAGAATGATTTAAGAATAAATCAAAGTTCCTACTTTGAGGGCTGTGACAGAAACATTTTATACGATTTCCTGTGTTATTGGTAAAAATGAGTTTTCTAAGAAATGTTCAGTTTTAATGGAGATCCGTTTTGGATGCAATTAATTAAATTAGTTTCAAAGTAATTTTAAGAGCTGGAAATCTGAAAAAGAAGGGAAGATGCCGGAAAGAGCAAATCTGTCAATCTCCCTGTCAAATGAACATTTTGGGTCTGAATCTGCCTTTGAATTGAAAATTAAAGCTTGAACACAGCAATAATTTGCATTTATATAGACTTTCTAACGTACTTCACAACCAACAAAATATTTTTAATGAAAAGAAGGTAAGAACATTTTTGTGCAGGATAATGATTTTGATTTAAACTGCATTTTAACATAGGAAATGTTCTAATCTATTTCAAGAAGGAGTTAAGTTAGTTCTTCGGGATAAAGGGATGAAAGCATATGGGGCAAAAGCCAGAGCAAAATATTGAGTTAGATGATTAGCCATATTCATATTGAATGGTGGAGCAGGCTTGAAGGAATGAATGACCTACAACCCACTCCGGTTTCTATGTTTCTGTGCTTCACAGGAGTGTAGGCTGGCAAAATTTCAACTCCAATTCAAGGAAGGCATGATTAAAAGCTTGATCGAAGAGAGAGATTTTAGATTCATTGAGCAGGATTTTGAAGCTGTGGATGGGAATCAGAGGAGAGGTCTAGTTTCAGGTCTGACACTGAGCACTGTGCTTTGGTTGTACTACTAGAATATTCAAAGCCACAGCTAATAAAAGGGCAGGGAAGCAGGCTTGGAGGGGAACTTGCAGTTGGTGGTATTCCCATGTGTCTGCTGCCCTTGTCCTTCTAGATGGAAGTGCTCTGGGGTTTGGAAGGTGCTGCCTGAGGATCTTTGGTGAATTTCAGCATTGCATCTTTTAGATAGTACACACTGCTACTACAGAACGTCGGTGATGGAGGTAGTGGATGCTTGTGGATGTGGTACCAATCAAGTGTGCTACTTTGCGCTGGATAGTGTCACGCTTCTTGAGTGATCTTGGAGCTGCATCCATCCAGTCAAGTGGGGAGTATTCCATCACACTCCTGGCTTGTGCCTTGTAGATAATGGACAAGATTTGGGAAGTCAAGAGGTGAGTTACTTGCCAGTATATTCTTAGCATCTGACCTGCACCTGTTGCCACTATGTTTATGTGGCAAGCCCAGTTGACTTTCTGGTCAATGGTGACCCCCAGATTTTGACTTCAGGGGATTCAATCATAGTAGCACCATTAAATGTAAAGGGATGGTGGTTAGATTGTTTCTCATCAGAGATGGTCATAGATGTTAATTTTCAGGACATGGAGGAGCAATTCTGCCCTTTCTGACTTAGGAGGACCGCTGCATCACCAGTTAGGTTTTCTCCAAAGCTGTTCTCACTGTTGCGGCTGGGAAGACTCTGCCATCCAGGGTTAAACCTGCAAATTGGTTTAAATATAAGCCTTTCAGCTAAGATCATATTAAATTGGCAACCCACTTGCCTGGAATGTAACCAGTTGGAGGTGAACAAAGTCAGTTTTAAGATTTTCAATTCTAACAGTCCACCTGACCTCAGATCCAACTAACTTGGGGAGTTAAAATTACTCACTAAGTGCTCAAAATAATGTTAAGGAGATTCAAATTTTTGCATCAAAAGCAATACCAGACTGTAGCAATGTGGTACAAGTGTTTGCCATCAGCTACACAATAAGTGCAGTCACCATCAAGCATGGGAACCTTATCTAAAAAGCTTTAAAAAAAGTTAGATAGACCCCTGCTCTGTTACTTGAATATTGATGACTGAGAAGAACTGACCTCCTTTTCAACTATTTTCGATCATCAAGAGATTTGATTGACTGTCAGAAGCCAAGGAGCTGTGAATAAAGTTCATCATTTTCTCAATCACTTGGCAATATCAAGAATGGGACGAATTAGCAGTTGTCTCCTTGAATCATTGAAGAATGGCTAATGTCATAAAACATGCCAGATAGCAATTTTTCATGAAACATTGTTTTGTGCCATTAAAATGATGCCTGACTTCATTGGAGTTTTACAGAGGGCTGTATGACAGGGAAAAAGAGATACACGATTTGATGCTATAGGACCACGTCTTTGGCTCCTAGAAGGAAAACACTACCTGGTCAATATCTTGTACATTACTTCAATTGTCTTGTAAATCAGAATATCTCCTGACAGTAGAATTCAGTTTAAAATAAATGTACTTATGCAGTCCACATAAAAGTATATTTCAGTCATGAAGTCTCATCTTTAAAAGACCGTTCCTTTAATTACTCATTAACAGTTCAGATGAACTTTTCTGTACTCATTGACTGTAACTGCCTTGCCAGCAAATTCTTTAGCCTGTCGTTATTGCACTTGTCTATCCAGGGTTTGTGTTAGAAAATGTGTTACTAGGAGATAACTAAATGTATCTAAGTATCAGTGAAAAAGGAAGCACAGTGATAGCCTTCACAGACTCATTCCCATGAAACTTGTGCTAGAGCACATCGATTGCCAGAAGCCGTGTTTTGAACAAGAATAGCTTGTGCCGCTCGCGCTGCAGTAACATGAAGGGAACTGATATAGATGACAGTGCTCTTAGCTCCATGTGGTCCAAACCTTCATCAGCGCTGCAACAAAACAAGTATTGAATACTGGAGAAAATCAAAGATTAGGAACGATCTCAAATTTAAAGTGGTATTGTGCTGTGAAAGTGACCTGTATGTCACTATACTGCACTTGTAAACAGAAATGTGCAAATGAGGTCTTCTAGCATGGTATAGTTGCTAGTTACGTTTTAAATAAATGTAACACAAGTATGAGGTTTTTCAGACAACGCAGTGACCCTGCAGTGGGCCTTTTATAATTCACTATTTTCACCAGAAGTCTTCCAGAAATTGGGTGAGTGTGACTTTACTGAGGTATTTAACAAAGCAAGACACTACAAAATGGCATTGAAATGAACTTTGGTGCTTTTTTCTGGGGAGGGAATGTTGGCTAGGACACTCCAAAATCATTGAAATCATGTCACGTCTCTTTACTTTCCAACAGAAGAGATAAAAGGAGCTTACATTAACTGGTAATCTGAAGAACTGCGCCTCCAACAAACAGCATTCACTCTCCTTGGCTGTAACTGAAATTGTGGGTTCAAGTCCTGAACTAGAAACTGCAACCTTAAAATGGTGAGAGTTTTAGGAATGTAAGAAGCAACATAGGAACAAGAGTAAGCCATCCAGCTACTCAGTCTTGATCTGCTATTTAATAAGGTAATGGCAGATCTGATCTTAACCATGTCTATGATTTTGGTTCTATATCCTTGATATTAGCAAAAATCTATCACTCAGCTTTGAAATTTTGAACAAAATTAGCCTCCACATTATTTTTTGGTGGAGAGAGTTCCAGATTTCGACTGCCATTTGTTATCAATTGAACTAAGCACACATTTAAAATTAGGCAAAATGGCAGATGTCATTTTAACATCGGTCAACAGGCAAATCAATGCTGTGCCTCAAATTGCACATGCTGATGCTTTCAGTTGAAGCTTTTTTTGTTTGGTGTGAATGCCCGAGAATAACGCTATTGTAGAGTTCCATTGGGTGGTATTGTGTATTTCTCACTTTCAACAGCTGAATACCATTTTGAACTTGAGGTCCTGGTAAGCATTTTTGCACTTTAGCCCTGTTTTGTGTGTTGGATTGGCCTACTGGTTGGAGCTGAATTGCCCTATCTATACAGATTTGTATGTGTGGGCACTCTGTCTTTTAACATTTGAAGATGCATTGTTGTAGAACTTGATATAGGGATGTAATCCTGTGCTTATCTCAAATGCTGTATACTTATTGTATTCTGGAAGCTTTATACATTTAAATATGCTCATTTAATTTATTCCTGTTATCAGGCTAATGCAGCAAGTGGAGTGTTAACGGTGGATTTAGAAAATTGATGTAGGGAACATACATGATGCAATATTCTCTAATCCATAGAACATTTACATTGTGTCTAAAATGAAGCATCTTCTTCAAACTATTAATATCAGTCCCAGATTGAGGATTTCAATATGTTCATATTGCAAAGCAAAGGCTGGATTTAATCAGACATCAAATTCAACATCAGACAACTCTGTTTGATAATACTTTAATTCACAAATCTCATTTTTGGTGGGAAACTAAGAGCTGATCTTAATGTATTTTGGCAAAGAGTCATTTTTGCTGAGTTTCATCAAGGGTTTATCACTGCCTGCAGTTTTGATCAGCAAACAGACACTGACTTTGTCCACAGTCACAATCATTTTCCATTCGTCAGTCACATTTAACACTTGGCAGGCAATGCAAAGTAATGTCGGGCTTGCTGGGCACTGTGTGTACCAGGCTCAGCATTGTCATCAGGTACCCCCACCATGAAACTTCAGGCCACTTTTTACCTAATGCTGCCTGGACAGCCCATTATTACTGAACCCCACCCACCATCTCGAGCTACAATTCTAATTCTCATCCTTGCACCCGAGTCCTCTCACTAGTTTGGCCACCTCCACACTCCCCATGTCCTGCACAGACTCCTGTTGAGGCCATGGCAGTGGTCACTGCCTATCACACCCGCTCCTGCAGCTCCCAAGCAATACCATCTCATTCACCCATGCATTGAATATCCCCCTCCTTTACATATCCCAGATTACTTCCTCCAGTCCCCAATTTTGAGTCCCACTACACACATTTGATGTTCATTCTGCTGACCCTGGTACTGTCTACATGCCTGACCAAAATGGGGGGGACTGCCCTGAATGATAACTAAGAGCTGAAGAGCCATCTAGACTCGAAACATTAGCTTGCTCTCTCTCCATGGATGCTGTCTGACCTGCTGTGATCTCCAGCATTTGTTGTTTTCAGTACAGATTCCAGCATCTGCAGTAATTTGTACCTACATTGACATTTATCATTTGGTTTGTTTTTTTTTACTTTATAATTTAAATTTACTGGCTCCTGGCTTCTTGTGATGTTTTTCAAATGTTTTGAGCAACAAAAGAGTATCTTGGTGTTAGTGATTCTGTTGAGTCTATCGCCGACTGGAATATTGTGTCAAAAACAACAGGGCAATCCTTCTCAGCCCATTTAGCTGTTAAATAATAACCACAGCAGGGTAGCAGAGGGCTGTTCTTTTGGTTAATTTTAGTGGCAAGTTAGTCATGTGTGTAAACAGTGGTGCAACATTTGTGGAAAGTGTTAACTAGCCATGATGGATCTCCATTACATAATCTACATGTTTTAACAGCTTTTACAGATCTGCATACATTGATTTAAAATATCTATTTGGAAAGAAATTTCTGTCCTTATGAGGGAGAGGGCACAAAAATTCAGGGATGGGACCAATGTGTATTTTTTTGTCCCTTGGTAAATAAAAACCTTATGTTTCTGTCAGGTTTAGCTTATTTAGCCAGCCATCTTAGGCCTGTGATATGCTGCTTCTGTACATGTAAGGTTGGTATTACAGAAGTAAACAAGTTAAAATACAAACCAAAAATCTCCTTAAGAATTGTATCTTGTCTATTGCTATAATGTTGTATGTGCGTGGCAGAACCAGTGGCCCAGGTTTTGCTGTTCTATCAATTACAAGGCTGTCAGTGCTTGCCATTATTCATTTGTAATACTGACAACAACTTCTGATGTTTGCACACGTGCAGTTAAACACGAAAATCTGGAAATTGCTATCATTGAAACCCCGCTCCTTCAGAGGCTGTGCAGTTGTACTCTTTCACAATCTACATAGAAATTACTGTCATCATGCAAACCTAGACAGATTATCTATTACTACTGCACTAAAAACAAACGAAAAACATAGAACTTATTCAATTAGAACCAACTATGGTTTACCACTGTGGTAAATCCTGAACAATCCTTTTGACCACAAAGATTTAACAATAATTCAGCCCCTCAAGGAGATAATTAATGTTTAAATTGAAAAGAAATAATTTGTCTTGTATGTAACAAAATAAAGAACTGCAGATGCTGAAGATCTGAAACAAAATCTGGAGAAACTCAGCATGTCTGCTTTATCTCCTTCTGTGCCCCACATCCTTTATGACATGGGTTTCTTTCAGCACAATCAACCCATTTCCACCTATTCATGGTCCACATTATCAGCTTTTCTTCCTCCCTAACTTACTATTAATCATTCCTATGTCTGCCTAACATTCTGTTTCATCTTCTCCTATCTGCTTACTCTTCCCCGCCACCATCCCTTGTTGTCAGCATACACACCATCTTTTCCTAGATATCAGTTCTTAAGAAGTGTAACTGAAATCAAATTGTTAACTCTGCTTTTTTTTCACAGATGTCGCCAGACCTGCTGAGTTTCTCCAGTTTTTTTCTGTTTTCATGTTTCATGTCTGTGTTTTACTTTCTTCTGTTTATCACTTCACCCGATTTGTGTACACTCATCTTTATTTCATTTCCTGGACAACAATATTATTTATATTTACCTTGATTTTCCCTTCTCATGACAGAGCCAGAAGAAAATAAGACAAAAGCAATGACAAGAAGTTGCCAGAGATGCAGTTAAAAGTAAAGAAAAATGTAAAAGAGGGTGAGAGATGGGAGAGAGCAATCAGAGTGAAGGAAGACCAGAGCAGATGCAAACTCAGAAACACAAAGACAACCATCTGGACTTGAACTCAATATGAACTTCCATCCACACATCCATCCCATCACAAAAACCTTTCCTAAAGCGTCTACTTCCAGCTCTGAGACATTGTTTCATCATTACTGTCTCAGCTCATCGGCTGTTGAAACCTTCATCCCTGCCTTCATTACCTCTTCACCTACTCCATTAATGTTCTCCTCGCCAACTCCAATCTTCGACCTGATATAACCTGTGTTCATTCAAAGCTCTGCTGCTCATACTTGCACCAGGTATCATTTACACTGTGCTTGCTTACTCACACTGGCTCCCAGTCTGCCAGTATGTCAACTTTAAAATCCTCATTCTTGTTTACCATATCCATACAAATTTTTGTTGTTGGATGGACAAGTGCTTCAAGTTCATGAGACTTTGAGGAGAAAAAGGAGACAAAGAAAGTTAAAAATAAATGTAAACACACAGAAGAAAAAGGAACATAAGGAAAAAAAAGGACAAAGCCACAGGAAGAAAAAAGGTACAATTTTAAAAGATATCATCAACAATTCAAGAACGTAAGAACATAATCAGAGGAAAATAACAGAAACAAAGAGAGGAATATCCTCAAAGATTGAAGGTGCAATTTCCCCTGCCTGCTGATGGTGAGAGATGTGGTGAGAAGGGGAATGTTTAGGTGATTTTGCCCTGGAGAGATACTTATACCTTTCTTGCCACCTTGCCAATGAAGTGCTGGGCAAGAAGGCACATGGGGACTTTGCTGATCTACCACCAGTCAATGGCCTCCACTCTCCACTCCTTGATTACATATCTTCCTGGCAGGTGAGAAAAGAGGCTGGTTTTCTGATTAAGTAACCAGGACTACCCACCTGATACCAAGTTTGGGCAGACTCCAATTGCCTCAATCTAGGGGCAGTCAGAGGAACCATTAAGGCCTCCAACTCCCCTCGTCCATGAGATGCTGGAGGAAAAAGACCTATCTTCTTGGAATTGGATCCCATGAAGAGTAGCCCTTAATCGTAGTCTTTTGGACCCAGAATTGCAGGCCTCTGTTTTGGCCAGCATTTACTGGCAAGTCAGAGTGCCACACTGTCGAGGCCGACAATTGCAGAGAAACTCAGTTAATCTCACTGATCCATTCTTAACAAACTGATTGGTGTGTGATCTGGTGAGCATTGAGGCGGTGGGAGGTGTAAAATTAGTCGATACTTAATTAAACCCACCCCCACACTCAGTCTGGAAAAGGGAAAATCGTGGGCAGAAATTCTACTGCTAGTGAACGAATTTAAGACACACAACATATTATATCATTTCAATAAAATATTTCCCTGATATTTTTGAATATAGAGACACTGTAGGAATGAGATTTACAACTACATATTTTCCTAATTGAACAGGTTATTTGGACTGCTATGTTTCATGCAATTAAAGCAAATGCAAATTCCCCATTCTGCTGAAGCAATTCCATAAAGTGTTAAAAACTAAAATGATTTATGTTGCTTCTAGCCACACAAAATGTAGGCAGTTCTTGTCCTGTAATTTTGTTTTTATGGTTACTGAGTGGGATAATTGAATTACTCCCTATTTCCGCTTACATTATCATCTCTTCATGAGCCATTTCTTTGGCACCTTGTAATTATCATGCCTTTAAACAATCAAATTAGATTATCAGTTCCAATATAAAAACCTTCTTAAATCTAAGATATAGCTTCCCTGAAAGCATCTGATATTTATTTTGTTAATAGTTGAAACAGCTCAGAGCAGCAGTGTCCCAAGTGTAATCCTCACTTGGCTGAATTAGCTGAAGTTAGAAACAATAGGCTAAAAGTGAGATTGATACAACTGGCATTAGCACCTCTAGACAAGAGAGGGAATCTGTCATGATTCCTGCTAATAACTACCATCCAGTTGCCCCATCACTTGAAACATTCAAGATGCATCTCTAAATTATTTCTGTTTAAAAGTTTTCTCATTGAGATTACTATTGCAGCAAGTCATGCCTGGTTTAGCTAGTGAGACCCATGTGCATGTTGGCAGAATACGGATATTAGTCTGTAATGGCGACACAAAGAAGAGGGAAGTATACATAACTTACAGCAGGATAATCAACAGTGATGCACTCTGCTGAATAGCTAGGTAACTGTCAAAGCTATTGTGAGTTGTCCCATTTGGAAATGATAGCAGAAGCCGTTCAGTCCCTATGGAATTGTATCTGATCAAGGAGTTGTTAGGAAGGAACAACTTTAAAAGTACCCCTCTATTTTCCATTAGACATCAGTTATAAGGAGGACGAAAACCCAAAGATGCACAAAGTTTATTTAGCATATAGCTTTCCTCAAACTTATACTAACAATTTAACAGCCATATCATCCTTTTCAAAAGTCTGAATTAACTGATTAAGTGCACAAATCATTCACAGTTTATAATTACCTGTCCAGTACCTTCCCAGAAATTATTTATTATTGATAATCGGAACAAGTTTAAGATGGATATAAAGCCAGAAAACATAAACCCCTCTGCACTACTTGATATCTAGTGGCAGGGGAATTTGGTGCCTCCCCCACTGAATAGACTGACTTACACACTGAACCTCAAGCATGGTACATTATTGTGGCTCATTATATCATTGCATAGCATTTGGATTATACATTTGGTATCAAAGGAGATGATATATAACTGCATCAAAGGATGTTGTTTTAGGACTGAACAGCTCTTGGTGAACTTGTTCTGATTTGAACCTACTACTTGGAGTGTCTCATTCAATCCAACACCCTGCTCACTGCCTGTAGCTCCTCTCTAATTGATTGCAACATAAACCTGACCTGACAATTCTCAACAGTCAAATCTTATTCATATCCCAGCAATCAGAGTGATAGTTCAGAAAAAGTGACTTATGGAAATTCCCAGACAAATTAAAAGGAATAAGTATCAAATTCAATGAGACTGGGTATATCTAGTCAAGATTTTGAATACTGTGGGTACTACTAATGCAGGTAACAGGGCTTCCACCCCCAAGTCAGGGCACTACCACAGTGCCATTAGGCCCTTAACACCTGCAACCAAAGCAGCCCTGGGGTTAAGGATCTTGGTGGTCAAAATCCCATCCCCCAAGAGTTACTGGCCAAACAGATACTGATATCTGTGTACTGAGGCAGCACCACTGGGTGAGTGATGGTAGCTGCAGGTAATGCAACAACCAGACGTCTAAGATTACCCTTTAGAGTGAGGGTTGTAAATGAGGACAGACTAGCAGTCATCAGGCACCCCATTTCCCATCTCCAACTTTCCAATACCAGGTCCCTCAATCAGGTTGTGACTGTCTTTGAATTACAGACTTCCCTCCCAACCATACATCTTGCATTTTTCCCTCAACCCCAGAGCCAGTAAGCACCCCTAACAAGATTTGCAGTTGTGAAATCCTTCTCCAATAACTGCCCTACCTGCTATTGGTTAAATACCAGTGGAGATGGAATGAGCCCCTTAAGTGTCCATTAACTGTCCATCATAATCTAATTCTAACTCTAATTCAAGGACCTAAATTAATGGCTGTGCAGGAGGACCATCTATGAGCCTACTACCCAATTGAATAGCCACTGTTTCTACATTCAGGTTGGCTGAGAGTATTACATCCTGACTATGCATGGGCTTGTTCCATTTCTATGATCATAAATCTTGTTGAAAAGCTGATGATATTGCAGATGGGCTTCAGACAACTTACAGAAGTGTGTATTTTGCTCTTACTTTGATCCTGGAGATAAATAAAGATCTTTGGCATGGAACCACAAAAAAATGAACAGGACTCATTTCAGCACATCAGCATTCTTTGTACCAAATGCATGTGTGTAAAGTAGTCTAATCAAAGCAGGAGACTGGTCTAAACTGGAAATATACAATCCGTTCTTTTCCCTTTATGTGATCATAAAGTCACTGTGAGGTAAATGAACCAAAGTATAATCTTATCTCTGCAAGAATCTAAATTACATACTTGGGCCCCTCTCAGAATTTGGAAAGAATACTTAATCTCAGGACTCCAGTTCTGTCTCTGGCAATTGCTGGAGGTTCTAGTTTGCCCCACCCCAGAGTAGATGGATACAAAGTGTGTTTTCCCTGTAGAGGGTGAACTTTGTCCAATTGCTGTAGACAGGTCATTTTGCTGGAATGACCTACCTTCTGATCTTTGGACATTTAGCTGCTGTTTGGAAAGGAGCTAAAAGTCCTAGATGTACGTGGAACTTTAAAGAATAGCAAACCATTTCAGCCTTACTGTCTGGCTTTACTGGCACTCTGCTTTCAAGGGGACGTGTCGGCATTGCCAGGCCTGTCACCATTTTCTCTTGGTTGCCATTATCTGGATGGTTGCTTGGCCAAACCCCAGGGAAATAAGGCTATTGGATAGGAACTCCCACCTTTCCAACTTCTTTAAAAGGAAGCCATTGACTTCACTGCTCTCAGCTGTATCACTGGTTCTGATAATTGGCAACACCAACATCATTTGGCATAATCTTATAGGGGACTGAGCAGCATGGGCTGAGGTGGGATTTATGGCAGGATTCAATGAGATATCCTGTGAGGTCTATCTTGACATCGAGAACATCTCGCTCCATCTTCCATATTTTGATGAGCAGCGAGGCAAATTTCTCGCTAGGCAGCAGCAAGTTGCCAATTAAGAGGAATTATTGTTTATTAAATGCCTTGTTGACAGCCCAACTCATCTCACTAATATTCAACTTTGTACTTTACCAAACCTGCCAAACAAGGTAGAGATTGATAAAACTCAACATGGAATCCAGAGCGTGTCGCTGGTGGATTCAGTGCATTCCTTGTTCTGACCATCCTTAGGAAGCACAGACTTGCATTGCAGGGTGTACTGGCAACTAGCATTGAAAGCTATAGGCGCAGATTCACTTTATGTGCAGCCACAGGCACCTAGCTCGTGGAATGGAGCAGGATACTTCTCAGATCGATTCGTTTCCTTTCCTGGTGCTCACTCATGTATCACTGATCTGCATGTTCACAACATCATTACCTTTTATTGCCATGCCATATCGTGCCTGTTTGCATATTTTCACCTCAAGCAGGGCCAAAGATTATTTGTACTGCTCTATCAAGGTGGTCTTTAGAGCAGGCATTCAGACAGGCTGCTTTTCATGCTGGTCAGTAGGGATCAGACAATCAAATAGCCATGTCGGAAACTGGTGGGTGTTGGTCCTCAGTCCTGTCAAGTGGGGAGCTGCTTTTGGTCAGGGGTCCCAGAACAATCCCTCATAAGAACAGCCTACACACGGTTCAGGGGCTTGGACACTCTCTGTCTTCCACTTGGGTTGCTCAGGGTCAGGGAAATCTGTTCCAGTGCAGGAACAAAAACAAAAGCTGCTGGAAAAGCTCAGCAGGTCAGGCAGCATCTGTGGAGAAAAAAATCAGAGTTAATGTTTCGGGTCAGGCGACCCTTCCTCAGAACGGGGGAGTGGATAATGGTCAGTCCTGCAGCAACCAGCACCGGCCATCAGGGGGACTGGGTCCTGTTAGTCAGGGATTTACAGTGGTCAGGAATCTGGTTAGACAAGTCTAGGGGCCGGTTGTAAAAGGTTGATCAGAGTTCTGGAGTGAAAGCAGTCCTGGGTGTTGATCTTACAGGAGGTTTCGAGACTGGGTAGGTGATATAAGAACAGTGGGGATCATTGCCAGAAAAGAAGAGTCAGGTCTGATGGAGTGGTGGGGTGAAGCAGAGGCATTTGCAGAGACTGGGACAAGGATAACGAGGGATATGCACAGACTGAATGAGATGTATGCGAAACAGCAGCAGAGGACATGGTAGGTTACAGGAGGGGGAATTGGGGGCAGTGATCGCCACTGTAGCCTCCACTAGGGGAGTATAAAGGTAGAAAGAGGCTCTTGGGTAATGCGAGGCAAAAAGGGGACATGGAGGCTTTGGTGGGGGTGTTAGCTGGTGATCAGGCAGGGCCTTGTGCTGTTATTGCCATTGTGAACAGTGTTCACTGCCATCACTTTCCATTTTCTAGATGTGACATGCTGTGAGAAAACAGCTGGCACGATGCTTGGGGTGGGCAGTTCCGGTGTTAGTTTGATAGGCAAAAGTTTTGGACCCATGTTAGCTGGATGTTAGGATATTGAATGAACAAAGACGTGAAATAGACAATTACAAAGCACAGCGACATTTAATGTACAATCATTTCATTGTCCATTTGCGATGCACTTAGTGTGAGAGTGCTTAGGGATCAGATGCTGGTCACAGGCTAATTTGCAACATGCCATTGCTGCTTGCAGATTGAACTTGGCCATTTCAATAATGTGGAAGTGAGCCGAAAGACCAATGCTGGCTGAAAGGGAGCCACTATTCATGCAACTTCCTAGGATCCTGTGTGAGCTACAGACCATCGCTTGATCAACTGTTGTGTAATGATGGTCTGTACTGAATGCAGTGAGATGTTGAGCATGTTATGTGGGCCCAGGATAGGAAGGGTGTCGTACGCTCCAGGAACTCCCTTCTCAATGACTTTGGGTGGTCACTCAGTTGGTCTTGTTTCTTCACTCAGTTGATGCACACTCTGAGACTAAGGCTGCATGAATGATGGAGACATGGCCCTTGTTATCGGGGTGCAGCATTGTCTCACTGTGTGGAGGAATGTACTCAACCCTCATCTGCAGGGTGTGCCACCAATGACTCTTCTGTATACTCTATATAGTGTGTGCTGCATCATCCTGGTGTGCTGTGCATTACTCAATTGCAGCAGGTAACAAGATAACATGCTGGATGCTGAAAGAGCTGGGAGAGTGGGAACAGTCTTCCGAGGATGAGGATATTGGGGAGGAGGAAGCTGTAGTTGTCTATGACTGAGCTCAGCTCACCTCAGCTCAGCAGACAATCATGGAATGTAAAATAGTCATTGGTTGTGGTGCTGAAATCTGGTTTGTATTGTCAGATGAACTTACACTGGTTTTGTTTGTGCTCCCTTTTGCATTAAATAAAAGGTCATGTTTGCATTTGTCTGATTCCTTGCCTGCCTGTGATGTTCCTATGCTGGATATGGGCCTACAGTGGGCTCGCTGGACAAGAAAGCACTTACTTAGCACTTACTTAGAAGCTGTTTAGATGGAGGGTGACTAGGGACAGATAAACTATGTGGCATGGTGTTTAATTCCCAACTAGGATGAGCGAATGGGATCATATGTGTGAACATCAGCCATGTCGACTATGTGCTATGAGCAGTGTGGCTTTGTGGCTACAAAGCGCAACTGTGTTGCCTGAGGGAGGCAACACTGGATTGCCAACACTTGTCCAGGGCACAGCAGCCTTTCAAAGATAGGGCAGGCTCAAGAAATGTTAATTTTTTGATCAATATCCGGTGGGTGGCAACTTGTTCTGGGAATGGCATGTGGTAAGCTGTGGCTGGAAATGGACATGATTAATGCCATAAGATTAGGCAGGGGTGGTAGTTAACATGATATATTTGCTAAGATACAGCGAGAAAACCTGGCGCTAATTAGACTTAGATTCAGATCAATGTCTTTAGCCAATTTCTAGACCCTCACCATAATTCCCATCCAGACCCAGCCCCTTTCACTTTCTCAACTTAAAGAACATAAGAACTAATAGCCTGCTCTGCCATTTAATATGATTATGGCTGATCTCGTCTTGGTCTCAACTCCACTTTCCTGACCACTGTTCATAATGCTTCAACCCACTACTAATTAACAATCTGTTTTTCTCCTCCTTAGATTTTCTCAATGTCCTGCATTCACTACACTTTGGGATAGTGAATTCCACAGATTCACGACCCTTCAAGAGAAGTAATTTCTTCTCATGTTTTAAACCTGCTATCCTTATTCCAAAACTGTGACCTCATGTTCTAGATTTCCCAATCACAAGGAATCATCCTTTCTACGTCTACTTTGTCAATTCCCTTTAGCATCTTCTGTACCTCAATTAGATCTCCACTGATTCTTCCAAACTCCTGAGCCTAAACTGCTCCATCTGTCTTCATAAGATGAACGCCTCATATCTGGTATCAATCTGAACTGCCCTCCAATACAACTATATCTCTCCTCAAGTAAGGGGACCAAAATTGTATGCAAAACTGTAGGTGTGGTCTCACTAATGCCTTGTAGTGTTGCTGTCTCTCCTGAGTTGAGTTTCAAGTCTTATATTCTTAGTGCAGCCCCAGGAACACTTTCTTCCTTCTGCTTCTAGCTTAGAATAGAATAGAATCCCTACAGTGTGGAAACAGGCCCTTTGGCCCAACAAGTCCACACCAACCCTCAGAGCATCCCACTCAAACCTGTACCCCTGTAACCCACCTAATCTACACATCCCTGAACACTCCAGACAATTTAGCATGGCCAATCCACCTAGCCTGCACATCTTTGGACTGTGGGAGGAAACCCACACAGACATGAGGAGAATGTGCAAACTCCACACAGTCGCCCGAGGGTAGGATTGAACCCGGGCCCCTGGTGTATTGAGGAAACAGTGCTAACCACTGAGCCACCATGCTGCCCACCATGCTTGTTGCTGAAAGATTCACATGTGGTTAGAAGACACTGTGTGTAGGTGCTAAATGCATTTTCACACCATCTGGCAGCACTTTGTGGAGACAGAAGAGGCTCAATGGATGGAGTCTGCACTGAGAACCTGTTGCACTATCTGGAAACAGGGAACACATGCCTGTGCATGACATCAGGGCATGATAACATCTTGGCCCTCCTTTGTCAACATCCCTAATGTGTGTTGCCAAAGCGTTGTCTACCAGTGACTGTGCCAGGGAGGTTCAACATACAGAGAGAGTCAATGCTGCAGGAGCCTGTGTGCCTGGGTACTGGGGCCAATGTTGTTTTGCTTTAAAAGACCTTTGATTGGTTTTTGCTGCAGTCCCCTCCCTCACCCAACCCCCCCCCCCTAGTTATGAGTGTGCTTATATCCATTTTCTTCCCCACTTCATACTTTTGATTTGCATCAGGATGGAAGGTGATAGTAAGTGCTCCTCTTCCAGTGACTTCTAGCCACAGCCTGAAGGTGCTGGTAAGCCCCTCAATATCCAAAACACCTTCCTAATAGCCTATCCCACAGCCTCACAAACTTCATACTTTCCCAAGTCTCTACCCAACACATCTAATTTCACTTATTCCACCCAGCGCCTGGCATATGAGGTGACTATGCCTGGCATGGTCATATACTGCCCCCTCTCGAGGCCAGGGTGCTCCTTACTACGGACTACCTGTCCCAATCTTCCACATTACATTCTTCCCAGTTATGGTTTACTGTATCACCCCCTGAAAAGCCTGCTGCCCCTTTCATAATTGCACCGTGCCGTTCCCCACAGCTTGATGACCCCAATGCCTGCTGAAGGTTGGTAAGACCTGGGCAAGATGTGCCCAGACCATTGACTAAACATCTCCTTGACTGCACAATCCCTACCTGCCAGATTTATCGCTGTGGGACTAACACACTGACCGTGACCCACTCCCTAGACTGCAGATGCATAGACCCCTGAGTGAGAACACCCTGAATGGATTTCTGATCATTGCCTTGATTGGTATGGAAGACTGGCCTTACCGTACTGTGCTGGGACCCCTGACTGACGTGTGTCTCCATGCACTTCATTGAGGACTATTCCCCTAAGCATTGGATGTTTGGCTGCCTGCACATGCAGTGTGTTTGGCACGTAAGCTGCTGGCATGTAAAACAGATGTAGATAGCCTGCTGCCATGCATTTCACCATAGCCCACATTACTCAGACTCCATAAAATTCCACCCACAATCTCACAGCTCACATTTTTGTACTCCATCTGACCATCATTTCTCGTTGACGTTAATGGAATAATCCCACTGCAATAAATTCAAGGAGAGTTATTTCAAGACAATTAGCAAAGGGCAATGAATGTGGTTTTGTCAGCATTTCCCACAGACCAAGAACAAACCAAACCTGCTTCCTGATTCCCGGTGTTGTACATTTCTTGTCTACAAATCTCTACACTGCCTCACTCATCCGACCTTTTCAATCTCCTCCAGCCACTATGTCCTTGCAAAGACTCTGCTTATTCTACTTTAGTCTTTTGTATAACCTCTGTTGTCTGCCCAACACTCGTGGCAGAACCTTCAGGCTCCTGGATCCTACTCTCTGCAGCTCTATAAGATCATAAGAAATAGGGACAGAAGTATGTCATTCACCCGCTCGAGCCTGCTCCGCCATTCAATAGGATCATGACTAATCCGACATTCCTCATATCTACTGTCCTGCAATTTCTCCACAACCCTTGATTCCACTAATGATCAAGAATCCAGCTCAGCCTTAAATATACAGACGGACTCTGCACCCACAGCTCTCTGTGGCAAGGAGTTCCAAAGTCTCAACCCTCTGAGAGAGGAAATTTCTCCTCAACCCAGTCTTAAATTGGCGGCCCCTTATTCTGAGACTATGCACTCTGGTCCTAGACTCTCCCATGAGGGGAAACATCCTCTCAACATTTATCTTGTAAGCCCCTTAAGAATCCTACAAGTTTAAATGAGATCACTTCTCATTCTTCTAAACTCCAGTGAGTAGAGTCCCAACCTGTTTAACTTTTGCCCATAAGACAATCCCTCCATAGCAGGGATCATCCTATTGAATCTTCCCTGAACTGCCTCCAATAAAATAATACCTTTCCTTAAATAAGATGACCAAAAATGGTCATAGTGCTCCAGATGTGGTCTCACTGGCACCTTGCAGTTTAAGACATCCCTAATCTGATGCACCAACCCCTTGAAGTAATGGCCAACATTTTCTTAGCCTTCTGGATTACCTAGTTTGCTAGCTTTCTGTATTTCATGCATAAGTACTTCAAGGTCCTTTTGTGTTGCAGATTTTTGCAAATTTTCTCCATTTTAATAATATTCTGTTCTTTTTTCCTCCCTTCCAAAATGAACACTCACTTCCTCACTTCCTTCCTTTACTCATTGTCATTTCAAAAGAAATCCCTTTCGCCAAACATTAAGTTGCTCTGTCTATTTTTTGCTTTCTTGTTCAACTTATTCTTATTTCAACTTCCCTGTTCTGTGAAGCAGCTCAAGACATTGTTTCATGCTGAAAGAACCAGATAAATTCACATTTCTGCTGTTCTTTCTTTTACTGGTGAATTTATCCGCTGAATTTGAATTGCTCTTCTAAATAAAGCTTAAATAAAACAGTTAAATAAGATGTTGATGAAGGAAATAAACAGCCTGAATTTTGGCAATCAAGGTGGAATCATTGGTAAATCCTGTTTATTTTGCTTTCCTTTAAATGCAGTCTCGAGTGTTCCTTTAATTTGCATAGCAAACTGTCTTCTCTCGACAGCAGTAGCCTTTCATATATCCCTACAGACCCATCAGTCACATTCAATGCTCCTTGGAACTGCTCACTTACTTACATTTTGTTTTTAAATATTGTGAAATATAACTAGAAAATTGAGTACAGAATATCTCATGCAGCACTAATACAAAGCAGCTTCTCATTAAAGCATTTACTTTAACACAAGTGAACGACATCTAATTTTTTTTTAAATTCCTGTACCTTGAGCCTAAGCTGATCTCTTGCTGGAATTCCTGATGTATAATCACACGAGACTAATTTTGTAATTGTTTATCACTGGATAATTGGAACTTTCATGATGAATAGCACTTTGTGTATTACTTCAGGGAATGAAATTTCTGTTAATAATTGATTGAATGTCAAGCTTTAATTAGCCCAGTAACAAAATCGAAATTGTACATTTCAACACCTCTCCCATCATTTCCTTACTGGGTTGCTGGCTACAGAGAAAAACAGCATATTCCCATTATTTTTTTTTGGGAGAGCAATTTCACTCAAGTTTCGAATATGGGTTGATTGTTAAGGGACACAATGATCTTCCACCAAAATCACTAAATATTGACATGGTATAAAAATTGTATCCTTGAGGAGTAGTTCAGAGGATAAGTGTTAATAAACAAATAGTTTGCCTTTAATTGATGTTCAAATCCAAAGGGATGTTTTCATCAATTCTGTTGAAAGTGAGTTGGTAACACAGCTGGAAATATCTACTGGCTTTGTTATGGGCAATGGCCAAATTATATACACTGGTAACCTTCCAAATCTGCAGTCAGTCCTTATGCTTTCACAACTGCCAGTATGTTCTCAGAACAGCAGCTGCCTCTTTCCTAATTCTGTTTGGTTGCTGCTGTTGGGTCACATTAATTTGCCTTCTGGAATTCTTTTTTTCATTTCTCATGCTGGGTCGCCGTTTACAGACTCTTATTTTCAATAATTTCTACTTTTGTAAGTGTTCTTTACTTTCTAGATATTTTAAATCAACCAGATATGTTATGACACATGTTTGGGGCAGATAAGACTTGAACCCAGATGTTCTGGTCCAGGAGTAGGGGCACTACCACTTTACTTTCTACATTTACTTCATGAACTTCTTCAATTTCTTTACATTCATGTCAAATGCTTCTATGACAACTTTTTCACATCAATCAAATCTGCTTGATGCCGCTTCTTTGGTTGTCAATTTCAGCATGTGTAATTGACAATATCAACAACTTCTATTGATGTAACACCTTTAGCATAGTAAAAAGGCCCAATGTGGTTTTCAGGTACAACTTGTGGAAGGAAGTTAACACCCAGCATTGGTTGATTGTTTAATTGAAAAGATTCTTGAAGATCATCGCTGTCTGAAGTGTTCTCTACAGAAACATCTCAATCATTTCAAGTCTAATTGCAAATCCATCAGCACCCTGGTTCTCATGCAGGATAAGTTATTGTTCCCTTTGAAATTTGGCATTCTTACATCTGTCCTAATACATGCAAGATCAAAAATTTCAATTGCACCTCTTTTTTCTTGGCAAATTAAAGACGTACTACTAGCATTGTTTGTTTGTAAAACATATCCACATTCAAATTAACAATAAAATCTCCTTTAGGAAAATTAATCATAGCTTTCTCAGTAAGCACTTTAATTACAGCTGGGAAAATCAATGGCATTTTAATAGATAACACAGTGTGGAGCTGGAGGAGCACTGCAGGCCAGACAGCATCAGAGGAACAGGAAAGTTGATGTTTCGGATCGGGACCCTGGAAGGGAGATCCGAAATAAATAGAGAGGAGGGGTGTGGCTAGGGAAGGTAGGTGGGATGGTGATAGGTGAGTGCAGGTAGGCAGTGGTGCGGATTGGTCAGTGAGATGGGAGGAGCGGACAAGTGGGAGAGAAGATGGACAGGTTGTGTCAAGTTAAGGAGGTGGGGATGAGAGGGAGGGTTGGTCATGGGATGAGGTCAGGGGTGGGTAGATTTTGAAACTGGTAAAGTCCACATTGAGACCATTGAGTTGGAGGCTCCTGAGGTAGAATATGAGGTGCTGCTCCTTCAGTTTCCAGGTGGCGTCGTTGTGACACTGGAGGAGACCCAGGATGGACATGTCGCCCAGGGAGTGGGAATGGGAGTTAAAATGGTTTGTGACTGGAAGGTGTTGTCGTATGTCATGGACAGAGCGCAGGTGCTTGACAAAGCGGTCTCCGAGCCTCCGCTTAGTCTCACCGATGTAGAGGAGGCCACATCGGGAGCAAAGGATGCAATAGACCACATTAGAGGATGTGCAGGTGAACATCTGTCTGATATAATAGGTTTGTTTGGTGCCTTGGATGGAAGTGAGGGGGGAGGTGTAGGGGCAGGTTCCTGCAGTTGCAGGGAAAGGTGCTGGAGGTGGTGGGGCTAGTGGGGAGTGTGGAGTGGATGAGGGAATCACGGAGAGAGTGGTCCCTTCAGAAGGCAGATAGGGGTGGGGATGGAAATGTATCTTTGGTTGTGGAGTCGGATTGTAGATGGCGGAAGTGGTGAAGAGTGATGCGTTGAATACGGAGGTTAGTCGGGTGATATGTGAGGACAAGGGGGATTCTGTCTTTGTTTTTGTCGCGGGAAGGGGATGTGAGGGCAGAGGTGTGGGAAACGCAAGACATGCGGTCAAGAGCATTTTCAACCACTGAAAGGGTGAAGTTGCGGCCCTTGAAATATGAGGACATCTGGGATGTTTGGGAGTAGAATGCCCCATCTTAGGAGCAGATGCAGCGGAGGTGGAGGAATTGGAAGTAGGGGATCACATTCTTGCAGGAAGGTGGGTGACAGGAGGTGTAGTCTAGATAGCTGTGGGAGTCAGTGGGCTTGAAATAGATGTCAGTTTCGAGGTGGTCACCAGAGATGGAGACATTTTAATAGTGCAAGTTCAATAACATATGTATACTTGTATGCCAAAACTATAGTGAAACTAATTGTCAAGAAATAAGAAAATCTGTTCCTGGAATGAAATATGAAGAATATTTAACCCTTATCTGTGCATGGCAATTTGGTTGAAAGTCAGTATGAGCAATATTGTTGCAAATCTCCTGTATCACTGTGTTGGGGGAATATAGAGCAGAGTGGGGTGCTGGGGAGGGGAGGGTGTTGGTACTGGAGGGAGACCACACTTAGGTAGGATAATTTAATAATTTCTTTGTGCTTTACTGAGCTGTGGCAGCTATCTTGTTCTTTAACAATGTTATCTTTGTCAATTCTGGGACTGAGGTCATCCATTGAAAGTGTTCAATGGTGGAGACTGAGCTAATCACATCAATCCATTGTGCATTTGATTTTTAACTGCTTTAACTTTAACTTAGCGTTTTCTAACTGCTAACTGTATTGCAAACAGTTTCTGTTAATAATTTAATTATAGTGACCCATATATAATTACTGTGTTATTATTTAATGTGCACTTTCACACAGCAGTTTTATAGTACTTTGTGTGGATAAATGTGTATCCATCTTTGTTTTTGCCACTTAACTATTTATATTGTTGCTCCCCTTTGAATTTTAACTCACTTAAGTTAATACATTATGCTACATGCCAATGGAAGGCTTAACTCACAAACTGCAAGTTTTTTAAAATTTACAATTGATATTTAATTATGGCTCTGGAGAGAACTATATTAATTATTCAGCTTCGCTTGAACTGGACAAGTAAATCACTGTCTAATACTCAGGATGTTCTGTAGCTGCCCTGTGGACCCCAGCTAGAGGTTGAGCTTCAGGAGAAGCATGGGCTATCCCAGGATGAGGAGAATGGGGACAATGAGTGGTCGATAGTAGGTGGGATCTTGTTACTTCTGGCCTCATAAAAAAATCAGGTGCTTTTTCAGATTGACTCTCATCAGCCCCATTTTAAAAGAAGCACTGATTAGACATGTGTGTCCCTCATACTATGGGGTAGACCATGTATCATTGGTGACAAATAAATCTTGTTTTGAGGTGTGCGCTGGCCATGCATTTTGAAGCTTAATGAAAAAATTAAATCAGATGAACTTTGGCCAAAGGCAGTAGGATTTGCATTTTAAAAATCAGCTGCATATTACCCTGTTTTTGGCACAAAAGCTTAAATTTTGAAAATGGCTGCACTTTAGGATCTTGCACAATCTCTCTAAGTTTGTTATTTTTTACTTTTGCAACATTGTATTACTAAACTTTGAATTGTCAAAAAATGTGTGCATTTATCTCTGTGTTTCTAAGGGACAAACAGCATCATTGTTCTGAGAGACACTGCTCTGACCTTGATGTCTGTACCAGGCAAAGTTTTATTGAAACACAAAGTTTTTGGTTTAGACTGGCAATGAAACTATTATTCAAGATGAATAGTTATGGATTGCGTCTCTGAAGTGAGAAATAAAGTGAGTTGAAGAAGGTGGCCATGTTTGGTTCAAAGTATGTGCAAATATTCTTTGAGTTAGACCACTTTATGTCATATAAAAATTTTATTTAGTTTCGTCAGTTTCAGCTACTCCAAAACATTTAATTGCCATTGGAGTGATAAAATGAGGATTAATTGGCTGTCCATCCCTGTGGATTTGAATTCATAGCCAAGGCCACCCCTATTCTTCACGGATTATCAAGGTTTTCTGACTTGTTTAAGATTCACAGAGCTGTTCTTTCTCAGCAGACAAAACATCAGTAAAATTATTGAAATATCAGAATCAGAGTCTTACAGAGCAAATAATAAAAAGGTCAATGTATCTACAATGTATCTATTTGCGCTAACTGGCAAAAAATCTTCAGTAAAATCTTTATAGGATCTGCAATGTGGGAATAACTTTATTTAAATTTATGTGGAAAGGGTAAATTTTTTTTAGCGCTCGTCAAATTTAGAGATGCTGGTTTTGGAGAGTATATTATTTTCTTTTGAGCATTAATTATCAGCACCAAGGATTCCTGGGTTCAAGATCAGGTAAAATGTGGCCAAGTGGGGGTTTTAACCTTTTCTATTCTCAACCATGGATTTGGGATGATTTTTGTTACCCTTTAAATGTAACAAATCTTTACATACATTAGCATTGTTATTATTGATAACGGACAGAAGAAATCTTTCCCCAGCGTTACTTCACCTTACTGCACCAGTCTCTCCTGCGTCAATTTTCATTTCATTCCATTTTTGACGCCAGCCATCCTTACGGCTTTTCTGAAAGTCATAGTATTCTTGATTTTGTTGCTACAGTTATGTTGTTCTGTTGACAAATTATGACTGGGCATAACGTATCTGGTCTGTGAAAGGAACAAGTTCAGAAGGTTTGATGAGTTTTTCTCATCCCATTCTTTCTTACGTTACTGTGTGTTTTATCCTAATAGATTTACACAGTGTCCAATTCAGCTTAACACCTGAAATTGAAATACCATTCTCGATCCATTTTGCATTATGATTTCACAATGTCAGTGAAGGATGGGTTTTACTCATTAATATTGGTCAGTTACTGGATTCTCTGCTCTCCATGAAACTCTGGCCTGCTGTACATATATGCATGTATACAATGGAGAACCTTCAGTGAGTATATGCATGTGTGATGATGTTCTGAGACATGTCCCAACCTATATGACCTGAAATCATCTAACTGAGAGAACTGAGTTAGATCAAAGATTCTTATACCTAAGGCTAAGGCTTCAAAGGTACATTTGAAAGGATCAGATTTTCGGGCATGATTGCAGACTTGGCATTAAATTATATTAAATTGTGAATAGTGTTGTTCCATATAACCAGGGATTGGGTTAACATTACACAAGGTCATTTCAAACGGAAACTTAATAACCAGCATGCAGTAAAATTTTACCTTTCCATCTTGTATGTATTTAAGTCCAGGCTCCAGCAATAAAAAAGATACATCATCCAGCCCAGGATGCCTGCCAGTACTTAATCACCAATAAATACTTTCTGGATAATGAGATTCATGACCTCAAAATTCTTTGTTCATTACAATTAAACATCTGAAAACTTTCACTTCAGAGATGACAAAGCAGCTAGTTCAAGAATGTTACATTCAACCATGAACGATCAATCCCTCTAAGATTCTATAAATCAGACATAGTTACAACGAACAGAACTGCTGGCTCAATCTTGTGCTCAGACATGGGCAGGGGCTAGTGATAAGAGACAGAGGAAAAGGGTTTGAGAGCCAGGGGAGAGAGGTCAAAGAGTCAAGGTCCGTGAGTGAAGGACTGAGGTCCAGGAGTGAGGGATCTGGAGTGAGGGATTGAGGTCTGAAGGTCAGGACTGGGAGCCACCTGCTTTTATTGATGAGGCCAGAAGGGGTAGCCACAGCTGGAGAAACCTTTTTGCTGATATTGGGAATGAAGAGGGGAACCCACCTTTTTTTGCAGATATGACCATCTGTCTGCTGGATTGGTGGGGTCTGCAGGGAGAAAGGGACCTTGCAAAGTGGCTGGAGGGAGTCACTGGGAGATATGGGGAGACTGCAAGGGGGCTGAAAGAGAGAGGGAAGCTACAAAGAAGTGAAAACAGTTCAAATCTGTCAATAAAGGAACTAACTAATAAAGGAATAAACAATAAAGGAAAACTTGAAATCATAGAGATAATGAACTACTTACAAATGAATGTGGAATCTCTAGCTGAAGGTTGCATATGTTCAGGAGCTATACGGGGGAATAATGTGGAGGATCCTTTTGTAATGAACACTGTGCCCATTTTAAAAAACTTAAATTCTGAGATTGAGCTCAGAGATGAAGTAAAAGGATATTGAATTCCTGGTTAAATTGTTCTAGTTGTGATGGAAATATATTATCTGTGATGTCACTAGTCTGCAGAAGATATGATAGGATGATAGCTTTTGTATATGGAAGTATGTGTGGCCTATTTGGAAACAAAGCTTTTTTGCTAACTTATGTCTATTTTCTTCTGTCAATTCAAATGCTATCGTATCTCAGAGATTAATGCTTTTCTTGTGTATCGTGGCTTTGTTTAATGAGGTTTATTATTATTGTGGTCAATGATGCATTTCCTAATTCTGCTTCATTGTGAGTCTGATTAATTCATGTATCAAAATTCAATCCTAATACCTCAATCCAAATATTGGGGGTAATGATACATTATTGCATTCCCTAATAAAGGAGTTAATGAAAATGAAAAAAAATGCCTCCGTAAATCAAAGAGCAGCCCCTAAAAGTCCAAAAGATGCCTTTAAATAAATATTCTTGATAAAACAAAATAATTTGTGCCCTGCTTAGAAGTATTGTAAACAATAAGGAGGATAAACTTCCAGAGGACAAAAGCTGATGAAATGGACAGATGTAACAGATGAAACTTCATGCAGAGAGGTATGAATTGTTTCCTATTGGTAGGTAGAATGAGGAGCAGCAATGTAAAATAAAGGTACAATTCCAAAGATGGTGCTGGAGCATGGAATCTGAGAGAATATGTGTACAAATGATTTGAGGTGGTAGGGCAGGTTTAGAAACTGGATAATAGAGTATACTTGATCCTGGGTTTTATAGGTAGTGTACAAAAGTGTACAAAAGCAAGCAAGCTACGATAAATCTCCAAATAACAATAGCTCAGGTTCAACTGACATATTGTAGAAAATTCTGAGCATAAACCAGCATGTAGAAAAGGTTTATGAGAATGGCTCCAGGGATGAGGAACTTCAGTTAAGTGGATAAATTGAGGAAGCTGGAGCTATTCTCCTTGGAGAAGAAACAGCTACAAGGAGATTTGATAGAGGCATGCAAAATCATGAAAGGTATGGACAGACTGTCTGTGTGAAGTTTGCACATTCTCCCCGTGTCTGCGTGGGTTTCCTCCGGGTGCTCTGGTTTCCTCCCACAGTCCAAAGATGTGCAGGTTAGGGTGGATTGGCCATGTTAAATTGCCCCCATAGTGTTCATGGATGTGTAGGTTAGGTGGGTTATAGGGGGAATAGGTCGGGTTGGGATGCTCTGAGGGTTGGTGTGGACTTGTTGGGCCGAAGGGCCTGTTTCCACACTGTAGGGATTCTAAGATTCTAAGAGTAGATAGTGAAAAACTGTCCCCTTGGCAGAAGAACAAGACAAATTTGATTTAACGTGATTGGCAAAAGAAACAAGAGTAACATGAGGAAAAATATTTTTGTCTAGTGGGTGGCTAAGAACCTGGCCTGCACTGCCTGAGAGGATTCAATCAATGTTTTCAAACAGAACAGTCTAATTTTCTGAAGAGAAATGATTTCCAAAATTGGGGAGGGTGTGGGACCAGGTGAGCTGTTCTTGTAGAGACCTAGCATGGACATGATGGACTGAATGGCTTCCTTCTTTGCTGTAATCATTCCATGATTCTATATCACATTGCCATCGGTGGGAGCTTAATGTGTGAACATTGGCTGTCGTGCTTCCTGCATTCCAACAGTAGCCATGCTTACAAAATTAGTGTGTCAGCTGTAAAGCTCTTTGGAATGCTCCGAGGCCATGAAAGACATAATGTAAGGTAAATGTCCTTTCTTTCACCTGTGGTGAGCAGCACTAGGGTTCAGTTGTCCTGGAAAATTAGTATTACACATGATATCAAGGGAGGTGAGTCGAATGATGCATGGGTTGTTGTTAATTTTCTATACTACTAGGAGACATAAATTAAAATGCTTCATTAAAGTTAGGTCTCTTTAGAGCACCTTAATTTTTTTTAGCTGTAATTAGATTATTTCTTCCAGTAGGCAGTTATATGGAGGAATTGCTGATTTCCTTTACAGCACTTGAAGCAGTCCTTATTTGAGCAGACTGGATCACATGTGAACAACCAGTCAGCCAGTTCTGTGTCGTCACTAGAATATTAATAAAGTGTAACGATCTGCAAGTGAATCTTTCAACTGACTAACTGATCTCCTGTGATACTGCTTATGGATAACCTGAAGTCTGGGCTTTATGTTACATGTTCTGATAATAAGGTAGAGTTAGTTGACCCCGGCCTGGTCCTGTAAGGTCATGTTTGAGGACCACTAGATGGGAAGGTACCCGAAATAATCAAACTCAAGGTTAATTATTGAGCAAAATCTTTGAAGGCTGGCAAATAATTGAACATCCGATGCTGCTAACTTTGGTAAAAGACCAAATTATTGAGTCCGAAAAAGCATCAGGAAATGGTAACTTGTTTTGAATCTTGATTCATTTAGAAGGACTGTTTTGTATGAAATGTGAAAGATATGGTAGATATATAATGATCTGTAACTGAACTGTACCGCTAGCAGTAGAACTGAAAGTTCTGCCCTTTGTGTTATCATATATCCAGTGACACCAGCTGGTCAGGGACAGAACAGTTACCACATGATGTGGTTTCAAAGAAACTAGTACATTACCTTTAGATTCCACATGGTGATGAGGGGTTCATTTGGCACCTGAATGCATATATAAACTGGAGGGGCACCAATCTATAAATATGATAATACAATGTGAACACAGCTGTGATCTTGCAATATCTTGCTATTACTCAGGGAAAATCCATGCTTTTATGCTACACTACATGTGACCTCTGCATTATTTAATAAAGCCAAAGAAGTGAACTGATGGATGTTTGCTCAGAGATTAGGAATATTGGTTGTAATCAAGGCTAATGATGCTAATTAGAAACTCCCAAAGTGCAGCAAAGCACAAGTTACTGACCAGCTGGTGTCTCCACTCTATTGAAAATGTGACGATATGAAGGCAGAGACCATGACTGTACTGCTGGCTGTACAATTCAATTAGAAGTCTATATATCGAGATCACAATTCAGACTGAGCAAGTTACGTAAGGATGCTGCTGTTGCAGTTTCATTATTAGGACCCCTCTGGAAGGCTATGATTCTAAAATCTAGACAAATTTGCTTAATTTTTCTGCAGGCTGTGATTACAAACTGTGTTAAGTAATGGGGCACATCTGCTATAATCTAACTTGGTCTCTGCTGTGCAAACCAGTACATGGTGCAAGACCCCACACATACTGCGAGTGACTTCATCAACCAAACTGTCACATGGTCTCTTCCCAACATGCATTTCTTTCTGTACCCCAAGTGAGCAAACATCGTCTACATGAGGGAGAAATTAAATATTCATGCAAAGTTATTTCTAATTTATTTCCCTCATTTCTCTTTTCTGTGTTTGTTCTAGTGCATATGTTAGTTAGATTTAAGCATTCTGCAAGTGGGAAGAGTAAATGACATTAGCTCTTTAGAGATGGAACTCACCGTCAGCCTCCAATCCATGAGTTATCCCTGGGACAGCTGTAATGACATCTAATAATGCAATGAATGCAATACCTACCAGTTCCCTTCATCAATTCTTTGAAGTGTCCAGCAGAAATTTACGCATCATTTGGTCTTGTCGTACAACTGCTTTGATTATGGTCCTCTGAAATGGATAATCACCAATTTACATTGTAGCTTTCCATGTGCTGTCTTTGATGTGTGTGACTTTCCTTTTCCCTTCTGATGAATCACTCCTAGGGGTCAAATCTCACAGTCACACATTTCTGCAAATGGGTGCCTAAGGCATCAATGGTAGAGGTTCAACATTGTGAGTTCGGCTCCTTCTCCCTCAGTGTTCACAGCAGCCCTGCACTGGCTGTACAAGCTCCACTCCCAACTAACATGTTGATGGTGAGCTGCTATGCATAATCTATGAGTGGAAGACTGAATATAGCATGTTGAAGGATTGTACTATTGCATAAACTCTTGTTTCATGAAGACTCTGTGGAACACCAATCCACAAGCCATTCAGTAGATTCATGTTAAAAGAAGGAACTTTTTCTGAACTTTTCTCGATTGCACCTAACAATTTCATTAACTTCTCATTTCTGAATTGTGTGTCACCTAGTGCCTCTCTATCAAAATCATTAACTACTCTGTTCAGAATGTGCGCTTGACTGTGCTACTGTTGAGGGAAGATGACATAGAGAAGAGGGCATACTGCACAGAATCTGTTATGAAGTGCTGCAGACTGTACCATTACTTCTTCTACTCGTATTGTTTGGCAACAGCCTAAAGGCAGAGACAAGGAATAAAATTTGCATTGAATACCCCAGGCAGTAGATTCAAAGATAAATTAGATCAGAACGCATTTTGTGTCATACAGTTGCAACAATACATGCCAACTGTCAGCTTGTCAGTACTTCAGGGGGAAAAAACTGTTTACAGGTATTAGAGGTATTGACATTAACTGCTGAGGTTAGCTAGGTTAGCTATTTGTACCAATTAATTAGATCTTACTGGCCTAGATTACACCATATGCATTTTGTAGGTGATAAGTGGGTACCTGTGGGCTCAATGTGACAAGTGGGGTGCAGGCTGGGCCCAAACCCTAAAGTGTGCCACCCACCATAATAGACACTTCATAGTTACCAAAACCATTCAAAAATATCTAGGCCCAAAACATCAGCCTTCCTGCTCCTCTGATGCTGTTTGGCCTGCTGTGTTCATCCAGCCCTGCACCTTGTTGTCTCGGATTCTCCAGCATCTGCAGTTCCTACTATCTCCTATTTTTATAGAACTGTTTTGTGATATTTGGCTGTCATGTTGCTGATCTAACAATGTGATAGACTCACCCAAAAACTTATGTCTTTAACTGTCAGGATGGATTCACCAGTAATGTTAACTAAAGGGCTCATCTCCTCCTTGCTCAGTCACTTGTTCTCTGAGGCTGCTGTAGTTAACTTATAGTCTTTGATTAGCTATTTTCTGTGTTCCACAAGTGAATACTGCCCTCACCCACAGCTTCATACTGACACAGGACTAAGCCTTAGTTTCTGCTAAGTGGTCTTTTAGATTGGCCTATTAAAAGAAAGAGAATTCTTCATTGATGCAGCATCTTTGATGATCTCAAGACATCTCAAAGTACTTTAGAATTAATGAAGTACTTTGGAAGTGTAGCTATTGTATTGTGGAAACATGGCAATCAAATTGTAAGCAGCAAACTCCCGAAAAGAGCAATGTAATAATAACCACATTTTAAGGTATTGATTGAGGGATAAATATTAAGCAGGACATCAGGGATCACTGTCCTGCTTTTCTACAGAATAGTGCTGTGGCATTTTTATTATGCCACCATTGCAGCTTCATCTAAAAAGACAGCATCTCCACCAGCATGATGTTCTGTAAGTGCTGTGCTGGGAGATCAGCCGCGAATTTTGTGCTCAGTGTTGGAGTAAAATTTGAACCCATGATCTTGTGACTGCCAATCAGTGCTACAGTTGATACAGTGAGCTGGAAGACAAGAAGGAGTAGGCAAAAGATGGAGGAGACAACAGAAGCAGCAAGAAGAAGGGGGAGGTGGAGGTCATGGCATGGGATGCCATTCCCAAATGAATCTACACAATGTGGTTCTCACACTTCAACCTTTCCAGACAGATGTAAGCCACTAATCTTCACTCATACATTTACATTGCTCCTCATTTCTTTTCTCCATTCTCCTCTGTGTTTACTGTAGTCTAGTTGATTCTCTATTAAGAACCTCTTTCTCTTTCATTATATTTGCAGATCTTCAGTTTCTGAAGGGTAGCTGTATCTTTGGATTCACTTTAATTCCACCTTTGGCCTTGAAGGCTTTCCTTGTACTTCAAAACTCAAACAGGAAGTAAGTGACAATGTCAGGCTGCAGTGGCAATCAGTGTACTGTTCTGCTTGCCTGAACATTTATAGAACAGACTAAAACTACTATCTTCATCCTTAGGTCTCATATTGTCAGGAGCAAAAACTGAACAGTCTTTTTAACAGTCCAACACTCATGTGTTGCTAGCCATCCAGTTACATGCAGACCTACCCAGTTGATTGAGAAAATCTTGAACTCATAGCTACTCATAAAATTATGGATGATAAAGGGATCAAGATACAGTGTTTTATTTCCACCCTAACTCTATTTTGATTCAGTCCCTTCCTGCTCTCCCTATCTCTCCCCTACCACCCACCCTACCCCTCACTTTTTATGGCTTGCATTGCCCATAACTGGCTTTGTATGTAAACCTCTGATTGGCTCCGCTTGTGGTGGTTAATAGTTAAAAACAAAAAAAAGGTCATGGTGATTTGGTATTGGGAAAGTCATTTAGTTTTGTGTGACATCATTCCTGGATATAAAAAAAATAAAGTGTTCAACAGCCTGATTTCACAGGAAACTAAATTAAGCAAAATCAATTGCTTGTAATTAGATTTGTCAAGTCTTTACTTGTCGATTTACTTTGTTCACATGATGGAAGGAAAATACAGTTTAATTGATTAATCAAGGTGTTGGATGGATTACGTTGAACAGCACAAGCACCAGGCTTATTATTGTTTTGTTATTGATTAATTAAAACAGCCAGACTTTGACAAATGTGTAATTGGCAGGACTGTCACTGAACAGATTGATTCAGCAAATTTATTGGAAGTAATGATCTCAGAAAGTCTCAAATGAGATACATATGTCACTTTGATATGTAGCAAGGTAAACAGATAAATGCTCTCTCTGACAGTATTGATGTGTTCAGTGCTCACTAAGGGGATTTATTGGATATTTATATGAAAGCAGTTGGGTCGTACATGGAGTACACATGTCAAATGTCCCATGGTAATTTGTCATCCGAACAGCCAGTAGGCACAGAATCAATTTTTGAGAAAAACTTCTCTTGTCATCAGATACAATAGATTTTCTAAGTTTCAGAAATTAGTTGAAATCATCATGAAGCTTGAGCTTAAAGATACAAAATAAAGACACAGATCCCCATCCATAAATTGTGCAAAGTTTAGGAGACAATGCAAACGATAATGTGGAGAATATAGAGGAGGAATTGTTCTGATTGCTATATGGCGAGATCTACTTGCACCAAGCCTGTTGTTCAAGCGTGAAGTGGGCGATTCAAAGTTTAATTTAGGGAATCACAAACCTCTTGTTGGGATGGTTGTGTGAACATCTTGGGTGGCATGATGGCTCAGTGGTTAGCACTGCTTCCTCATGGAGCTAGGGACCCGGGTTTGATTCTAGCCTTGGGCAACTATCTGTGTGGAGTTTGTACATTCTCCTCATATCTAGGTGGGCTTCCTCCGAGTGCTCCATTTTCCTCCCTCGGTCCAAAGATGTGCATGTTACGTGGATCGTCCATTGTGTCCAGGGATGTGCAAACCAGGTGGATTAGCCATGGGAAATACAGGGTTACAGGGTTAGGGCAGTGATTGGGTCGGGGTGGGTCTGGGTGGGTTGCTGTTTGAAGGATTGGTGTTACTCAATGGATTGAATAGCCTGCTTCCACACTATAGGGATTCCACAATCTTCATGTGAGCTTGGAGCCCTAGCCATCTGCATCATACATGGACAAGCAGCATGATGCAATTGCATTCTCCACATTAGAATGGGTGCACCATTAACATCTAAAGCATATGCTGGAATCATGCAAAGACTGCTGTATAAGAAATAAACTATTTAATACCATTATAATGTTAAATCAGTGGTAAACGCATCCTGCACTGGATGTAGGACTTTTTTGTGAAAATAGTCTGATCCTACAGCTGATTGCTGCATGTGACAAACTGTCCCATCAATGGTTGTGCTAACAGACCAGGATTTCAGTTTAAAGGGACGTTACTTCCTTGGGCATACAATACTTGTTGGTTTGTTGCTGTTAAGAGCTGGGCAAAATTTTTCAGAAATGTTCCCTGTTGCATGGATTTTTCTGGAAGAAATTTTTGCTGACATTTGATGGCTTGTCTGTTTTCACATGTTTTATTACATTCCTGGGTGATGTGTTCAGTCCAGCTGTGAGGACAGAGGAAGTGGAGGGGCATTAAAATCAACTGTCGTGAGAAAGAGCAATTGTGATTAAAAGGGAGGAGGATAGGAATACTGCAAAGGGGGCACAGTCACTTCTCAAGCATTTCTTACCATGTACCTGGCAATGAATGTTATGAAGCCCCCTTCTCCAATATTTGGTCTGAATTACTAGTGGAGCCAGTCTGAACACATGCTTACTCTGGTTAACTTGTGTGGCATCATCTCTTCCTCATGGCCTCTGCAGTTTCTACATCTGAAATGAAAGAGATAGATATTTGCTACTTTTTAGTGTCAAAGCAGAGAGAAATGACAGGTTGTTGGAGGCTGCAGGGTCGGTAAGTGAGACAGTAACAAGGAAGCGGAAAAAAGCTAAAGCATAATGAAACTCTGCATGACATATCCTCCAGTGATCACCCTGCCATAGGCATACCTTGCCCTTATCCATCATATGCCTTCATTGTCAGCAGGATGAGTTGATGATCTTGCTGTCCTCCAGTTACCACACATTCCTTAGACATTTTGCCATCTTTTCTTTTAAGCATGAAGAGAGTGTGCTTTGTGAGCTGTTATTTGCCTTTTCTGGTTGCATGATATGGATTGGTGCGACAGGAACAAAGTGTGGGGCAGTAAGGATTGTGAAAGAATAAGAGGTGCAGAGTGTGTGAGTAGTATTGGAAAGAGGTGAAGTGGTGTGATACAGTGATTGTGGATGTGTGAAGAGACAGACCAGGGAGAGAATTGAGAAGAGTGAGAATGTGAAGGTATGTGAGAGTGGTTGAGCTTTGAATTGGAGTTTTACATTGTCTCCTCAGAGTGTCCAGGTCATATATTTCGGTGATCCTTAAGATATAGTTATGTAAACTGATCAAGTAAATCTTTGCAGTATCATTATGCACACTGGGGCAGGACCTCAGTCTCAGAAACTAATATACAGTATGCCAGTACATTAATTTGTACACACATCTCTGCAATGCTTCATTCCTATATGTATTTATACAGTCATTTGAACAACAGAGTGAATTCTGTATATTTTTTCAATATTTCTTTGTGTTACTTCTGGCACAAGGCCATTATTTCTTCCTGATTTCAACCACTCTAACTGTAAAAATGAAGCACTTCTTGTAATGCAACTGCTAAAGGCATTTTCATTTAGTTTACTGCTGACAATATACCAGCTATACATCAAATTCACACTTGCCCATGATTGCTGACTATGTTATTTCCTTGCCAAAGCCCGTTGGATGCTCCAGTAATAATTATTGTGCATGAGCACTGATTAACGTTTTTCCATTAGAGGGTGAATGCAGCTGTTGGCCTTTTTCGTTTTGCCGTTGTTTGGATGAATGAATCTGTTCCAGTTACTTGACAGCTGAGATGACTGTTGAAAACAGTGATGGCAGCACAGTGAAAGTTATGGAAGAATGGGATAATGAAAACATATACTGGTTTTACGCGGACAATATATCTTGCTTGACATAATGCTACCCAGAATCACAATTTAGTAGAAAATGTCATAGTCATAATTCATAAAATTCAGTGTTATATATCTAGCTGCATGCAAATCAAAGTACAACTAAACTGCTTGACAAGGTGCCAGACTACAACTGATTTCCACATAGTGCTGCTTGAAATTCTGTCTCATGAAGGAAGAGTGACACACATTGCATTGCAGTTGGTCATCGGATCGATAGCTGCTTGGTATCATGGGCCAAGAAAAGGCAGTCAGCATGTTGTGACGATTCAAAAACATTTAGAATGATGAATCGCATTTTAACCTTCATACATAGATGGAAGTGCATCATAGATTTAAAAAGAAAGAATATTTGGCTTAAAAATTAACACAGTATCACTCTGCCACAATCAAAGGAGCCATTTTTAAAGTGCAGAAAATAATCTTATTCAGAAGACCAGTTAAGGTCCTTAAAAATAATTCAATCACAATTGTGTAAGGCCACTACTATGTTGGTAAATGCATCAATGCCTTCATCTGTGATAATTGATGATAATGTCTAAACATAGTTCAATAAAACTGAAAAGATTGGTTATCTTGAAGTCGTGAAGACTGACATAATGGTAATTACTAGCTTCAGGAAACTTGAAACTGAGCGAAAAATTGATCTCATGTCCCTACAGTGGTTTAAGGACAAGGTTATTTGACAGCACCGCTTTGAGATGGACAACTGTTTATACTAACCCAGCCTTGAAATATTCATGCTGTACCATTGGTTCTCTGGCTGTCTCTGACTGCAGACATGGCCACCAATAAGGGGCAGATGAATGGATAGATATAGACAGGAATACAAATGTCTGCAAGAACTGGGCAATTAATCCAATGCACTCCTCTCTGGCAGCAATGACTGGTTTGTTGCCTCTCATCAAAATATGGTAAGGCCATGATACTATGCTGCTGCAAACAGCACATTGCTCTCATGTTACAGACCTGCTAAGAAATCCAAGAACTGTTTTACCGTACCACATGTCTGCACGGTGAGTGTTGTGTTCTGCATTGAGGATCTCTGTATACGCTGTGGTTGTGTCTAGCTGAGATACTTTGGGTAGATTCACTGTCACTGGATCTTCTTCTTGGTATTAGTTACATACCAGGAGTTCAGTTACTTCAGTACTGAGAAAGTGTCACTTGATCCAAAACATTAACTCTGATTTCTCTTCATAGATGCTGCCAGACCTGTGGAGCCTTTCCAGCAGATTCTGTTTTTGTTTTGGTTAGCCCAGTTGGCTGGGCAGCTGGTTTGCAATGCTGAGTGATGCTAACAGTGTGGGTTTAATTCATACACAGGCTGAAGTTACCATGAGGGGCTGTCTCTTCTCAGCATCTACCCTCACCTGAGACACAGTGACTGTCAGGTTAAGCCACCATTCGTCATCTGTCTCTAATGAGAGAGCAGTCCTGTGGTCCAGTACTATGGTGGCTGTTAACTTTAGTCTAAGTTACTGATACCAAGTGGGAAGAATACCCACTCAAAATCTTTGACAGAAAAGAGACTCAGTGTTGTTGAACAGTGTAGGTTTAATACATACCACTTCATAGGTAGCTATATTACGTTTTAGCTACATGAGTCTCTCGTGAGATCTCAGGCATGTCTTAAGAGTAGGTAAGCATTACTGTTTAGCCATTTGGAACCTAGCACTTAGTATACTGATTAGCTGCTCTTAGAATATTCCTTCATATCATGAAGCATTCAATGATGTCAGCTAATCCACTGAGATACTAACTGTCTTGCACAATACCTCCCTCAACTTTTTACTGGCTATTAAATTCTTTACATTTTTGTTTAAAATAACTAAAGTAGGTTTGCCAAATTTACTACTACCCATCGCCCCCACAGATCTTTAATTTTATAAATTGAGTTGAGCAAAAGGTTTGACTATCCTTCCTGAGAAGTATGCGTTAGAATGGGGGGATCGGTTTTTTGATTTGTTTATGGAGTAATAGATTGAACTGTTGAAGTTAGTTATGGTTATCAGGCTCTTTGTGTTGAGGAAGTACTGAGGAGGGTTCAAGTGACCCGAAATGTTAACTTTGATTTCTCTCCACAGATGTTACCAGACCTGCAGAGCTTTTCCAGCAATTTCTGTTTTTGTCTTTGTGTTGTTAGTTTGGTTTATCCCAATGAAGTAGTGATGGAATATGATTCTGTAGTGGGATGTGGTATCTGTGATTTTCATGCACTGTTCCTTCTGATGGGTTGATGAGTTATGCCCATTGCTGATTTATTGTATGACAGTGCCACTCCTGTTGAGATCCTTGTTCAACACTATTTGACCTTGTTCCAAAACCTGTCGCACAGTTTCGATGCGAAGCTGTCAGTTGGAGTTATCTGCTTGATGCTGACAAAATTTCTGTGGAAGTCTGAGATAAAAGAATTGGGTGGGAACGTGTGAAGCTCAGAACTGAGTCCACAGGAAGTGCAAAGCAGAAAGGGAAGCGAAGGTTCAATTACCAGGCTGAGCCTGTGACTCACCCTGCCAAGCTTGATCTGCGCTGCATTTCTTTCTCATCTGAATTACACTGTGCTATGGAAACAGAAAGTGGTTGCAGCCATACATGGAGTGAATGAGCAACTTGTCTCTTTTCCTGTCTGAGTATGTAAGTTCCACTTGTGACTGATGTGAGGAACTTCAAAAAGAGCATTGATCAAGCCTAGGAACTGCACAGCCTTCAGGGATTACTGAGTAGCCTCCACATGAAGAGGTCACGGTTGAAGGATGTGGAAGAGGTACAGGAGGCCCAGAGTCTATCACTCACAATACCATTCCCTCCAGGCAAGTGAGGCACATTGCTGCTGCAGACTGAAGGTTTCCGGGACACCATCTGCTGGAATGGGACTTGTGACCTGAAAAGTGGGTGACCATCCCATCCCAGTGGCCATCAAGGTGACAGGTGTCCAAACATTGTTATGCAACTGGCTTCTTCCAAGGATCCACTGCAGATATGTGTGGGATCTCTCAATCCACAGCCCACATATGCATGGAGGATGCTATCAATACAGTTCATACCAACTCAGGTCACAATGTTTTACCTCATTTTCCCATGACAAGATCAATGCTGCAGCCTGGGCAGTAGACTTTGACAATGTAGCTGGCTCTCCCCGGGTGCAACGCCCCATAAAGTGTATGTATGTTGCTTTGTGAGCACCATATTATAATGCAGCTGACTTCATCAATAGAAGAGCATCCATTCCATCAATGTACATTCATCTATGATCATTGGTAGCACATAGAGTCATAGTCATAGAGTCATACAGCACGGAATAGACCCTTTGATCCAAGCAGGTCAAGCCGAACATAATCCCAAACTAAACTAGTCCTACCTGCCTGCCCCTGGCCCATATTCCTCCAAACCTTTCTGTTCATGTACCTATCTAAATGTCTGTTAAACATTGTAATTGAGCCCACATCCACAACTTCTTCAGGTGGTTCATTCCACACTCGAGCATCCTCTGTGTAAAAAATTTGCCGCTCGTCTTTTTTAAATCTCTCTCCTATCACCTTAAAAATGTGCCCCTAGTCTTGAAATACCCCATCCTAGGGAAAAGATAGCTACCATAAACCCTGTTTATACCCCTCATGATTTTATAAACTTCTGTTAGGTCATCTCTTAACCTCCTAATCTCCAGTTAAAAAGGTCCCAGCCTATCCATCTTAGAAGTTTGCACCTTAGAAGCTGCCTTACTGCCTATATCCCTGAGACCTCTTGTGTTCCTGCTTTGTTTCTAGTGCTGAATGCTTTACAAGGATGGTTCGTGGGAGACAAGGGTCACCCTGTATAAACCATGGCCGATGACTGTGTTATGTAACCCCCTCATTGTGGCTGAGTGTCAATACAATACAGTTTAAAGTTTACCAGGTCCATTGTAGAGCTGATGATTGGCTTCCTGAAGGTGAGGTTGTGCTGCATGGACCAGTGATGTGGGCCTTTGCAGTATACTCCAAAGAGAGGGGACTGCAATGATCCTAGCATGCTGTACACTGTAGAACTGGGGCAGACAAAGAGGGGATGTGATGGAGATTGAAGGGCTGGAAGAGGGACAAAGGGACAAGGAGGAAATTGAGAACATCGAGCAGGAGGAACATCACCTTCAGCGTGACAGTTGCCAGGTGATGATTTAAATGGCAATACTTTCATGAATGTGAGATCCTACTTACAATGAAGCATCACCTGTACTATCTGCCCTCAGATGCTTTTCTTTTTCATTGCCCTCCCTATGTGCATTGTGAAAGGCCTTTCCTGGCTGGCAGTGAATGACCTGGTTCACAGCCCAGCTTTGCATATGGTACTGGTGCCAGGAATCTCAGAAAGTCCTTGTAATGGTGAGTACTGGCACTGCTGTAGGGCACAAGATAAAGTGAAGTGTTGTGCTGTCAATGTGAGATGCATGTATAATGAGGTGAGCAGTGTAAGACTGTGTGAAATAACTCACTAGAGCTCTTAGAGAGAAACGCTCCATGAAACACCCTGAAATTGACACTTTGATTTTTGGCAAAATTGTCTGTTTGAAATGAGATTTTATAAATAAGCTGTGAGGTTTCATTTTTGGCCAGTGTCAACCAACGTATGGCAATGTTCAGGATCTTGCCTGTTCCTTTCTGACGAGGCTAAGTTTTGTTTGTGTTGCTGGACCCGACATTTCTGCGGTTGGCATATGTGAGAAGTAGGAGGTGACTTGATCGAAATATACACAACCCAGAGGGGTCTTGAAAGGGCGGATGTAGAAAGGATGTTTCCTTTTATGATATGATCTAGAACTGGGAGCCACTGTTTAAAAATAAGATTTGTCCGTTTCAGAGAGAGCTGTGGAGAATTTGTTTTCACAGAGTCGGAGTCTTTGCGTCTTTTTTCCCCAAAAGGTGGTGGAAGCAGTGTCTTTGAATATTTTTAAGTCAAAAGTAGACAAATTCTTGGTAAGCAACAAGGTGAAAGGTTATCGGGGTACATAAGAATGTGGAATAAGCAAATTAATCATGATCTTATTGAATGGTGGAGCAGGCTCAAGGGGCTGAATGGCTGACTGCTCTTCATTTGTATGCTCATGTGAATTGAGGTTGTCAGAAAATTTGTTATCAGCTGCTGTAATGTTGTCAAGAGTTGCTCTGCAGAGGGCATCATTGCCATCTGTAATTTTCCTTGCACACATTCCCTTGAATGCAAATCTCATGAGATAAAAGACAAAATCGTTGTATCTATGAAGGCACTCTTGTTAATTATTTTTCATCAAACCTTGGAACCTGTGGTTTGTGCTTGGTCTTTATAAGAACCATATGACCTCATATGGGATTTGAAAATCACTCTCAATTCCAAATAACTAAGACTTTTCAGTATCGAGTTTCTGTATCAGATAATATTCAAGATGCAAAGTAGCACTGCTGCCTTACTGCGCCAGGAACCTGGGTTTGAATCCAGTTTTGGGCAGCTGTCTGTGTGGAGTTACACATTCTCCCTGTGTCTGCGTGGGTTTCTGACAGGTGCTCTGGTCTCCTCTCACAGTCCAAAGATATGTAGGTTAGGTGGATTGGCCATGGTATATTGTCCAGGGATGCTCAGGCTAGCTGGATTAGCCATGGGAAATGCAGGGTTATGGGGATAGGTTAGGTCTGGGTGGGATGCTCTTCAGAGGGTTGGTACAGACTCGATGGGTCAAATGGCTTCTTTCTGCCCTGTAGGTTGTTCTATATTGTACTAGTCTTCTGTATCCTTCTGGAAGTTCTTGGAAGGGAACTGCTCCAGTAGCTGTGCCTGAGACATCTACAGCAATAATATTCAGGAATGGTAGATTGTAGTGGGCCAAGACATCTGCAGAATTCAGGCAGCTAATCTTGTAGGGGTCTGACAGATATGGGCTATCGCAAAAACGGTCACCATTGCTGTATCTTTTGTACATCTGCCAGGTGGCGAATTGGGTTTCTCTCACTAGGCAGCAGTGAGGGAATTATAGCTTGTTAAACACCTTATTGCTGGCACAACTCGGCTCATTATGTTTGGCTTCCTATCTTACCAAATGTTCAAACAAGCTGGATGTTGAAAATTCATGACATGGAAGTTAGAGCAGGTGTCTGATAAATTCAGCTTGTCCCTCATCGCAAACAGCCTCTATGTTGCTCAGTATCAAGGAGAACCTTGGACACAATCGATGAGCAACAGCTGCATGTGTCACTCATGCACAGATATTGGTGTTTGACATTTGTCAACCTGTCACAATCCTCATGGCACCTCTCCGATGGACTCGCAGAGCACTTGATAAACACAGACCTGGATTGCAGGGTGCTCCATAAACCAGCATTGAAAGGCAGCTGCAAGGACACTTCATGTTCAAGGGTAGGCACCCAGCTCATGGATTGCACCAGGCTGCATCTCAGTACAGCTCACTCGAGCACTCAGTACCTACCTACGTGCTTGCACTATCCATGCCTTGACTTGCTTTGCCAATTAGTGCAGTAGAAATTCAGGCAGCTTGGTGGACAGCAGGACATACATCTTGCTATGAGTGTGTGCCATGTCACTCTCCCACCAGCACAATGTGCCAACAGTTTACATGGCAAACACATGGTATGTACAGCAAGCAAGCAGCCATGTCTCTAAGTCTTGGGGGCGTAGTTCTAACTGGTCCCTGGAGGCACCCGTCAGTCAGGGGCTCCATATAATAAGTCAGGAGCAGTCCCGGAATCTTGTCGGGGTGTTCTCACTCAGGGTGTCTGTGCCTGTGCTGTTTGGGGAGTAGATCACAGTCAGTCCTGTGACTCCATGCTGGCCAGTATGCGGGAGTAGGGCTAACATCTTTGGGAAGATGTATAGGAATCAGTGATAGGTCTCTGTGGCCCTTTTCTGGGGCTATCTGGTTAGGCTGTCAAACGGCAGGCCCTGGTCACTCTGTTGGGTGCACACACAGGAACTAATGGCAACGGGAGATGGGTGAGAGGCAGGGAAGCCTACTGCTGCGGAAAGGTGTCTTGGAAATTCATTTATTTGAGACTCGGAGTCTACAGGCCCAGGGGAAGGGGGTTGACAATCAGGGAGGGGAGCAACCATGTTTGTAAAGGGTGGGTATGTGGATGGGAATGGAGTAATGTGGAAGAGCCCACGGTTATGGGCACCCTGGCTTCAAATAGGATACAGTTTATCAGAAAACTAGGTGCAGTCATTTCATATCGCTGGGGCTGAGGGGGGTAAAACAGGCAGGGGAAGGCTTTTGTCAATGGGTTGGCTGGAGACCTGGGAAGATACAAGCAAAAAGTTAATCAGAAGGAGATCTGCATGTTCAAGGCCTCCCTGACATGTAGAGATGAAGGCTAGTGGCTCACTGTCGCCTTCCTTCATGTTGGAATTTGAAAGTATGCACGGAAATGGCTACAACCACACTCAGTGTGAGCGGAGTCAGTGTCATGACCTACAAAGAAGAAGGCTGCAGCAACCCCATTGTAAGGTCCTTTATAGGGAAACAACATTACACTCAGAGCCAGACCCAATGCAGGACATAGGCCTGCAGGCTCTTTAATCCCTAAGGCAGAACCTAACACATTGGCCCCATGTGTGTTATATACCTCCCTGGCCAGACATTGTTGACCACTTCATTCAGCACCAATACGTTTGGACACAGAGAACAGGAAAACAATCAGGATGTTATAGTATGAGAGGCACTGGTGTCAGAAGAACCCATTGTTCACCTTGCTTGCAAATGCTGCAGCAGGCCCGCAGCCACGGATATTTATCTATGGGACATACTGTGTGGTCTTGATGTTAGGCCTCATGCTGGAACATGCCATTTGGGGCAACACAGAGACTTAAACAGATGTGGTGCAAAGCCAAAAAAATTATACAAAGTGAAACTTTATACACAATAAGCCGTCACCCATGCTACTAAAGTGCTCTCTGAAGGATATTTTATTTCCTCCCCTCCCACTATGTCTGAGTGTGGTACCAGAGTTCCTCGCTGGGGTGGAGTGGGCCTGCTCTGCGGTGGAGTCCCTTGGCCCTGGAGTTTTGATCGGGTGACCTGGGAGTATTTGTGTCTGTATGACCCTGGCAAGCTGAGGGTCTTCTTGTCAGAGACAAGTGGACTCCTTCAGCTTAAACTTCCAAAGGTTGGAAGGGTCAGGGAGTTTGAAGATGGAGGACTCCTCTGGAGTGTCCTGAGGGGTGATCTCTGAGAGTTCTGTGTGTGATGCCTGTCTGGGTGCCTCCTGGCACTGCACAGACTGTTAGTAAGGAAGGGGGCAGCTGGACCGTGTGCCAGGTTCTCCATTCCCTATCACCATGTCTTCAGTTGTGAGGACCAGTAACTGGGATGGTGCTGTACTGGTGCTTGTGCCTCTCTAGTAGCCCCTGAGGGTGCTGGGCCTGGCTCTGCATGGCAACTACCGACCTGTCCATGGGGGCAGACAAGATTGAATTAAATGCATGGCGCAGCTGGGCTCCACTGCATTCCTACACTCCTGCAGCCCCCGAGCAGTGAAGGTCATTATGTCCCACATTGCGGTCTGCTGCTCCTGCTCCTCCCTGTGCAATTGGGCAAAGTCCCTGTTTGCTGATGTCATGAGGTCCTCTCCTGCCTGGGGCTGAGCAGATGTCTATTCTCTGGTTGTCCTCTGGTGCCCAGCGGCCTGGGGCATTCTTTCCTCAACCAGCTGCGGAGTTTCTGCAGTGAGGTGCTCGCTGGATTGTGCTCCAAAACTTTCCAAGCATGATGTTCCCACTACAGTGCCAGTATCTGAGCTGGTGGTAGGTGCAGTAGGGAGCCTTGGCAACGATGCATCAGAGGCCTAGCTACTCTCTTCCTCGGACGTCAAAGGGTACCTTCTGGCAAAGAAGGCATTTTCACCAATAAGAGATAGCAAGGACTGCTGATGCTGGAGTCAGAGATTACAAGGTGTGGAGTTGGATGAAGACAGCAGGCCAGGCAGCATCAGAGGAGCAGGAAAGTTTACGTTTCGCGTCGGGACCCTTCTTCAGAAATCTGTCAACTTTCCTGCTCCTCTGATGCTGCCTGGCCTGCTCTGTTCCTCCAGCTCCACATTTTCAACAATAAGGTTGCTGGCATTCTGCTGGTACCTGCAAGATACCAGAGAGGGATGGCATTGAGCTCAGATTCTTCAGGATCCTAAAGTAAATTCAAATGATCTTATGATAATTTGTGTATAAACATGCTATTATTAAATTAATGGCAGAACTCAAAGGTTTAAATGCACAGAATATCAGAGCTGAGAAATTTAGGCTAGGATCCTGAAGAATTTGAGTTAGAGCTGGTTATGCAATGAAAATTACTTTTGAAATTTCAGGAAGGGTTTTCAACCTATTGAACTTATAGTGTTTGAACAGCAAGACCACAGCATCTGCTGAGAATATGGTCTCAGGAAGAAGGTAGTGTGGTTAACAGGCTTGCTGGTAAATCAATAGTAAGGAAGAAGTCAGAAGACTTGTTGGGAATACAGAGAGAACAGTCAGTTAGCCAGCAAAGTTTGAAAAGAAAGTCCAACCGAGCAATGGGAAACTCATGCATCTCCAAACTCACAGCCAATTAGAATGGTGAGGCCAAGCAAAAAGAAAAAAACAAAATATGCTTTGACAATTGAAAATTTTTTTTTACCTGTTTACTTTGTTGTCAGTTGAATAAAATTGCTAATTTACTAAACTGTTGATTTGCATGTTCACTTGCCCTGTGTTAACTAAGGCAAGTCAATGATTCACATCTAGCCTCGTCCAGTAAAATGTTTCAGTCCATCTTTGAAACAACTTGAAAAGTGCATGTGGCATGCTATCCAGCTCAGATCACAAGGTGGCGCTATTGTTACAAATTAGGATGATGTTATTGTCTTTGGGGGCAATATGGGCGCACTCCTGGACAAAAGACATTTGGGCCAATTTTGTTATTGATCAGCACTCCTGCAGTTCAGAACATTGCCAAAACAGGCATGATCGATTGGAGTGCTGGGGAATATCTTGGGCCCTGGTGCTGCCCCTGGCCTGAGCACAGAAGCCTCACCTCTATCCCCTCGCCCTGACTACATTGCCCCCACCCCCGTCCTGGGCACAGTGGCCCCACTCCTGGCCTGGGCACAGTGGCCCCAACCCTGGCCTGGTGCACAGCAAGTTTGCCCCTGGTCTAAGCACAGCAGACCCCCCTAGTTCCAGGCCCTCGTTATTGTGCCTTGATGTATCTATCCCCCTCCGTCCTGTCCTGGGTCCTGGTCAGTTATTCACACATGTGTGGGTTGCACTATTTGAGAATGGCTGGCTGTGAAGTCAAATGTAGCACCATTCGTACGGTGGAATTTGATGCTCTGGCAACAGATAAAGCAGCTCCCCTCTGGCTTCCACTTAATTCTCAGCTGTTTGGCCAATTCCTCGGTTATCTTGGCATGCCATATGGTCAATCCACTGACCACTGAGCTCCTTGTTATGTCTTTTCGCATCAGGTGCCACTTAATACTCTGGGTAAGTTGCCACACAGCATTGCTTTTATTGTTGTCTCCACGTAGTTTCAACAGTATACCATCAAATGTAAGAAGATTGATACTGCTGGCAGGTAGCGCTTTCCCAGTTCCAGCTTCCTAAAAAATCTCTTGTTCTGCAAAACATTTGGGGAGAGTTTCTGTACACCCAGTTTTTCAGTGGTTACAATTATTTAATTGTCTCTCTCGATAGGTTAATACTTTCCCCATGGTAAGATGTACATAACATTGTAAAAACTGAGAACCATGAATTCAGACTATATTTATCACTTGATTTCTTTTTTAAATCCATAAATTTCAGAATATTTGTTTTCTAGTTTCATGCAGCTTGAGTGTGCCTGATCATGATGTGCAAAATTATCACCTGGTAAAATTTGTACCCAGATTTCGGAAAGTGAATTGAATTTGCTAAATTATTTCATTAACATACTACCTGAATACTTAATAAGGCTTCAATTCAAAAGATATGAGAGCGATTGGCACAGGGAGCAGCTGTATAACAGAAATACATGAAAGACTCGTATTTGAGTGGGGGCTGATGAGGACCACCAACTATGCCCATTCCCTGCACACCTGAATCCTTTTAGTGCTAATTATACCACCCAGCTTAACTTGTGCTAGCTCACCAAGGTTGGCACAACAGGTAAATGCTCACTGGAAACGCTGGCGGCTGACATCAGCTTGATTGGCAGTATTTTATACTGGCATTCAAATGCCAATTAGAAGCTGAAGTATTTTCTGTGAGTTTCACTATGGAGATACAGATCCCAGTGTTTCCCTTACACCATCTGTGGAAGGTATCAAATATATGAGTGATTTTATTTTTCCCAGTCGATAATCTGAAATTCCAACTTCATAAATCAGAAGGCTATCTGCAGAACTAAAATCTGCCCCATTGATTTACTAAACAATAACCTCAGAAGCCATATGTGTAGGTGAGTCTCTGCTTTTACAGGTCAGTTTCACTTTAAAGTCAGCCCTCTTCTGCGACGTTTATGTCCTGGCTTTGTGACTTATTTGTTTGTTAGTTTGTTTTGTATTAAAGCAGTTTTGAAAGGTCTTATGGTTTTGCCAGTAGGATTTACTTCTGTTATTAATAAAGTAAGCAGACAGCAGGAAATGAAAATGCTGCAATGCTTCCCCATATTCTGTCAGAACATATCTCGGCATGGTACCACAAAATTATGTGATATGTTGACAGAATGAGGCCAGAGGAAGTCAAAGCTATTGTAAAATGTTTATGCAAATGTTGCCCCCCTCCCACTTCCAGCTTGAAGGATGATGGAAAATAAGCTCAGACTTTTAGAGTTTTTTATGGATTATTAGATAAGTGAAGATTTCCCAAGGTATTGTTTCAGTTTATATTACTGTACAACATGTCTTTGTACTTTGAAATTATACCCAGCATATATAAACTCGATTTTATTACTCAAGTGACTTGTCCCTAAATTATGTTTTGGGAATCGTCATTGTAACACTATTTACTTATTGAGAATTACCTTTAAATTACAGACTTTCAAATCTGTGACAGTATGTCTGCTACCTCCATCTTGAGCTGCATTCAAATACTAACATTAGAAAAAAATCAAACTGTGAAGTTACAAGAGGAGATGGCTGGGTCATGGTACTGTCTGTGGGCTAGTAAACTAGGTTAATGCCTTGGAGATGTGGGGGGTTAAATCCCACCATAGCATCCGGTGGAATTTGATTTCAATTAATTAAAATAAAATTTAGCTGGAATTGAAAGCTTTTCTCTGTAATGGTGCCACAACCTACTGTCTATTATAATTAAAATCCCTTATGATTCATTGCTATCCTTTAACAGAGGAAACCTACATGTGGCTTCAGACCCATAGCTATGTGGTTGACCCTTAATTGCTGCAGTGAAATCACCTAGCAAGCTGTTATGGTGTGCTACTTGGTACTAATCGTCGTGTTTTGTGTTCAGGATAGTAAGTAAAGTCACACTGGCCCCTAACCCTCTCATTAGGGATAGATGACTGATGATGAATTAACCCTAAGCATCATCACACCTCAGACCTCCATAGTGACCTCAGTTAATGTGGGAATTGAGCCCTTGCTGTTAGCAGCACCCTGCATTGCAAACCAGCCATCCAGCCAACTGAGCTAACTGACCCCACAGTTCGAGCAAATTGCTGCCACCAATCCTTCCTCCTACACTCATCTAGGGGTTTCTGGTCACCTATGGTGAAGGATGAACCATGATTAAGTATCAACAGATGGTGCACTTGCTGAAGTAACAAGAAACTTTTTTTTAACATAGCAACTATATACAGGTTACATTAACTATTAGGCACATTAACTATTACTAACAAGAGTTAGGTCAGACATATAGGTCTCTGTGTGGAGAGTGGGCCAGATTCCATCTGACATCTGTCCAAACTGCCGAATGCTCGATCCAGTAGCTGTGTTATATATCAGAGTTAACAGAGCTTCTGCTTAAAGCTGTTTAATCCTCTCATATCATCACCTGATTCAACACAAGTCACTCATTTCAAGGGCAATTTAGGATAGGCTGAGAGAGTTAACACAGTGTGGAGCTGGAGGAACACAGCAGACCAGGCAGCATCGGAGGAGCAGGAAAGTTGATGTTTCGGGTCAGGACCCTTGTTCAGAGAGTGATGCTGACATCCCACAAAAGAATAAAAAAGTTTCTGGTAGCAAATATGATGCTAACCATAAATTGGGCTATTTTGAATGCAATTCTTACACTATAACTCTCTGGATCTCGACCTCACTTTCCTGTTTTAAGACACTCCTTCAGACCTAGCTGTTTGACTGGGTTTTAATTCATGTGCAGAATTTGGGGTCTGGGCAACCTGAAACAAAGTCACCTGTGATGGAACATTGGAAGCTAAGGATTTGCAAGAGGCCAGAATTAGACTAACTCAGATAGTTGCGTGGTTAGAGGAGATTACAGAGATAAGGAGGGGTAAAGCTATGGAAGAAACAGAAAAGAAGTTAGAAAATTTAAAGATGAACATGATGCTTGACTAGGAGTTAGTGTAGTTCAGCAGGTACAGGAGTGATAAGAGAATAAATTTTCCTTTGAGTTAAGACACAGACAGCAAAGATTTGGGTTTTACAAGGAGTACAAAGTAGGATACCAATTGTGAGTGTGTTGGAATATTGGACGCTATAGGTAGCAAAGGCGTTGTGAGGGTTTCAGCAGACAATGGACTGAAATAAAGGCAACGTCACGTGATGTTGTGGACTTGGAAGTGGTTGGTCTTCAGGATGGCATGAATACAAAGTTTGAAGTTCATCAGGCCTGGAATTTTGCCATGATTGAAGCCTCTTCATTGTAGTGAAGATAGTGGACAAGTCTAGGAATTACAAGACCCAATTTCCAAATATAGCACATCCCATTTTGTAGGGGCATGGATAGGATCAAGTTTGGATTTGTGTATGAGCAGTTCACAGAGTCAGCTGGCCAATAAGTATTCTGTTGTTTCCACTCCAATATGATTTTGATAGTTCAGGAGTGTGAAAACTGGTGTGCAGAATAGACATGCTTAGAGCAGATCTGAACCTTGTGCATTTCTTTGCAGAACTAGGATACTGGTAAAGTACACCTTTGAATGTGGCCCTGGGACACCTATGGAAGTGGTGAGGGTCCTTTTACAGGAAGTGAAACTCTTTTGGAATTGTTACAAGGGGGCATGATTCCATTAATTACGCATAAGCTCAACAACTGTCAAGGTCATTGAAACTGTCAGCAAACTTGACAAAATGAACTGCTAAAAGTCTCAAAAGCAGCTGTCATGAGGACCTGTCAGAAATATTAAGAGGACCTGTAAAATGTTTCAATAGGCACTGTCAAAGGGAGCTGCTAATCTGTCAAGGCAATGTAAAAGTTGTACAATTACAATATATTGAGTGGTTATAAAAGTTGCTTGCTATTTCACTCCATCTGTTGACATATATCTGAGGACTTCCTTTACTAGACTACCATTGCACAAATGATTTCACAACCATCTGTAATCATTGTGGTGTCCCTGTCATTTCCACAGTTTGATTGACAGCTCCAGTCATTATAAATTCTTTGAAGTGGGACTATGAATTCCAACTTTTTTTTGTTATAAGGGTTTGTGTACTGGAATGAAATCTTTGTTATTATTATGTTTATGTGTTGAAAGAATGTAAATGTAGTAGAGGGTTTCAGGACTAAGAGTGTTTTTTTTCAATGTTGTGAATTTTATGTTATCTCTTCTTTTCAGGGGTCCTGAGGTCTACCCATATTCGATACTGGGTGAGTTAGAACATAGAACATAGAATAGTACAGCACAGTACAGGGCCTTTGGCCCATGATGGTGTGCCGACCTATTATCCTATACTAAGATCAAACTACCCTGCATACCCTACATTTTACTATCATCCATGTGCCTATCCAAGAGTCGCTTAAATGTCCCTAATGTGTCTGACTCCACTACCACTGCCGGCAGTGCATTCCACACGCCCACCACTCTCTGTGTAAAGAATCTACCTCTGACATCTCCCCTATACCTTCCTCCAATCACCTTAAAATTATGCCCCCTCCTAATAGTCACTACCGCCCTGGGAAAAAATCTCTAGCTATCCACTCTATCTATGCCTCTCATAATCTTGTACACCTCTAGCAAAAGTCACCTCTCATCCTTCTTCGCTTCAATGAGAAAAGCCCTAGCTCCCACAATCTTTCCTCATAAGACCTGCCCTCCAGTCCAGGCAGCATCCTGGTAAATCTCCTCTGCACCCTCTCTAAAGCTTCCACATCCTTCCTATAACAAAGCGACCAGAACTGAACACAATATTCCAAATGTGGTCTAACCAGGGTTTTATAGAGCTGCAGCATAACCTCACGGCTATTAAACTCAATTCCCCTGCCATGATAGTTGGCATGATAGTTATAAAATTAAAGAGGTGTTGGTGTTGGAATGTGTACTAAGTTAGCAAAAGGGCCATGAAGGCCGTGGCAGAGTCGATAAAGGGACAAAGATTGGCATAGGGGTTATAAAGTGTTGAGGTGGTGGGAATGGGCGCATTGGTTGGCATGGCAGGTTTGAAGGGTTAGGGGGATGGTTACAGGGGCATGGACTGACATAGAGACAATGAGGTGTTATAAGGATACAGTGCCTGAGGTGTCAGAGGTTGACTTAGTGAGTGTGTAGGGTTGCTGAGGACCTGGAGGGGTGCTTTATATTTTACTCTTTTGAAAGGCTTTTTGGAGATAGTGCTTCACATCAAACATTTATTAATATTGTTCCAATAAGCACAAACAAGAACATTTTCTAAGTTTTAAGATGATGCAAAATTTCACCTGTACATATTCATGTCAAACTGAAATCTGCAGTCAAACCATGAGTGACAAAAGGCAGGGAGGAAAATACGATAGATTTCTTTCTTCAACTTCTGTGTGGTAATTTGTCAGATTGCCGTTGTTTATTCAATCCAACTAATTCTCATTCCATCGAAATTGGCTCTGGGAATGGCTAAAGATGACAGCAATTATTCTCTGCATCTAATGTATGAAATAATTTGTAATGAAATCTTCTCCCTCATCATTTTTAACAATGATCTGTCTAATGAAGGTAAGAAATTATTTTTGATTACTTCTTAAAAAATTGACTAAAAGAAACAAAAATGTGATAAAAGCATTATTAGTTCTATGAGGAAGTCATGAGCTGAGGCTTTTATTTTGTTTCAATACATATTTTATCATGGGCATTTTAAATTATTCACAGCATACCTGACGTTATTATTTGTTCTACTGTAGCCTGTTCTGTTCTGAATCAATGAGACCCTTGTCCCTCTTTTGTGTCATTTGAATTAAGGTTTGCAAGGATTTGTTTTGAGCTCTTGTTCAGTAATCTTATTTTGAATCGCATTACCAGCTTCTGACAGAGGGTAGTAAGTTTGTAACTTGCTGTTTAATTTGTTCACCGCTGGAATTGTCATCAATCATGGTGGCAATGCAGTGACATTCAGTTCTGGAGATAGATTTGGCATTGCCTAATGTTACTGCACAATTTGTTTCCAGTAAGAAACCAACTAAAGTCAAAGTTCCAAACATTCTTTCAGGGTTTAAATCAATTCTATTTTTGCGACAAACCTTCAAATCCATTCAATTGTGCTCTTTTTCTCCAAATAGGAACTTAATTAGACTTATTTCAGAAGAGGAACAAATCCAAATCCAGACTTGATTGCACACGAAATATGAACTAACTACAACATAAATCAAGGAAAATTGCAATGCCACAGTACATTGTAATAATGCCACTTTAACAACTTTTTAAATATGTAAATCACTAATGGTCAAAATGCTCAATATTCTGTGGTGTAACAATTCATTGTCAAACTGCAAAGTTCATAACTGGAGATAATAGGAACTGCAGATGCTGGAGAATCCGAGACAACAAGGTGCAGAGCTGGATGAAGCAGCATCATAGGAGCAAAAAGGCTGACGTTTCGGGCCTAGACCCTTCATCAGAAATGGGGGAGGGGAAGGGGGTTCTGAAATAAATAGGGAGAGAGGGGGAGGCGGATAGAAGATGGACAGAGGAGAAGATAGGTGGAGAGGAAACAGACAGGTCGAAGAGGAGCCAGTAAACGTGAGTGTAGGTGGGGAGTTAGGGAGGGGATAGGTCAGTCCAGGGAGGACGGACAGGTCAAGGGGGTGGGATGAGGTTAGTAGGTAGGAGATGGGGGTGCGGCTTGAGGTGAGAGGAGGGGATAGGTGGGAGGAAGAGCAGGTTAGGGAGGCGGGGACGAGCTGGGCTGGTTTTGGGATGCGGTAGGGGGAGGGGAGATTTTGAAGCTTGTGAAATCCACATTGATACCATTGGGCTGCAGGGTTCCCAAGCGGAATATGAGTTGCTGTTCCTGCAACCTTCGGGTGGCATCGTTGTGGCAGTGCAGGAGGCCCAAGATGGACATGTCGTCTGAGGAATGGGAGGGGGAGTTGAAATGGTGCGCGACTGGGAGGTGCAGTTGTTTATTGCGAACCGAGCGTAGGAGTTCTGCAAAGCGGTCCCCGAGCCTCTGCTTGGTTTCCCCGATGTAGAGGAGGCCACAATGGGTAC
>NC_063351.1:17245015-17281198 GCF_021869965.1 Rhincodon typus | reverse complement strand
TACGGAAGAGGGATTGTTCCACGTAACCTACAAAGAGGCAGGCATAGCTTGGGCCCATGCGGGTAACTGGGCTGGGTGTTATTGATCCTTGCCTGTGCACTTTGCACCCAGCTCAGTTTCCATTTTTATTCAGGCAGCTGGTAAAATTAGCTTCATCCACCACGAGCATATGAGTAAGATTTGGAATGAATTGTGGACTACATGCACTCCACTATTCAATCTGTGCTCCCAGCACACCTATGTAGCAAGGCTGCAAATTATAATCCTGTACCCTAGCTCCTGACTGCATTAAATACAGGTGTTGACTTGGGGTTTCATAATTAGGAAGACTTTAAGAAGGTGTGCAAAAGATGCAATTGACTTGAAAAAATAGTATGTTAGAGTGAGGTTATGTTGTTGAAGCATACATGAGGTGTACTGGCAGTATCACCAATTCTGTTTCTTTACACACTGATCGTCTGCTCTTCAAAATGCTATCATGATCTCCCCTTTTTTGAAATGGGCTAGACCTCAACCCTGCTATGACATCCAATTAATGCTTTTTTAAGAAAGTGTTTTTTAATGTCTTTTTCTTCTTTATCTATGAAGCTATGTGACATTGGCAAATTTCCCTCTTGCCTCAGCCTCTGGAGGTGGAACGTTTTCTCCACCAGCTTTCACTGAATTTCCTTTTGTAAACCACTTTTGTTGTTTTTGCCCCAACCTATGCCAGTGTAACCAGAACATTTTTTTCAATGATTTCTCTCCCTTTTTGTATGGTCACTCATAGTCTACTCCTAGGAATCACTTCCTGGTTTCATCAGTGAGATCATTTGTAAGCATGTGATCAATGAGAATTTGGCTGTACTTCTTTATTAAAGCCCACCATTCCATGGTTACCATTTGTGTCATTTAACTGCTAATACAACAAAGACAAACCAGATACTTGTGTAGTGAGGAGGTAAATATACCTTTACTCCAATAATGCTACTGAGCTTGTAAAGGAGGATCTAGTGATGTCACATGACATGAACCTGGGACCTGAGTCTATAGGGCACCACTGATGTCCTCTCTTACCATTTCTTGTGCACAGTTATGCTTAATAAAGCCTGGTAACGTTTACTTACCTGAGTGTAGAGCTGATCTTACTACATGGAGGCAAGCAGTGCCTGACCCATTAAACTGGATAAAAGTGGCAAAGACCACATGATGTGAAACCAAATGGGGGCACAGTGGAGTGGATGAGGGATGAGACAGTCCAGCAACCTGACCAGAAAAGAAGTGGCAAAAGTTGAAGAGCAGGCCAGCAGCAATTTAATACTGTGTCCTTGAAGGATTTCAGAGCTAAACCAGGCATCAGATTGCAGAGGGGGAAATCCCATGCAATGCTGACAACGCATGGGAAAAGCATACACTGACAATGTGGTAAACTGTAGATCAGACGTCTTTACAGAGATGGTAAAAAAAAGTGCATTCGGAAAATCTACCAGTGGAAAGCATGGGATGAAACAGAGTCAACACCATTAAAGCTCCAGAGGCAGGAGCTCAGCCCAGTTAGTATTATAGTCATGAGTGACAAGTGAGAGACTACTCAAAGTTGGATCAGTAGCATAAACATTGAAACATAGATTACAGCAGTGTGTAAGTGTCCCAGCAGTAGAGCATGCTGAGGGATTATAACAGGCCCACTGCAGGATTTCAGATCCCTTGATTACATAGCCTCTCAAAAAGAATTCTGGTTATGTTAAGAAAATAATTTTAAATTAGATACAGGGAAAATATGTTCATTCTTCCAGGTGCAACACTTGGTTGAAGCATTCTCCAGCCATTGTCCATTCAACTTCGGGACACAGGATTAGACTCGAAGGGCAGATGCAGGCTTTACTTCCTTATAATGGGATATAGAATACTAACAATTTGTTTCTGAATCACTACACTTCTCTATTATTTAAACGTACATGAGTGGCTTTGAGTCTTTGACTTTTAGTAGATACAGAAAACACAGAGTTTCACTGTGTCTCCACGACAGAGACTTCATCCTGAGGACCTGAAGAAGAGGATACAGATCTTCCAGAAGAGAGGGTGCAATTATCAGGGAAAGGAATGTGTCTAGACAAATATGACCAGTTAGAAGAAGAGAATTTTAGGTTTTAGTTTCCTCTATCAGAACAAAGAATGAGGTAGAAAATGAACCTATCTCACATGTTTTTGATTCAGTGGAAGCAGAAGTGTGAGGTAATACCTTTTGGTACAAAGAATATGGAGAGACTATATAAAATAAAGGGTACTATGCTAAAGGGTGTACAGGCGCAACGAGACCTGGGCATATATATGTTATAGTCATAGAATCATATGGTACAGAAGAGGCGCTTTGGCCTATTGAGTCTGTTCCGAATTATCCACACAAATCCCATTTTCCAGCACTTGGACCACAGCGTTGAATGTTTTGACATTCAAGTACTCAATGTCCATAAGACTTTACAGCTGGGATAGACAGGTAGAGAGAGTTGTTAATAGAATATAATAGAATAAATAGCAGCATAAAATACAAAAACAGGAAATATATGATGAATTTATACAGGACACCGGTTGGACCTCAGCTGGACTATTGTGTATAGTACCAGAGGAAGAATACACTGGAAAAAGTGCAGAAGTGTTTATAGGAATGGTACCAGGAATAAGACTCTTCAGGTATGAGGAAAGATCGGAGAAGTTGGAACTGTTTGCCGTGGAGACAAGAAGGCTAAGAGAAGATTTGAAATTTTCCAAATCACAAGGGATCTGGACAGGGTAGATAAAGAGGAACAGTTTCTGCTTGTAAAAGGATCAAGAACCAGAGGACGTAGTTTTAAAGTGTTTTACAAAAGAAGCAAATGCAGGGTAAGGTTAAATGTTTTTGCACAGCAAATAGTTAGGACCTGGAATGCACCGCCTTTAAGCAGACTTAATGGTGGCATTCAGAAGGACATTAGATGATGATTGCAATGGAAAGAATGTGCAGGGGTTTGATCAGAGAGCTGTTACAGACAGAATGGGCTGAAAGGCCTCCTTCTGCACTGTAGCAATTCTGGGATTCTGTGATAGAAAAATATGTCCACATTAATAACAGATAAGCTCTGGTGTTGTTATGGTGTTTTGGCAAAGAGATTATAACCAAATCCAACAGAAAGTGCAGAACAAAGCCCTTAACATCTCCCCAGTCGAAATGTTAGCTCAGATTAAGACTGGTAGTATTCTCTGGACATACTGCAATTTCTGAATTTTCTGTCAAGTCTGCAAATCAGAGTGCTCCATAGAAGTGTTGTAAAATCCTGGTCCAGAAGTTTATTTCATTATTGATAATGGTGCACTCTTATTTTGTAATGGAGTTCCTAACATGTATGAGTCTACACCACAACAGCTTCACTCTAAAGCATGTGTACATGTAATACCATTATATGCAGAAAGAGAAATTCTTAACATAGGAGCAGTAGTGAACTCTTAATTTCTTCACGTGTAGCATTAATGATCAAACTGATCATTATTTTTATCTACCAGAGTGTACCATAGACAGCTGTGAGAGATTTAATTTCAGTTTGCTGCTTTCATTTTCAAGGGGTTGTGGTATATCAAGTCTTGCAGGTTTGCATTTCAATCATTTTTTTCCTTGTTCGGTCTTCACTGCTGTTTTATTCAGAGTATAGTGCTGTATAAGTATCGCATCCAAGAAACTAGCTGTCATGAGAAGCTGCCATCCCACACCTTCCAAGGAGAACAACAGAGATGCACATTTGTCCTACAGGTCCTTCGAGAAAGCCACAAATTCTGTTGGAGATTAATTCCTCAGGCAAAAGAGGGGAGATGGGAGTGAATGAAGATGGTAAGTAGTTCACAAGGTTCACAGTTTGTGGGAAGACTGAACTTGGAGGGAGGGGAGTTGGGGTGTAAAGGTTTAGGTGTTACTTTGATTTGAGAATAGCTATTGAGTATGTACATTACAGCAATGTTAGAGTGATATTAGATCACACAGAAGTGGGCCCTCAGTGTGTAGAGTACCAGAGATGTCCTCTCTTATCCTTGTTTATAATTATGTTCTATTTAGCATATTAATGTTTGCTCACAAACAAAAATGAAATTGCTGGAAAAACTCTGCAGATCTAGCAATATTTGAGGGGAGAAAACAGTTAATGTTTCGAGTCCGATGACTCTTCATCAGAACGGTTTTCCTTCACTTGGCTTCAATTTGTACTTGTTAGGCAGTTGTGGAGCTCCTTGCATGTTTTATCATGTTATCAGTGCCAAGTAAGTACAACGTTTTGTTGATATTGGTGCCTAGCCAAACTAATTCTTCAAAATTGCTTATTTTTAACACACCAAGCCTGTAGAATCTAAGGGTTAGAGATTAATCTCGATAAAACCAAGCTGTATCAGTTTGACCATCTGTTGACTGCAAAGGAATTGCTTGTCAGGGACTATGAATAGCATTGAACATTTCAATACCATTCATTTTGCCTGGCAAATCAGGATGAATTTCTAACCCTCTCGGTTTATTTCTGTTATGAACCTTATAAAACTGGCTTGAGTATTTCCTGAGATTCTTTGTAAAGGTTAGATCACACCTGATTAACCTGACTGAATTTTTTTGAACAGCTGAACAAAGTAATGAACAGAATGAGCTTCGATGGCCGTTACTTACATGGATGACCAGAAATTATTTGGTAGCTCCTCAAAAAGAAACCATTGGCTACAATTGAATTGAAAGCACATTATTGACCCAGTTAGGAAATTGTGTCCTGCCACTTGGCCAAAGACTGTGGATAATGGGCAGAAAATGTATTTGGCATAGTGTGAAGCAAAGATCTGCCCTGAAGCTTCTATTATTTATGGTATTTATTAATCCTTAGAAGATGGACTAGAAGAGAAATGAGATGGTTTGGAATATTCTCCTTACAGCACAGAAAGCTGAGTGGGTGATCTCATTGAAGTGTTCAAAGTTATGAGGGACATAGATAGTCCAGATAGAGAAAAGCTTTTCCTCATTACAGGGGTCAATAACTGGGGGCACAGTTCTAATGCAAGGAGCAGGATGTTTAGAGGGTATTTGAGGAAATAAAATCCAACCCGGAGAATGGTGGGTATCGGGAACTCACTGCCTAAAAGGGTGGTAGAAATAGCAACTCTCAAGACATTTACAATGTGTTTAGGTGAGCACTTAAAATGCCATAGTATACAAGGGTACACACCAAGTGCTGGAAAGTGGGATCAGAATCGAAAGGTGATTGATGATCTGCATGAATACTATGGACCTTTTCCTGTGCTAATAAAACTCTGTGACTCTTTGGGAATGAAAGCCTCATATCCAAGTTAGATGAGGACACAAAGAAAGATGGCATTGTAAGCAGTATAGATGAGCTCCAAGTGTAATTTAAATTCAATTAATAAAACCTGGAATTAAAAAAAAACTAGGGTGGGATTTTATAGGGATCTGAGTGATGTTGGCTATAGCGAGATGCATGTCAGAATCCGACAAGCCAAGCTTGACTTCAGGAACATCTCATTCCATCTTTTAAACTTTAGACAAGCAAGGGACAAGTTTCTCACTGGGCAGTGGTGAGTTTTAATGAAGGGAAATTATAGCTTGTTTCTAAAAACTTACTTTATTGATATTCAGCCTCCTACCTTATCGTGTCAAAAACCCAACTTGGAATTAAGAGCAGATTTTCAGCTTGCCACAACCTCCAAAAGACCTCCATGTTTCACACAACCAAACAGAAGCTCAAGACCCACTCCATGGGCTCCAGCTGCATGCCCCCCTCACCCACAGACATTGGCACCCAGTATTTGCCAACTCCTTATAATCATTATGGTATCTCTCTGATCCACTTGGAGGTCCCTCATAAAGCACAGACTTGCTCTACAGGGCGAACCAGCAACCAACACTGAAAGGCTGCAGCAAGGACACTTTGTGTGCAGGGACAGGCACCCAGCTGAAGGATTGACTAGGCTGTATCTGTAGTCTGGCTCTCTTGGTGCTCACTCACTTACTGCCTGCCTGTGTGCTCACAGCATCCATGCCTTGCCTTGCTGTGCTAGTCAGCACAGTCATACAGCCAGACAGCTTGCCTGGCCAGTCAGCAAAAAGACGTACATCTTGGCACAGTGCTATGTCACACTTGCACTATGTTACCAGCAGTTTATGCAGCAAGCACACTGCATGTGTAGCGTCACACAGCCAGGTTTCAAAGTCTTCAGGGAGTAATCCTCAACAAAGTCCATGGAGGCACCCATTGTCAGGGAGACATTGCACAGTGTCCTGGCACAATAAGTCAAGGGCAGTCTCTGATACCAGTCCAGATGATTGGCCATGGTGAGGCATCACATTATCAGTTTTGGACACAAATACCAGAAAAGAATAGGAATGTTGTAAGATGAGAGTCAACTGTGTCAGCAACACCCACTTGCCTCATACATCTTATTCCACTCACCTTCAGAGGCTGTCACCACTGACCCTGATCTATGGTGTGGTGCCGTGAAATGATGCCTCATGCTGAAACAATAACATTCAGGTTGATACAGAGAGACAAACAGCCAGCTGTAAGGTTAAAGCAGTGACATGCATAAAATAAGCAACAAATAACGTACGGTGCATTGTCACATCAAAAGTGCCCTCAATCCGTTTTCTCATTCCTCTCCCTCCCACTTTAGCTCAGTGCACTCCCTGGTTCTGTAGCTGGGGCTGGAGAGAGCTTGCTTAGCAGTGAAGCCTGTTGACCCTGGAGCTTTGGTCAGGTGACCACGGGGGTAGGCTCTAATGTCTGGATGGATCAAACTTGTCAAAGGTCTTCCTGCCAGATGCAAATGAACCCTCCTCAGTGAGAACTTCTAAGGGTTGGAAGGAGGAAGGTAGGCTGGAGGGCACAGGTACCTCCTCAATGTCCTGAATGGAGACTTCTGAAAGTGTGGTTCCTCTTGCAGCTGGGTGCCTCCTGGCACTGCCCCTTTTCCTTGTAAGGAAGGCCCAGCTGGAGTATTTATCAAGTTCCCCATCCCCCTGTCGCCTTGTCTTTACTTCTGAGGACAAATAGCTGAGCTGACAGTGAGCAGGTTTGGGTGAACCTCTCCAGTAGCCTGGGGGGATGGTGCTGGCTCTACATGGCAGCCACCAAGCTGTCCACGAGACAGTCACCTGAGGGCCATTGCATCCCAGTCTGCCCCTCCTTGTACCCGTGGATGCAGACCCTGAGTGCTGGAACTACAGAGTCCTCTCTAGCCTGGGCCTGAGTGGGTCCCTGGGTTCTGGGCAGTCCTCTGAGTGCCAGCAGCCTGAGGCATTCCTCCCTTGGTCAGCTGTGGAGCTGTCACTGTGAGGTGCTCACCAGATTGTATACCCACACTCTCTAAGCCTAATTTTCCCACCGAGGTGTCAGTGTCTGAGTTGGTGATGCTTCCTCTGAGGCCTCAGTATTCTCATCCTCAGAGACCCAAGAGTTGTCTTCTAGGGCTGCCGGCGATATCACTGTGGAGGTGATGGATGTGCTGGTGATACACACAAGACACCTGAGAGGGAAGGCATTACAGCCAGTGGTTAAGAGTGCTGTCAAATGAATGAGATTGACAGTGGGAATAATGTGAGAGTAACAGTGAAGTGAAGAAGGAAAAGTTCGTACTTACTCCGTTGGCAGGACATGATGCTTTGGCATCCCCTTAGCTATGGTCCCAGCCCTCAACTGCAAGAGCCAGGAACCTCTCATTGTGTGGACTGGGTACTCATCCACCCATTCAGATCCTTCTGCCCTGTTATGGCCTGCCTTTTCCTGTAATGAGAGAAAGGAAAGAATTAAGTGAGTTGAAAGTGACTGGAATAGCTGGTAATCCTGGTCTAGGTGGTCAACAGTTGACAAAGTAGTCTGGTGAGTGAGTGAGCAGGCAGCACAAAGGCTGTGAAGAGTTAATGGTTTGATGGGCTGGAGTGGTGGTGAGAGTGGTGAAGGAAGACGTTGAAGGTAATAGTGAAAGTGGCAAGCATGAGCTTTGGTGGGATGTAATGCAGTGGGAGAGATAAAGTGAATGTGGGATAGCAGAGAGAAGAGTGTGGCACTTGTCGTGGTGGAGTGATGAAGGTTTTCGACCTTCTTATGATACTGCTGTATATTCCACTAGACTGAGGAGACAGTACTTACCCATATGGTGATCTTGGACCAGGCTTGTGACTTCCTCTGCCAGTCTTCCAGGAAAAGGACTCCTATCCTTTGCAACACCATCTTGACCAGGACCTTCAGATCCCTTTTGGAGAATTGTGGTACTATCTTCCCATTCTGTGATCTTCTGGAAATGACCTTGACTGCGCGTGGCATCTTTGGAATGCCAGTGCTTGTCCAGTTACACAACGTCTGATTAAAGATGACATGGCAGTAAGAGATTCTGGTCTTTAGGCAGATATCTGCCAAGTATTCTGGGAATGGTGCATGGGTAAGATAGGGCTGGAATCAGACATGCTGGATGCCATAGGGGCAGGATAGGTAGTACTGAGGCAAGTTTGCTAAAAAAGGGTGAAGCAAGTCATTAGGCCTCATGGTGAGAGACCCAAAACACCCAAACAACTTGTTCTTCAGCCAAACATATTGAAGACTCAGCCATTAGTCTCTGTAATGATGACTAGAAAACCATAATAAAAAAAAATCCATCTGATTAATTCATCTCCTTTAAGGAGGGAAATCTCCCATCCTTACCTGGTCTGACCTACATGTGACTGATTCTTAAGCCAACATCTTCTAGCCATTGAGTGACATGGACAATAGCAAGTTGGGATAATACAGCAAAATTGGAACAATTAGATTCTCAATTGTTGAAAAAACAAAGTCCAATTTTCTACCCAAGATTTTAAAGTTGAGATCAGTATCTCACTATTGAGTGTTGAGGGACCTATTTACAAGCATTAAGATCTCATTTTTGTCTAGTCCCTCCTCATTTGCGTGTAATTTGCTGTTTAACAAGGCAGTGAAGAAAAACTATCCGGTGACAATTCCCACCATGAAATTCTGAGTGGGTACCTGGCAGCTGCAAGTTCATGCTTGCTTCTTTGGATGTCCAGCTTGGCCAACATTCCCTAACATCTCAGGGCACACTCCATGGACAGTGACCACCCACATCCCTGTCCACGGCGGTTGGCATCAGACACTCACCGGCCTCACCACATCAAGCCACATCTTAGTCTCACTCAACCACGATGTTCAAGCTATTAAGGGAATTGATAAATTTGATAGAGAGAAGCCATGTTTTGAAGTCAGGGAGTCTAGGGCTATGGGATATAGTCTAAAAGTTGGAACCAGACCCATGAGGAGTAAAATTAAGAAACTTCTCTACGCACATTGTGTTTGATAAAAATTTGTTGGTCTGTTCCACAAATAGCAATAGATGCTAGATCAATTATTAGTTTTAAAATGCAATTGGTAGATTTTTGTTCACCAAAGACATTAAAGGGTTTAGAGCAAAATCTCATTGAAGGGGTAATTGGTTCAAAGAGCTAAATCTGCTAACTCCTATTCTTATGTTCCTATAACTATCGGTAACCTAAACCTATGCTCCATGCCAAACCTTTTGATGACAACAACATAAAACGGCATAGTCTGTACGATTTCTAAAACATAAAACGGAAAAAAAAGGTATAAATTCATCTAAATTGAGATGTTAAATCAAAAATTTACTGTGCTTGTGGAAATCAAATCAAAATGAGAATGTCGTGACAGAATCTAATCTACAGTCTTGCCGATGCATTGTTAATTTATTTTCTACTTGCTAAAAATATGATGATGAATAATTTTTCAATCAAACGGAGGATTGAGTTATGAAGGTAGTTGTGAAACAATATTCTTAGTTGTGTTTTTCCCCTGTGAGGTTTCCTGCATTGGCGAAGACCCTAAAGGAACAGAAGAACAACTTTTACACTAGTGTCACAAATAAATGTGTGAAATGTTCATGAGTGTAATTAAATGCGCAGCCAGTGGTACATGTTTTAATAACAATTAGTTTCTGAGGGGTTTCGTTGTCATGGGGTAATCTATCATGGTGACAGCAGTCTGATAGTCTCTGCATTGATTCACTAGACCCTAGTTATTTTGTGGCCTTATCTGTGCTTTTTTTTTAACCATATATGATTACTGGTCTTTTCAAAACATCTTTCAAAATAGAATAAAAAGCACTATTTGTTATAAAAATAAAGAAGCACACACCAGCTGTCTAGTGGCTTTCATCCTATTATTACCTAGTTGCCTACCAGTATCTTTAGTTATCTATTTTAGTCTAATATGTGGCTAGGGGATTAATTATGTCTCATTATATAATTCAGTGAACAATAATGAAAATGAAGAACTTGTGTTTCTTAAAACAAGCACGTCTCTATTTTAAGCATATGGTGTCTATAACATTATAAAAAGGCAATGTTTTCACTCCTCAAAACTCTCCTTCCATTAAGCATAAAAAATCCCACTCTGGACAAATTGCAAATACAACTGAATGTTTAATTTAAAGCTGCATTTCAAAATTAAGCATTTAAATCATATAATCCATGATAGCTTAAAAAAAAATCACTTGCTGTTTTTCTAAGATACTGTATGTAAGATTTAAAATGACAATTGCTGAAAGTACAAACTCATTGTCATGTAATGAGAGAACCAGGGCTTTTGAGACCTGAGTGGAGAGGATAAACAACCGTGTATCTCTTCAGTCAATCAGATTGATGGATTGCGATATTAGCAACATTAGAGCAGAGATGGAACTGCATGCCACAGTGGGTGAATTAATGTCAAATCAGATATTGAAAGAGGCCTTCTTAGGCTTTGATATACAATTAACAAAGTTAATTGGTTACCTTCTGTTTGTGGGTGGGTAACCCTCGACCACTATCCAATCTTCAGGAAATTAGCACAGAAGAGGGATGGAGTTTGGGAAACTGTAAACCAACCAATGATGTATAATACCCCTCCCACCCGTATTCATGCCCCTCATGTCCTCTTGTTTTAGGTTGTTGTTAGGCTGAGGTCTAAATGTGCAGCCCGAGGTAAGAGTAAGAGTGGTTTAAGAAGGAAGAAAACGTAATGGAAAAATAAATCTAAGTAAAGGTCAATTGATTTACATTTCAAAATGTCCAACAACAATTAAAACCTGAAGGAATAAGATTCCTCACATATAATAACTAGCTTTTAGTGTAGCAAGTTTACCTGGCAGTAATTGACAATTATCCTGCCAACAAAATTGGCACTTAGACTGAAATAGTAGACAAAAATGGGCCAACTTCATTGTGATGATTGCAATGAGATTGGCCAGGTGGACCTCATAAAATGTGTGTTCCCTGATTGGGGCTATTAACCTAATCCAACCAGGGAGACCTGGCTGACAGAAATAAATAGGAGTGTCAGACATCCTGTTGACTCTGAGCTGGCTCTGAGGGAGCTGGATCAGTATCAAGGTCCCTCCTTGTGCAAATAAGGGGTGACTTGGTGATAGCATACTGGCATCTGTGGAGTTACTTTATTTATGCGGTGAATTTAATTCATATCTAGTGAGTAAAAATAGCAGCGTTATGCTAGTCAATGGTGAGTCAAATGGGATGCTGTTTTTGTTACCCCGACAGTGGAGCTGTGTAGCATGGATATTTAGATATTTGGGTTTAACTGCAAATGCCATTAGCTTTACCATTAGTTTGATAACATGCATGGCCCACTTATTATCCACTACAATATTTACCAACAGCACAATTGGTTTTCCATTTTAGATGAGTTCCTCATGGTACAGATAAAATCCCTACTTAGAGTATTCTTCATGTGCCTGCTATAAGATAGCAATGAAAGCAAAATAATATCCAAGTCATGAAATTTGCTGAGATGGTTTAGATATTATTCAAATTTGGCTATCTATGTGTTGGATTACAGAACAGTAATGTTAGATCTTATTGATTATGAAGTCCAATGTGCCATAGAAGCACTCTGTCTCCTGTTACTTCGATATTTATTTGTATCATGTTTTCAATCTTACAGTTTCTCAAAGGTGCTCATGGCGATAAGAATGTAGACTGACTGTACATACATAAAGATGACCACAGTCATCAATAGCAGTACAAACAAATGATGTTTTGTTATTTATATCTGTCACATGAACATATAAAAGATCACTAACATATGTGTGTGCATATATATATATATAGAAAAACCATTGAGTTAATTCACTGGACAATACTAGAACTCTCATTAATATGGTTGAATTGGGAACTTTTTCTTTTTTGGACCCTTTTCAAGTGATTTATTAGGTTTTTCTTCACTTTTAAATTAGCCCAACCTTCAGAAGGCTGATGGATGACTTGATAAATGCCTTTAAGATTATGAAAAGATTTAGCAGGTACATGTAGAGAAGATATTTCCATTTGTGGAGGCCACCATAAGGAGGGCCATAACCGTGAAATAAACATTAATGAATCCAATGGAAAATACAATATACACTCATTCCCCAGAGTATCAGTCCTTCAGCTCCAACCTTCCCCGTTGGAATGTGGAATTTGTTACAACAATGCATTGTTGAGGTGAGTTGCTTTGATAAATTTAAGGGGAAGCCTTCATTCTCAAATGAAGCACCTTGGGATATGTTAAAAGTGGTACATAAATTTAAATTGTTGTTAACTTAAATGCTCCACCTTCTGGAGTGGTATTTAACCCTGCAAACATCTGATTCACAGGCAAGAGTGTTACTTACCAAATCAAACTAACACTCATTCTGTGAAACAGAGCCAAAGTTGACGCTCTGCAAGAACCAGCTCCCACATTTCACACTCTATAATTCTATAACTCTTAAAAATTCTTTGTCTTTCACCCTCATATGCCTATCTGGCTGGTCTCAGATTAATTGGCAGTTATTGATAGCGAGAACTTCTAGCTCAGTGGTTCTTGATCCCAGGGAAGACACTCATGCCCAGATAAGTGTCTGATGAGTGCAAACTACTCTTCCGTTCCATAGGCACTCCCTTCTGGAGTGGAAACTGGTTCTTATTTAGAATTCCTACAGTGTGGATGCAGGCCATTCAGCCCATTGAGTCCATACCAACCCTCCAAAGAGTATCCTATCTGGAACCAACCTCCTGGAACCCTGCATTTCCCATAGCTAATCCATCGAGCTTGCACATCTCTGGACACTACAGACAATTTAGCATGGCTAATGCACCTAACCTGCAAATCTTTGGACTGTGGGAGGAAACCAGAGCATCTGGAAGAAACCCACACAGTCACGGAGACAATGTCCAAACTCCACATAGACAGTTACCAAGGGTGGAATCAAACCCAGGTCCTTGGCGCTGTGAGACATTTGTGCTAACCATCAACCCATCGTAAGTAAGTTGAAATAAACAAATCAAACCAAATTAAAGGGTCACTGTCCTTCAAAGACACACTGTAACAAAAAGATGTTCAAAGCAAATTTAAATCAGAATTTTCTTCTGGATGCTGATTCTTACATATATGCCTTAAGCTTCAGCCCCAATTACAATCAGCTACTCCTAACCACAGCTAGAGCATGGACATACACACATTGAATTGACAGAGTATTAGCAACATTAGCATTTATAAATCTAAGTAATTTTTGTGTTTGATGATGAATCTGGATTGCTTTACCAAAATGGATCAGCCACTAATTTAACTTTGTTTGAAGTTATTATGTTGCAACAGTCGATGCCACCCATTTTCACGGGAACAAATTTTACTGGTTATTTGATTAAGAAGTGCCACATAAGACTAATTTTATAACCAAATGTATATTGAAGTAATAAAGAGTAATTCATGTAGAATGTGCATGGTTGAGTAGGTTGGGCCTTTATTCATTGGAGTTTAGAAGAATAAAAGGTGTTGTTATTTAATCACATGAATCAAAGGGGACTTGACAAAGCAGCTGCTGTGAAGATGTTTCCTCTCGTTTGGAAATCTAGAACTGGAGAATGAGTTTCAAAATAGGGGATCTTCTATTTAAAATGGATATGAAAATGAAGCTCTTCTCTCAGACGGTCATTACGCTTAGGATTCTCTTCCTCAGAAAGTAGTCATTGAATATGTTCAAGATTATGTTAAGATGGATTTTTAAATGAGAAGGTGTCAAGGGTTGTGGAGGCAGACATTAAGGCCAGAAGACCATGCAAATTAGGAGTAGGCCGTTTGGTCCGTGGAACCTGTTCTGCCATTCAATAGGATCATGGCTGATCCAACATTCCTCACATTCACTTTCCTGCCCTTTTCCCATAACCCGTGATTCCCCTAGCTGTCTATCTCAGTATTAAATATACACAAGGACTCTGACTCACAGCTCCCTGTGGCAAGGAGTTCCAAAGACTCACAACCCTCTGAGAGAAGAAATTTCTCCTCATCTCAGTCTTAAAGTGGTGGCCAATTATTCTGAGACTATGCCCTCTGATCTTAGACCTTCCCATGAGGGGAAACATGCTCTCAGCATTTAGCACATTAAGCCCATTAAGGATCCTATATGTTTCATTGAGTTAACCTCGCAATCTTCTAAACTCCAATGAGTAGAGTCCCAACCTGTTTAGCTTTTACTCAGAAGACAATCCCTCCATACCAGGGATCATCCTAGTGAACTTTCCCTGAACTGCCTTCATGAAATATTTTCTTAAACAAGGTCTCACCAACACCTTGTACAGTTACAGTGATACTTCCTGACTCTTATACTCCAACTCCCTTGGAATAAGGGCCAACATTCTATTAGCCTTCCTCATTACCTGCTGCACCCATGTGCTAGCTTTCTGTGTTTCATGTACAAATATATCCAAGTCCTTCTGTGTTGCAGTTTTCTGCACATTTCAGCCATGTAAATAATTTTCTCTTCTTTTGTTCCCCTTTCCAAAATGAACTTCACATTTTCCCACTTTATACTCACTAGCAAACTTTTTGCCCACTTACTTAACATGTTGATAGCTCTCTATAAACTGTTTGCATCTCCTGCTCAGCTTGCTTTTCAACCTATTTTTGTGTCATCTACAAATTTTAATTCAGTATATTCGCTTACTTCCCCCAAGTCATTAATTTATATTGTAAATAGTTGCCACTAGTAAGTAGTCCCAGCACTGTTCTCTGTGGAACCCCACTGGTTGTAGATTGCCAATCTGAGAAAGAACCCCTCACCAACACTCACTATTTCCTGTCCATTAGCCAATTCTTAATCTATGCTGAAATACTATTTCCAACACCAAGGGCTCTTATGTTATGACTGAACCTTTTGTGAGATAACTTGTCAAATGCTTTCTAGAATTCCAAATACAACACATTTACTGGATCCCCTTTATTCGATCTGGTGGAGACTTCCTCAAAAAATCTAATAAATAAGATTTCCCTTTCATGAAGCCATGCTGATTGCTTGATTAGATTATGATATAGCAGATGTACTCCCATCACTTCCTTTAATAATTGATTTCAAAACTTTTCCAATAATAGATAGCCCCATTTTACCTCCCTCCTTTTTTGAATAGGAGTATCAAATTGGCAATTCCCCAATCTGCTCGTACTTCTCGAGAATTAAATGATTTTTGCAAAAATGCAAACATTCTCTCTATAGCTTCCTCTTTTAGGATAGTAGGATGACAGCCATCAGGGCCAGGGGACTTATTTGCCTTTAGCCCTATTAGTTCATCTAATCCTACTTCTCTCGTGATGGCGATGGTCCTTAATTCCTTCCCCATATTCTTTAATATTAACTGTACTTTAATGTTCAAGTATCTTCCACTGTAAAGACTAATGTAAAATATCTGTTTAACTCCTCTGCCAGTTACTTGTCCCCCGTAACCATCTCCCCTTTTTCTAAAGGGCCTATGTTCACTTTGACCCCTATCTTCCTTTCTGTATATTTAAAGAAGCTCTTATTGTCAATTTTTATAATCTTCACTAGTTTGCTCTTGTAGTTTATTTTCTCTCTCTTTATTAAATTTTTTGTCCTTGTTCTCCGGATTCTGAATTTATCCCAATCTTCGGGGTATCACTGACATTCACCTCCTTATATGCTTTTTCTTTCAACTTTATAGGATCAAAGATTACGTGAGAAGGCAGGAGAATGGGGTTGAGAAACATATCAGCAATGATCAAATGGTGGAGCAGACTCGATGGGCTGAATGTCTTAATTCTGTTCCTATACGCTATGGTTTTTGTACTCTCCTTACCTTCCTTGATTAGACATGGTTAGTTTATCCCTCCATTAGAACCTTTCTTCTTCACAAGGATATATTTTTGCTGAGAGTCATGAATTTCTTCCTTAAATCTTTGCCACGCCTCGCTTACTGTCTTTCCAGCTAATTTATCTGCCCTGCCCACTTTAGCTAACTCTATCTTAATTTCATTACCTTTATTTAAGTTAAATAGAGTTTTTTTCTGACAAAAGTTTCTGACACTCAAACTGAACTTTAAATTCTATCATGTTATGATCACTACTTCCTAGGGAATCTTTTATTCAGAGGTCATTTATTAATCCTGCTTCATTACCCATTACCAGATCCAGGATAGCTTACTCTCTGATTGGCTCCATGACATATTGCTCTCGGAAACAATTCCTAACGCACTCTATGAATTTGTTATCATAGCTACCCCTTCCAATTTGATTGATGTAATTAATATGAAGTTTGAAGCCACCCATCGTTAGTAGGGGAGACAAAAGTGCTATTAAGACAAGAAAGTGCAGTTAAGGTCACAGTCAGATCAGCCAAGATGTTATTGAGTGATCAATCAGGTTGAAGGTGTTGGTTAGCTCAGTTGGCTGTATGGCTAATTTATGATGCAGTGGGCAGCCAAAAGCAGGTGTTCAATGCCCTACACCAACTGAGGCCACTATAAAAAACTTTTTGTCTTAACCTGTCCCCCTGTGTGAGCTGTGGTGACCCTCAGGTTAAGCTACCATGAGTCATCTCTCTTTAATGAGAGAACAGCGCTATGTTCTCTTAGAGTTATGGCAACTTCACCTTTTTCACAACATCATTATAGATTATATGTTCCTTTATTTATTTTTACTATTGTTATTTGTGAACTTTTAGTATGTCTCTAGAATATGTGCTCTTGCAAGTTTGATTTTCAATAATTTATTAGGGATGAATCAACTAAAATTCAGCTCATCACAATATCGCAGCAATAATTAGCTGTTCACACTTCACAAACAGCTAAGGAGCCAAGTAATTGGTATAAGTGACAGAATGATGATTAATCCAGCTGTGCAGTATAGAACAGTTGTGAAATGGCTGAATGACAAAATAATAAAACCATGTATGTCTCTGGGGAATGTATTCTAGAGAAAAGGCAAGAATCTTTAATGCATTAGGTTGCCCTGCTCTGACAATATAGAGGAGATTCAAGGTGCATGGAAGGGCATAATTCAGAACGTGAATTCTGTGGCAACTAAACGTAATAATTCCCTAAACTCCAAGTGATCCAAGCAGCATGTTAAGGCCAAGCAAAAGAGAGAGGGCTGAGGAGCATCTGAAATTTGTCCCTGTACCTCATCCTGAGAAGGTCTGAGGCCTTTTGAATTTTGGTCAATTCAGCTGACTGCAGTAAAGAGATGAGCAGCGTAGACTGGAGGTCGAGAGCAAGTGTGGGTCAGCAGCAGCTGTTCCTCTCTGCCTGGCTTTGTATTAGGAAATTTTTTAAAAAAGATAGCTCCAGGCTTTATGCAGGATTTCCAGCTGTTGCTTCAAGAAACACTGATCAGGCCACTGTAGAAACTAAGGAAGTAATTGGAACATGAATCAATTGGAATGCTGATTACTTTTCACCAGTTTCAAAGGTCTGAAAAGAGGCAACACAAGAGCCTAATATCGAATTTAATGTTGTGCCTCTTCTCATGTCAAATTATATGAAAATTTAGCTTAACTTTATGGTAGTTAGGACCCAGGCACAAGTACGGACACCCAAATTGTTCCACTGCAAAAATTGTCATTGTTTTAAATCACACAGAATGCTAAATTTAAATTCCAAAGGAAAATAGGTGATGTGGAAACAGATGCAAAATTTTAAAGAAAGATACAAAAGTACGTTACGGCTTCCCTTAGAGATGATGTTTATGTTGCTAAACATTCAAATATTCTGTAAAGTAACAGCATGGTGCACAGAATGACACCAGGATCACTTATAACATACAGTACGCATTCATAGAAAAAATAAGAATGACTTAGAAAGGTGATGCAAATGGAAGTAATAGGCTAATACTTATTAGTTGACACATGTCATGATGACTGGCAATTTATTGAAAAAAATTCCATGAGCTGAATTATGCTTTTCAAATCCACTCTAGCTTTATGTTTGAAAGAAAATTTCACATAATTAGTTTAAGAGGAAAGTGAGTGGAACTGATGATTGAAACTACCAGAGAAACCTCTCACGGAGTATGAAGAGGGAGCAGTTGATTTATTCGACAGGAAGGATCTACAGATTGGAGAGGCATGCTGACTGACTGAAGTGTGCCAATTTCATTGGACATTCTGTGAACTGTGCATGTAACATTAATTAACACTGTCTGGTTGTGGGAATACACGACAGAGCCTGCACTGGCAAAACTGCATGTTTCCTTCCTCACTAGGAGACTGGGCAGTGCCAGGAGGCACTCAGACAGAGCAGGAAATGCACACAGGTCCCTCAGAACTCTCAACCTAGGACGCTCCAGGGTTGACCAGACTCTCCACCTCCATCCTCCATGCCCAATCCAACCATTAGTCAATCACACCGAACAGGGTCAACTTGATTCTGGCAAGAAGACCTTCAGCATACCTGACCCATCCAGACACAAATGCCCCCAGGGTCACCCTACCAAACTGCCAACAGCCTCCACTGTTGAGCAGGGTCCCTCCAGCTCAACTGTGGGCACAGGGATTACATAAACATGTATTTGGAGGGAGACAAAGAAGAAAGCTTATTGAGGGCGCTTTGGTAGCACAGATACAATGTTATTTGTTTCACGTTATTTGTCTGTTTTCTATAAATAGCACTATTTTCACCTTCTGATTGGTCATTTGAACCTTTCTGTAGCTCCAAATGTCATTCTTCCAACATGAGGCATTAGTTTGTGACCATACACAGAGATAGCTAGCACCCATCACGTGGATGGATGGATGTCTGTAGTGAGAGTCCGCTGCCACATCTGAAAGCAAGAGGAACAAGGCAAAAGGTGGCAATGGGTCCTGTTAACACCAATGCCCCTCATCTTACAACATCCCTATTGAGGTTGTTGTAGCACAGTGGTAATGGCCCTACCTTTGAACCAAAAGGCCTGGGTTAAAGTCGCATCCCATCTCTAAAGAGGTTGATTAGAAAAGAACTACAACATCCCTATTCTTTACCAGGCCTCTATGTCCAAAGGTGGAGGCATGAATGAGTTGATCAGTGATATCTGGGGCAGGGATGTGTACAGTAAATGGAAGCCAATGCATAAGGAGGTCAGGGGTTAGAGTCTTCGCAGGTACGTGTCCTGTACAGTACATGGGTCTGTGCATAATGTTATATCCCTTTAAAATCCCTCACATCAGTGGGTCCTGTAGCTCCCTCCCTCACAAGTTGACATCTTTTATTTGTCCACTCTGAGTTTGGTGAGCTGAGTTTTCCAAGTACCCAATCTGAATTTCGTGTTGAGTTTTTTCAACATTCAGCTTATTTGGTGTATTAGAAAGATAGGAAGCTGAATATTTGTTGAACAAGTTGGGCCATTAACAAGGTTGTGTGCATGCAATTGCTCCAAGGCTCCATGTATGGGCATTGACTTAAATCACTGCTGCACAAGGATGCCCGAGGCCCATACAGCTAGAAAGAAAATTAGAGGGAGCGCTGGTATGCAGTGAGTAAATGTTGTACTTCAGGTCCATTGGCCCTGGGAGCAGACCAGAAGTATTTTATTGATCTGAGCAATGCAAAGTGAGAGTATCTATCCTTGCACACATTATTATTGCTGTGTGTGGCAGGAATCGCACAAGTATAAGCAATCAGCTTTTTGTACCGTCAAATATGAAGCATGGAGATAACTTACATACCATATTGGTATATGCTATGGCTGTGCTAAAGTTATTTCACAAATCTACTATGGTGCATTCATGCCCCATGCGTTACAGGGTGTACTGCCAGCTCCAACAGTATGCATGCTAGTTTGTGATGCCCCCACAAAGAGGTGGAGAAGAATTGAACACAGGAATGGTTAATGAAATCTGTAAGGAATTTCTAACATCTTCATATATTGTGCGTAGCTTATGGCCAAGGATTTCATCCATTCATTCTCTTATAACCCTTAAAAATGTGTGCACCAGAGAATAAATGAATAATGAGAACACTCTGGAAAACAAGAATTGATGTGCAGTACACCCTACACATACGAAGATAAGTTGGATCAATTAAGACAATATTTACAAGAGTTTAGAAGAATGAGGGGGAATCTCATAGAAACCTATAAAAGTCTAACAGGACTAAAAAAGGTAAAAGCAAGAAGAATATTCTCAATGGACAGGGAGTCCAGACAAGGGGTCATAGTTTAAGGACTGTGCATTTAGGATGGAGATCAGCAGCAGCTGTATAAAATTTTAGGTAGGCCACATTTGGAGTATTGTGTGCAGGAAGGATATGGAGGTTTTGGAAAGGATGAAAAAGAGGTTTAGCAGGATCTTGCCTTGATTGGAGTGTATTGGCTATAAGGAGATATTGGACAAACTTGGAGATAGTAAAAACTGCAGTTGCTGGAGTCAGAGGTAACATAGTGTGGAGCTGGAGGAACACAGCAGATCAGGCAGCATCAGAGGAGCAGGAAAATTGATGTTTCAAGTTGGATTTCTGAAGAAGTGTCTGACCTGAAACGTCAACTTTCCTGCTCCTCTGATGCTGCCTGATCTGCAGTGGTCCTCCAGCTCCACACTATGTTATCTTGGGCAAACTTGGATTGTTTTTGCTAGAGCATTGGAGGCTGAGGGGTCACCTGATGGAATATATAAAATTAAGAGAGGCATGGATAGGTTGGATCGTCATAGTCTTTTTCCCAGGGTGGAAATGTTAAATACTATGAAACATAGGTGTAAGATGAAAGGGAGAAAGTTTAAAGAAGATGTGCAAGGCAAATGTTTTACACAAAGGATGGTAGATGCCTGGAACAAGCTGCCAGGGGGATGATAGAACCAGATACAATAGGACTGTTTAAGAGGCATTTAGACAGACACATGAACAGGTAGGATAGAGTGATAGAGAACACGTGCAGGCAGATAGGATTAGTTTAGAATGGCATTATAGTCAGCACAGACATGGTGGGCCAAAGGGCTTGTCCCTGTGCTGTAGTGTTCTATGTTCTATGAGAAGAAATGTCTTCACCAAAGAGTGTTGAGCCTGTCATAGAAAGCAGATGAGGCCAAAATTTTGAATGTTTTCAAAAAAGACTTAGTTCTTAGGGCTAACAAGGTGTAGAGCTGATGAACACAGCAGGCTAAGCAGCATCAGAGGATCCTGAAACTCTGATGCTGCTTGGCCTGCTGTGCTCATCCAGCTCTACACCTTGTTATCTCAGATTCTCCAGCATCGGCAGTTGCTACTATCTCTGAGTTAGTTCTTAGGGCTGATGGTCTTGAAAGAGATGGAGTGAAAGTGAGAACAGGATGCTGAGTTAGGTGATCAACCACGATCATATTGAATCGCGGAGCAGCATCGAAAAGCTGAATGGCCTACTCCTGCTCATATTTCCTACGATACCATGTTTCACTCTTTGTGAACCACCTAGTAAATGTTTTGTGTCCTCTACAGTTGCTAGCCCCTTTCCAGTGAGTAAGTTATGAAACTATGCTAATGGTTAATGCAAAAAGATAATGCACTGCACTCCAGCAGCAAAAACATTGCTTTAAGGATTATTCCCAAGTAAGCTGGACCCATGGAACAGGCAATAGTTTATATTCATTCAGTGAGTTGAGAACAGTGTTTTCCAAAATCTAGTGAACTTCATTTGAAATCAACTTAACATAATTCTATTTAAACATGTTTTGCATTTGTTGAAGTATAGTTTCTTCTCACGCAGGTCACAAAATGCAGTCTGTATGCATTGTGCAACTGATTCTATATCCTGCTCATGCTCACAGCAAGGTTCCAAGCTGCCAGTGAAGTCTTGTAAAATATTCCTTATAATGTCTCATCCATCTTCCAGAAGTAAGGAGAATCCAAGGCTTGATGGAAATGTCAGGGCAAGAAAATAGATCGGTCAATCCACAGTTCAGAATAATGGAATATGATCTTAAAATTTGATCCCTGCCATTCAGGAATGAAATCACAGAGCATTTCATCACAGAAAAGGGAGAAGGAACATGGAATTTGCTTCCTCAAAGGCTATAGATACAGGCTTGAATAAAAATTTAATGACTGATACTGATGGGTTTTTGCTGGGTGAAAATAGCGAGGTAAGGATCAATAGTGAGTAAATGAATTTGAGGTTAAAGTGCATTCCTGATAAAACAGGCCATTATCACAGCGAAAATTGAAGTTTTATGCTGGCTAAATGGCATAAATAAAGGCTGTTCAGCCCATCCAAGCCACACCAGTGGTTCTGCTCCACTTGAGACACCTCCCATATTTTCTCATCTAAATCCACCATCCTAGACATCTAATCTTTTCTTTGTCATATACTTATTTAGTTTCCCCTTAATGACATCAATATTATCCACATCAGCTATTCCCTGGAGTAGCGAGTTCCACATTCTTACCATTCTGAGTGAAAATGTTTTTTCTGAATTCCTTATTTGATTCCTTGGTAAAGTATAGGATTGGAGGGAAGCTGAGGAGACTATTTACCCACAAAAGGTGCTGGCAATGTCACTGCCTGAAGGAGAGGACTGTCATTCACAACCCAACCAGTGACAGACCTGAACATTGCACCATCTATCATAGCGAGAATATTAGAAGTTATTATTAAAGACATTATAACAGGGCGTTTGGATTAGTTCAAGGTAATCAGGCAAAGCCAACATGGGTTTGTCCAAGAGAAATCATGTTTAACTAATTTCTGGGAGTTTTTTTAAGAAGTAACTTGTGGTGTAAATGAAGGGGAACCAGTGGATGTTTTGTACTTAGATTTTCAGAAGGTATTTGATAAGGAACCACATCAAAGGTTATCGTGGAAACTAAAAGCTCATGGTATGGGGGCCAACAAATTGGCATGGTTAGAGAATGGACTATATAACTGGAAACAGAGTAGGAATAAAGGGGTAAGATGTCGCGAATGGTGTGCTACAGGACTCAGTGTTGGGGCCCCAACTCTTTGGATGAAGGGGCTGAAGGTATGAAGCTAAATTTGCTGAAAGCACAATGATAGGTAGTGAAGTGAGATATGAAGAGGACATGAGGAGCCTACAAGGGACATAGATGAGTTAAGTGAGTGGGCAAAGATCTGGCAACTGGAATATAACTGTTCATTTTGGCAGAAGGAATAAAAAGGAAGCGTATTATCAAAACAGTGAGAGGTTGCAAACCTGTGAGATGTAGACAGGTCTGGGTGTCCTAGTGCATGAATTACAGAAGGTTAATTTGTAGATATGCCCTATATATCTGCTTTCTATTTCTCCCTGACTGTTTTGGGTCCATAGTGCACTCCCAGCAAAGTGATTGTTCCTTTTTGTTTTTAAGTTCTACCCATACGGCCTACTTTGAGGACCTTTCTAAGATGTCATCCCTACTGTAGTAATTGCCTCCTTGATTAATACTCCAACACCACCTCCTCTTTTACACCTTTCCTGTTTCTCCCGAAGATTCTATAGCCCAGAATGTTGATTTGCCAACCCTACCCTTTTCTGAAGCATGTCAATGTGATAACAATGTATCACATCTCCATGTGTTAATCAACATCTTCAATTCATTTTCCTTATTTGCAAGACTCCTTGGATTAAAATAAATACCATTCTGGCCTCACTGAGCTCCCATTGTGCTTTAACTGAACAATATTTGCAATGCCTTCTAGATTGATATGGTTCTTCTTCTATTCTTGTCTGCAAATCACTCCCTGCTGTACCTCTGCTCCATATTTCATCCCCAAGCCAAATTAATTTCAACTCCCATCAATTGCACAAGTAAGTGATCCCCCCACCTCCCCTTCCACTCCCACCAGGATGTTGTTCTCATTTCAGTTCAGGAGTAAATCATTGGATTTGTACAAGTCCCACTTTACGCAGAAATGGACCGACTGATCCAACTCTTCAGCCACCCATTCAACTGTTCTATCTGCCTATTCCTATAATCAGCAGTACGTGACACCAGAAGAAATCCAGAAATTTCAAGTTATGACTTCTGCTTTTTAATCCACTACCTAGCTCCCTAAATTCTTATTAGAGGACCCCCATTCTTTTTTCTACCTGGCTGTTGGTTTCAATGTGAATCGTGACCCCTGACTGTTCGCCTTCCTGCTTCAGAATATCCTGTTGCTATCAGTGACAACTTTGACTCTGACTCCAGGGAGACACCACGTTACCTTGGAAACACACACCTGCATCTGCAGAAACCCCTGTCTGAACCCCTCATTATTGAGTCTGCTACCACTAACATTCTCTGTCTCTTTCTGCTCCTTCCCGGTTGTGTCTGTACTCCCCAGCGAAACCAACACTCTTCCTGCTTATCAATCCAGAAAAACTGTTCTTGAGTGAGATGCACTCTTGGGCTTTCCTGACTATCTTCCTGCATCCCCTCTTCTGACCGATTACCCACTTCCTTAAGATGTGGAGTGACCATGTCTAAAAACATGTTAACCACACAACACCCAGTCTGTGGATGCACTGTCATGCCTCGAGTTGACACACAAGCTCTGAATCCAGTGCTCAATTTGATCAAACCAGTGGCATTTCCTGCAGATATGGTCATGCAGATTTCCAGGAGCACCTAAGTTTTCTCACATACTGCAGGCCATAAGGCACACAAGACTGTTGTGGTTGAGGCATAAATTTCAAAGAACAGCCATGTTGAGTTTCACTTTACAGGAAGAGCAGGATTGGAGTCAGTTATTGAAGAGGGATGCAGCCAGCTCACATGTCTAATGTTTCATGGTAGGACAGATCATGAGCATTGTGAAAGGATGGCATCTGGTAGTGATAGTCCTGAATTAACACTCAAGCAGAAGTTAACCTTTATCTATTATTTCCTTACAGGACTATAGGTTAACAAAGATATTTAAAGAAAAAAACCTGTAACATTCTGTGTTTTATCAATTGGGCAAAGGCAACATTGTAATTCATTCATAAAAGGAAATAGTTAGGCTATGTTTGCAGTTTTGAATGGCACACCAATGTCTTTCAGGAAAACATTATCTGTGTAGCCACACTATTGAAGTTGCTATGTACCTTCATCAGGTGGGGTAGGGTAGAATAGTGAATCAGACACTGTCATGGACCATAACTGGCACACTGTCTGCATAGTTTCCATTTATATCACAGAGAATTGATGCTGGAAACACAGTTTGAATGAATTTTGACTCTGTAGAGATTGTACAATATAAATTCACCAGTGTGATGCCAGAGATGGAAAATTATAAGTTTATGAAGAGAGATTTGAAGTATTTTCAGCAGTGAAGGTTAAGAGGACATTTAATGGATATTTTCATTAACATTATGAAGAGTTTTAGTGGGGCTAATAGAACCACATTAGCTTGGAATTTAATTTCTGAGGCAGGACCATGAAGGCAAATTTTGAGCTTGGTGCTCAAGCTTCAGGAGAAACTCTTGTGAATGGATGAATGTTTGCTCTGTTGGTGTGGCAGGGTGCTGTATTTGAGCCCACCATCACTGGAAACCATGCAGAGGTGACCAGAGCAGGTGCTGAGGCAGGCTGTTTGGGTAATAAAATAGTTATGCCCCCTAGACCTCACTTCTTGAAGCCTGTGATGTTGTCAGGAGCACCTTGCTGCATCTTCTATGCATTTGCAGAATAGCAAGGCACGTTTCTCCCATTGCAATGGTGAGTTGCCAATTAAGGGAGAGTATAGTTTTTTTTAAAATGCCTTGTTAATGGTACAACATGCCTTATTAATGTTCAGCTTCTTAACTAACCAAAAGTGCCGAACAAACTAGACACTGCGAATTCTCAATATGGAAGTTAGTGTGGGAAACTGGCGACTTCAACTCACCATGTACTCTATAGGACCTTCATGTTAGACACTGGCCACCAACGTCTCAGGGCATGCCACATGGGCAATTCTCACATGCATCCCATGACCATTAATATTGACAAGCAATATGTTCCAGTGCCTAAGAATCTCTGATGCACTGACTCTATGAATTTTCACTTTAGATCTGCACGTCTGTCTACACCGTTAACTATCATAGCAATGCTGCTGCAAGTACACTACTTAGGGACATGCAGTCGACTCATGGACAGGATTAGACTGCATCTCTGGCCTGTTCACTTTGAACCTACATAGAAGCTCACAGCATCCCTGTCTTGTATTACGTTGCCTTAGCCAGAGGTACCAGGCTCACAGTACTGCTGTATTGCTGTGCTGTTTTCTGCTGATACAAAGCCAAGAAGCTTGTCATAGCTGTCAGCAGTCATCAGTGAAGTGAAGGAAATAGCCTTCAGTCAGGGGGTTCTAATACAGTAAGCCATGGGCAGCTGGTCCCTGGGCTTGGACATGGTGAGTCAGCTACTTAGGTCAGTCAGAATCATGATGCTGCTCTTCACTTAATGAGGAAGGAACTGAATGTTGGGCAGTCCACCATCTGTCTTGACTCTTTCTTCCCTGTTGTAGGTTGTTTTCCTCCTGGAAGGTGAAAGAGAGGCAGGTACTATGGGAGATGATAGTGGGGTGGCCCATGTGGGGTTCTGAGTGAGTGAGTGGGCAGTGAGAGGATATGCAGGGTTAGCGGTGCCCGGCATTGAGGTGCCTGAAAGTAAGGGAGGGGAAATATTACAGGCAATAGTGACAGTGGTTCCAGCTGCAAAGTGAGGCCGGAAAATGTCTGGGGAAATATTAGGAATTGTGCAGGGCAGCTTTGGACCGATAGTGCTTGTCTGACTGCACAGTGACCTTTTAAAGATGAGCAGGCACTAGAGATGACAGTCAATGCAGGGATATCCTGGCGGTGGTAACCTGTTCTGAGAATGGTATGTGCTATGATGTGGCTAGAATTGGACAGGACAAATGCCGTAGTGGTGGGCTCGGTAGTTAATGTACTGAGAATGATAAAGTTTGATGAGGAAACACAGTAGACCTTGCAGCAAAACACTCTCCAAAAACTCAACACAATGGGCAGTTAACCAAAAGTACTTAAGATTCAGTCCAGCATGACCTGAGCGATTTCTTTCTGACCTGCAAATGCTGGTATCAATTGCAGTTATGGGTTTTCATGTTGTTCTGCATAAGTGACTGCAGACATTACCCACAGAGGTGTACATCCTGCAGTGTATTTGGAACCCAGGCATGAGGCAGCTCACAAATACTGACAATAGGAACAAAACCAAAATACTGCAGAGGTTGGAATTCTGAAATAAAATCAGAAATACGTAGCAAGCTTGGCAGCATCTGCAGGGAGAGTAACAGAGTTAATATTTTAGGTCAATAACCTTATGTTAGAATAGTAATAGGAGTTTTGTAATTTACACTGCTCATCATTGGCAGCTCATCAAAAGGACAGGCTTAGCATTATGGCACAGTTCACAATGGGTAAAAACCTAAAGACATCATGTGGATAGTTAAGCTCAGCAAAATGCCTTCATTGTATCAGCATAGCAATCTCCACCACACCCCATTGTTCACTCAACACCATTCCCAGATGTGGCCTTACACCCTTCTCTGCCTCCCCATGCCTCCACCTGTTCAGCTACAACAACATGATACCCAACACACAGTGCGACAGACTCAATGACATTCTCCCCTCTCCCTTCAAGGAGAAGATGGTGCGACAAGGATGTCCGAATCTTCTCAAACCAATGGGCTCTTCAACATCATGTCTCAGCAAGAGTCTGAAGCATCAAAAATCACCTAGAATATTAAGATTAATGACCTTTCCTATTGTATGCCGCTTCCCATTAATCCCGTAATGTGGAAAAATGAGAAAGCTGCTGGTGATCTGACTACATACCTATTGCATTGCACATGACACCCCCACCCCTCACTTCCCTCTCAAAATTCTCCCCCCCTGTGTTCCTGCTTTCAGAAACCCATGATCTGCTGGATCCCCTGCCACAGCAATCCCAAGAAGAGGAAAGAGCACAACAGTGCAGCTCTGATTAAGTGGGCCTATCGTTTGCTTGGATAGTTACAGCCACTAGCTCAGATACTGAGGCTTCTTATTCCTTAGAGTTTGGCATCACACTGGGAGGGCCAGGGGACAGGCAACTGCTGCTGCAGAGAACTCATTGATGGAGTACCATAAAAGGGACCACTGAATGGGCTTAAAATCTGAAATGCTTGCTGCATTGATTGGTATGCCAGACAGTCTCCTGTTACTGATGGGGGGCAAGAGCTCCAAATTGGAAAACAACATGACCTATAGCTTATCTTCGATTCCTTCCACCTGCTCTGCTATGGATGCTGAGACTCACTGCTGTCCCCATACCTACTACAGCCATTTCTGTGGACAGGTTATTGACTGAGCTGCCATCTCTGTGATGTTGAGGCAACACTCTCTAGCAAATCACCTGAACAAAAATGCTCTAGAGTAATTTCAGACACTTTCTGATAGAAAAGTTAGCAAAAATTTAACTTGATTGCAACTAGGCACCTGGCCCTTGAAAGAATGCTTCTACAAGGCCCATCTTGCAACATCACACTTCTATTTTCAAATGCATAATGCAGACAACACCAGGACTAGCATTGGCCAAATTAGGAATGCTTGTATGAGATTAGTCCACCTGCCTTTATGATGTGGGATAACTCATCGGACATGCAATTATGAATCCTCTCATACCTAATCATGTAAATTAAGCAAGTAATGGCCAAGGGCACAGCTCGATTCTGGGAAAGCCTGGTTGGCTGGCATAAACCAGTAGAAATGGTTTTAGAAGTTTGAATGTTGTGTGTAAAATATCTAGCAGTCAGCCATTTGTTTATTATCCAGAAAACAAAGCATCGATTCTCCAAAGTAAATGTAACAAAACATATTCACTTCTGAGCAAAAACAGGTAAAACAGCTATGAAGCTCCATGATTGTAAATGTGTGTATATAGAATTAATAATGCCTAATTACAAGCTCACTGGCAGAACCTGTCATGGGCTCTGGTGATGGTTCTGGCAAAGCATCATCTTCCTTGTTCATGGCATGCTGCTGCCATATGTATCCATGTTGCAGCATCCAGTTTATTAGATACAGTATTGTATCTGCATGCACATCATGTCAGTCAATCCTGTCAAGTTCAGGAAGTCATGAGGCAGCACCTCGCTCTGCTTGAGGCATGTGTTTGCCAACTACTTGTCCAATGCCAGCAGAGATTTAGTTGGTGGTCTACTTACTGGACTCCAGCAGTTGCTAAGCAATCCCTCCCTCACCCAGTTATGCTCTGATCAAACCCGAACAGGATCTGTTAAATGTTTCTGTTTTCTTCAGGGGTTCCCACACATGGGAAGAGGGGGAGTATGTCTTTGTTTTCTTGGCAACATTGTATCTCAGCGAGCAGTAAATCAGCCGAGGATATTCCTGTTCTTGTCACATCACTTGCCTTGGAAGACACTTCATAAGGTGATTAGAAGATCCCCAGAAACAAATTTGGAATTGCCTTACATGGTTTCTCTATGTTTCAGTGGGAAACTTTCTGTTTCTTTCTTCCACAACCTCTGGCAAACAGCTTTCCTGGTTAAGATGGCCATGCTCTATACTGTTCTACCTTTCCCTTGCTGGGAGGTTCCTGAAATCACCAGCCCATGATTTACCTTTTTGTTGTTGATGGTGTCTTTATAAACCATGTGGCAGCCTCCTGCTTTCCCAGCTCATTCTGCACATACTGTCTGTCCCTCTCCACTGTTTTGGTAAAACATGTTTAAATCATCTAGGTTGCATGGTCTTAGTTAAAATGGGGACTTTCATTTCCAGTAATGAAGTGCAGAGTTCTACCTTATCACGAACTGCTCTGGGAATATTAATTCTATTTAATACTATTTGCTGAAAAATTTTTTTGTAAACACTATATTCATGCATTCTTTCAACTATCCCAAATTTGAACATGTGCAAGACACACCAATTTCTTGAGTAAATCTGCCATTTAGCATTGCAAACATGCTCTTACCAAAGTCTTGTCTTTAAAAAAATGAAAATGTGTTGACTGATGAGAAAACATCGATTGCTTACTTGGTGATCCCGGTTATCTGCTGCATCAAAGTGCAGGATGTTTATTCTAAAAAGAGAACATGAAACAGTACACGAGAGCTTTAGAATCTCAAACCTGTCATTATGACTGTGCTCCGACTGCATTGTTGCAACAATAATGTTAATAACTGTGACCAGATGTAAGATTAGAAGGAACTAATTAATATTGCAAAATGTTTTATACAAATGCAAGGTACAATCAGTAAGCTAAATCTTAACGTTAGCAACATGCAGAAGTAAAAGGAAAGGGCATAAATACATAGAGTACGGCCTGGATTAAATTTGATGATGATGAAGTGTTAATACATTTATAGTCACTGTTATACAACAAGTATTTCTGAAGATTGAGAGTAAAGTATAACCTGTGGGAGTGGAGATGGCCATAGGAAACTTGAAAGCAAATATTTGAATTAAGTGCAAAGAGCACTGGAAATAAGTGTGACCAGAGAGAATTTAAACAACATTAATTAGAGACCAGTGATGTGAAAAAGACTGGTAGTTATTGACAGGTTTGAAATTGGTATTGGTATATAATTTAATACTTTGGATGAAGGCTGCAGTGATCCATCAGGAGAATGGAAGGTATGAATTCAGCTGTCAGATGACCTACAAAATCCTTGAAAGTTAAGATGAACGAGTTGGAATACAGAAGATAAAATCATTGAGGCAAATTTATGTGCAGTTCAACCTTTAACCCAATGGGACTGTTTGTAAAAAAAATTAAATAGGATTGAATTTCTTCATTTGATTAAGATTTGTGTGAATTAAAAGAGATTTTATGGGTGTTTTGTCATTTTTAATGTAATTTTGCAGTTATATATACTAACATGATATTGAATTCTGCATTGCAATGCATGTTGATAAAAGTATGTATATTTAGAAAATTGCAAAAGATATTGAAAGGTTTAACCTATAATGTTAAAAAAAAATCAAGATTAGATCCTTTCTAAATAAAGTAAATCATGTCTGTTGTACAATATGCTCCAAATTAGGGCAGTGAAAAAATTCAGAAAGTTGCAATTATACTTTGATTAATAACATTAATGTATTATTCATTGATTTTAAATATTTTGTTAAATTAACAACTTTGTTTAAATTTAGTTTGACATGTTTATGCATCTCTTTCACAATTTTCTAATTCTATTTTCCTGCAGTGTGTATGCTAAAGCTAAATCTGAAATTGCATCACAACTTATAGCTTACTTGTATTCTGAATATCAGAAGTAAACAACAAGTATGGAAATGAATTTTAAAACAATAAATATTTAAAAAAATATTGTATTTAATTTCTATATAAATAGCACATGGACAGCAGAGAACAAGGTAAACATTGTATCTTTATGTTCCTTAAAATCAAGTATGAGTAACAAGAGCACATAGATCAATGTCTTTATCTAACAGTTTACAATAGATTACTGTTTTGAATATAGGAACATTTGTCACTTTCTGTCCTAAAATATTACATTGCAATATTTAATTAGAAATAATCACATGCATTTTCAAGCATGCAAAATGTATTTATTTGAGAAGGTTGGTAATAGCTGTTTATACATTTTATTTAAGATACTTATGTGGTTTTAGATAATCTAGTCAGGCAAGCAACAATTAGCAGGACAAAAACAGCTACTAGCCAATTAAACAAAGAATAATTGACAAGCGTCAATACTTCTCATCTAAATTCATATCAACTGAACAGACCAGAAGTGTCATTACATTTGAAATATGTTGTTTATTATGCTTTCCTACTATCATCAAGGAACAAATCATCACTGAATACAATTCTATTTGTTTTCTTTAAATTAGTAATGATAGGTTTGCTATCTCCAACCATACATTGCTGATGATTTAATTGTCTGTAAAAGGTGTCCAGAACAATGAGGAGTTGTGCTGCTCCAAATTCCTTCTACAAAGGCAATCCATAAGCGAATATATCCTGCTTTACCTAGATTGCGAATTAAAAAGGATGACTTTACAAAACAATTTTGAGTGGTTAACTCAGCTAGTGTTAAAGCAGACACTCAAAAATTTCCTAAAGCTTTAATGCCAGTTAAATGACTGTTTGACCATGCTGAAAAATCTTTCATTGTGTTCTCTGAAGTAAGCGTGTAGCTCCTTCAGTACAGTACTATTCACAACTGGATGGGGGCGGCCCTTAGATTCATGTAAACATCTTTCTTTACCATCACTTCGAAGACAATAGAAACCCTTGGTTTGATTAAAGTAGAAATTTGAGGTCATTATCCTAGCAGGAATGTTAAGAAAAGTTTCCACTTTCTGTAATTCTTTCAGAGGGTTTCTGATAAGAGTACCACCATCAACTATATGTATTTGGTTTAGTGGAAAGTATCTTAGCCAGTTACTCATATGAATGTCATACAGACTTCTCTGAATCGCTTTGTATTTAGTATTTAATACTCCGTTTTTGATGACCATTTCTTCAATAGGTTGGACAGGCTTGTGGTTTTCCAGTCGATTGTAGTATACCTGGGTGTAGTCTGATATCACTCTCTCTGTAGGGTCTCTCAGAATTAACAGTAGCTTGGTCGAACTGTTCATATCATGGATCCTTCCTGGAGCCTTCATGGAAGTGAAATAGCCTGGAGTTTTCTCAATAGTGGTCTGGTGTGGATAAGAGAAAGGCATCAGCTTTCTGTACCATTCTAAGCCTTTAACGTAATTCTCATCCCAGTCAAAGAAGTGAACTTCAGTGGCAGCGACCACAATATCAGGGTGAATGTCCAACATCTCTAACAGAGCCCTTGTCCCTCCCTTTCGCACACCAATAATGATGGCCTGCGGAATCATTTGGCTGGTAATGGAAGACTGTGACTGTGGCGAGTTATGTTCTGTTTCATTGCCTTCTGATCCACCGCGGTATCTCAATGACTGAAGCAGTGTTCCTTCCCTCTGCTGAGAACTTCCTGAATGCACCCTATCTATTTGGGCTACCAAAAGGAAAGCCCCCACCAGTAAGCAGGCCATGTGTAGAAAATGTGCTCTGTTAGCAATAAGGTCAGGAGTGCAGTGATATCACTTAAATGCCAGTCAATACTTTCAGATGAAATGATGTAAGCAGCAACACAAGATGAAGTGCAATTTGGAAAGTTGCCTTGATCTGCATCTGCCAAGGAAAAAAATCAACACAATATGAGACGTTGAAACAAAATGTAAAACACTGTAAAGACAAAATGGTTTTCTTCTGAATCTTATATCTTGCCCTTTCCGGACATAGTAATTATACATCAGTTTGAGCATTGCATACTGGATATTTTGCACATTTTATCTTCAGTTAAAATTGAAATAGTCCAGAGGTGTTTAATTTTGCAAACATACGAACAAGAAATAAAAGTAGGTCACTCTTCAGTTCAGGCCTGCTTTGTCATTCAATAAGATCGTGGCTAATTTGACTTTAACCTCAGCTCTAGATTCTTGTATATCCTGATAATCATCATCCCCTTGATAATCAAGAATCTATCCACCTCAGCCTTAAAAAGTACTTAAAGATTCTGTATCCACTGGCTTTCAGGAAGGGATACACAAAGACACACAACTCAGAATTTTTTCCCTCATCTCTGTCATAAATGGGGGACCCCTTATTTTTAAACTATGATCCCTAGTTCTAGATAATCTGTAAGGGGGAAACATTGTGTCCACATCCATTGGATAAGTCCCCCTCAGGACCTTATTTTGTTTCAATTAAGTCACCTCTGACTCTTCTGAACTTCAAAGGATACAGACCTAGGCTGTCTAGCCCTTCTTCATAAGGGAATCTGCTCATTCCAGCCAGTGGTCAAGGAAACCATCTCTGAACTGCTTTCGGTAGTGATGGTAACAAGGTCAGCCAGGTGAATTGCATAGAATATGTGTTTCCTGATTGGGCCTGTTAATCTGCTCCAATCAGGGAGCCTTGGCAGACAGATAAAAAGAGGACTGTTAGACATTCAGATATTCTGAGATCTGGCTCTGAGGGAGCAGGATCAGTGTTAAGGACTTTCCATGTGTAATTAAAAGGTAACTTGATGATGGGATACTGGCCTCTGTGGAGTTATTTCAATGGCAACAAAGGTAAAGCATATTCCTGAAGAAATGCACTTGCAAATGTCATCATTGTTTTGGGGTAAGCATTTCTGACATCCTGCTGTTATTTGAGAAGCTTGACTCATTTGACCCTGCCATTGAAGACTGGGCCCAATATGTGAAAAGAATGTGTTTTTTTTTAGGCAAAAGACATTGGGGCAGATGAAAAGCAACAAGTATTTCTCCTGACAGCTTGTGGACCTGCAGCTTTTTTTTTTGTTTATTAGGAGTTTGACTTTTTCCTGAGGCACTGGATATTAAACACTTTCAAAAGTTGATGGATTTTGTTAAGGAATATCCATAACCCTAAGCCTCCTGCAATTTTGAGATGCTTTCAGTTTTACTCAGCAGTTTAAGAACTAGAGGAATCTGTATCAGGATTTTTGAAGGGGTTTAGATGACTGGCAGAATCTTGTAACTTTGGTTTAATCCTTAATGAGATGCTGAGAGACGTTTGTTTTGTATGTGGGATTAATGATGCAACCATGAAAAAATGCCTACTAGCTGAGGCCAACTGGACTTCAAACAGACAGGGCTTTATCGTTGGAACATGCAGCAAGTGGAGCATGTTGGAGGGTATTCTGATGGAAGTGGAAATCCTCACCAGTCTGACTGAGCTTGGGGAACACCACTTGAATGAAGGCAATTGCATAGCATCACTCAGGACATATCCTGAACAAAGACTCTAGGTCAGCCCAAAGCAAAACCGCAAAACAAAACCAAGCCTCAGCCAAGTGGTTAAAATTTTCTTCAGGATCCAGGCTGGCAAACCATTGTAGTTGCTGCCAGTATGCAGACTCAAGACAGCAAAGGAGTCCCATGACTCCTAAATGGAGTAAGAGAACTCAGGCTGGTATCTAGGAGACTGCACATGCTAGAAAGACCACCTACATCTGTTTTGGAACAGAAATTACTTAGCAACATCCAAATCAGAATCAATCAAAATAAACATCTGGTTACATGGTCATCAGGTTCTAATGGAGGTTGATACTGGTGTAGCTTTTTCAATGATTGCAGAACCATTCTTTAACAAGGATTGGAATTTGGAGTGAATTTTAAATTTGCACAAGACCTTGGCCAGGCTGAGAATGTATAGCGGGGAACCTTTACAGATTAAGGGTACAACTTTGTTTCCAGTCTTTTATGAGAAGCAGCTGGTTCAGAGGCTCAGGCCCAAGCCTGATGGGGTGAAACTGGTTGAGGGAGATTCATGTAGCTTGGCTGAACAATTTTTTTGCTTAGAAAATGGCTGCCTGAGTGATGTCCTAATTGAATATCCAGAGCCGCCTTGCGTGTTGATCAGGAAGCAATTCCAGGAATCTGAAAGGCCTGCCCACAACAATTTGCTGACAAAATTAGAGGTAGAAATCAGAAGGCATAAAATGGAAGGAATCATCAAAACAGTCCAGTTTTTAGAATGGGCAGCACTGGTCTTGCCATTTCTAACTTGCAGTTTTGGTTAGAGGAGAATTCCCAGTGTATGCTATTACTAACACCCATAAGGGTTTGTACAAATATACACGCCTGCCACATGGGGGTATCGTCAGCCTCTGCAATTCATCAGCAGATGGAGAATATTTTACAAGGTCCTACCAGGTTGCCATTGATCTAGATGATGTGATAATAACAGGGTGACCAATAAGGAGCACTTGGAGAATTTGGATATAGTCCTTAGACATTTCTCTCAGGCAGGTGTGTGCCCAAGAAGAAAAATGTGTGTTACAGGCACCCCAAATGATCTAAAAAAACCAGAAGAACTGCAGATGCTGTAAATCGGGAACAAAAACAGAAGTTGCTGGAAAAGCTCAGCAGGTCTGGCAGCATCTGTGAAGAAAAAAAAAGTCAGA
>NC_063351.1:17223253-17244615 GCF_021869965.1 Rhincodon typus | reverse complement strand
AGGTGCCCTGGCTTCCATGTATGCATGGGAGCTTTGATCTTTCCTTGGGCTGGTGAATTATGACAAAGTTCATATATAACCTGGCATCCATCCTGGTACCTTTGCATCAACTCTTAAAGGGGCAGCCTTGGAAATGGTCACATAGCCAAGCTGTCACTTTCAGGGAAGTGAAGAAACTGTTATCATGATCTAGTTTTGGCACACCGTGATCCCAAGCAGTGCACTCAAATGAACACTGACATTCTGCAGTCGCTCTATTCAGTGGTAGCCCTTCAGGCAAAAGGGGTCACAGAAAAGGAAGATGGTACTTGGAGGTTCTGGTAGAGGGGGTGGTGCAGAAGATGGTATCCTCTTCCTAGTGGACCAGATCTGGAGCCATGCAACAGACCCTGGTACAAGGTCATCAGCTGGACAGGACAGTCTCCATGGTGCAAAGTAATGGCCAGCAGCACCACCAGGTCAATGACTACACCCGCTTCCCATCAAGGATCATGCTTGGGGTAGGTGGACATCAGGCTCCTCACCACCTATGAGTTGAGAATCTTGTGCCTCTCAGGATACCTAGACAGCACCTAGGGGGATGCTGAAAGATCCACGTCCTATCAGCTAAAGTCCCATTCTTCATTCTACTGTAACTTGCACAGTAACGGCCTTGCCCATTCACCACATCTTCTGACCTCAGCCATTATACCTTCTCTCCTTGCGTCTTGCAGGTACCAATGAGCTCCCCATGGCCTCAAATGGGGAAACGGCCAGCTACACGAGAAGGCACCACCTCAAGAGTAAGGGTGTTGAGGAATCAAAGGAAGTATCAGCAAGGCAAAGCAACAGCATCAGCAAAGAAGCGAAACCTTTTGAGGGCACTTTGATGGCACAGTGACAGTGCAATGGATATAAAGTCACACTTTTTTTTTTAATAAATCTGTCTTTGCACCATTCAAGTCTCTGTGAAACCCCAAATGTAACCGTGCCATTCATTGCATCACCCATACCAGCATGATGCCTAACAGGAACGACCATGGTGTCTGTGTTGAGAGCACATGGAAGCAAGATGAACAAGGCACATAAAGGACAGTGGGTTCTGTGGACACTATTGCTCCGCTAGGTCAAACATTCTCAAATTTCCCCAGCATCTGTGTCCACAGGCGTTGGTGCTGAATGAAATCGCCAGCAATGTCTGGGGTAGAGAGATGTACAGCACACAGGGAGCCAATGCTTTAGGACCTGCAGGGATTAGAGAGCCCGCAGGGATTAGAGAGCCCACAGCTCTCTGTCATGTATGATGCATGTGTGTAATCTTCTTGGCCTCTAGAGGGCCTCACATCAATGGGCCTTGCACCCTCACAAGTTGGCATACACATCCCACCCACACTGGGTGTGGTCACAGTCATTTTCTTCCACATTGTGTATTTTCAATTTCCAGCATTAGAGTGCCCTTGAACAGTGGATTGTAGTCTCAGCCTCCCTGTATGGGTGAGTATTGGACATTTACATTCCCTTCTAATAGACCTTCCTGTGAAACCCATAGGCTTCATAGCTGCCCAGATTCCCACCTAAACTGTCTACACAAGGCTGAACCTGCCTACATTCACTCCAGGCATTGGCAATTCAGGTGACCATAAGGATTGTGATCATACACTGCTTGCTTTGAAGTTAGGGTGCCCTAGTCAATGGGTGACCTCCTCCCTCTACGTTACTTCATCCCCAAACATCCTTTTCCATGTTCCCCCTTACAAATACAATTGCTCACCTTCACAATTGTCATCTCCCCTTCTCCCTGAGCCTGCAGTCCCTCTATCTTAGAAGTGAGTTCCCAAATCTCCTGCTAGCGCTGTGAGTTAGCAGTGCTAAGCACTGAGCTACTGTGCTGCCCATGCTTTATTACACATTTTTTAATTCCATTCTGGGCATCATGTGTAGAGAAACACATTAAAACCTTGGAGAAGATGCCGTAGATATTTACAATAGTAGTGCCATGTATGAGGGAATTTAATTATTGGGTTGGAGCTTTCCCCTTAAAGCACAGAAAGTCAAGAAAGGATGTGATAGAAGTGATAATGATAGGGCGAAGAAGGAGAAACAGCTTCCATTGGCAGTCAGTTAATGACAGAGAACATAGATCTGTGTGAATGGCAGAAGAACCACAGGTGACACATGAAATCATTGAAGATTCAGAAGTAATTTTCAAAAGAGAATTGGGTAAATATTTTGATGGGGAAAACTTTACAAGATTATGGGAAAGTGACTGGGGAGGGGAACGACTGGATAGCTCTACCAATAAACCAATAAACCAATACAGACACAATGAGCTGAATGGCTTCCTTCCTATGTTTCTATGGGTCTGATTTAAATGTGGAAGTGAATATTTTGTGTGAGTTAATATTGGGGCCAATCATTCTATTTCAAAAATTGCTTTGGGGGAATTGGAGCTTTATGACTGGAGTCCCTCCCAGAACAAAGGAAGCTGCCTGAGGTCCTGTGCAATTTGAAGGGTATTAGAAGTTTGTGAGATGTTCCGTAACACTTTTTCTCACCTATGCATCTGAGAAATGGGTATACAACTATAAAAGTGTCATTAATTGATTTGATGTGCAGTGAAACCAAAAACCCCTCTTGCTGACTCACCATTTTCTGGCAAAATCTATTGATGCTTGCTTCCAAATAACCAAGCTGTTAGTTCGCTCATTGCTGATATCAATTTTAGATGCCTCTCTGAATAAAAAGCATTTATTATTCCAGTCAAATATTCACATCACTGCTTTAGAAGCCCCTCCAGAGTGATCACTTTGCATCCTGCTTTAACAACCTAGGAGTGTGTTCTGTGCTTTCGACATTGATGTATCATCTTGTGTTTGTATTCAATTGATATTTGGTATAAAATAGGGTCATGCATCATGTTGGAAGCCCTCAGGCTGTGTGATTTGTACATGATCAGAACGTAGCTGCCAGATTTTGAAATGTCCTCTCCACCTAATTGTTTAGTAATTGAGCAGAACCACACACTTCCTTTATGAAGTTGCACCTTTTAACCTATACCACTGACTGACAGCATTGGTGCTGAGCACATAGGGGTGACCCATCCTTCAAAACTGGAGAACCTGAAAAAATAAATTGTGTTTAAAAAAAAAATCAATGCTGTTAGCTCTAAGGATATCGGATCATGGCTGTCCAGTGATGTGAGAATTATACTTCTCCAATCAATGGCGCGTCATCAAGGTAAAAGTGGTTCTAATTTCTTAGCCGGCGGCACACAGTCCCAGGCTCCTGGACCTGCAGCCAAGTTTGAAGTCAAAGCCTTTGCTGTTTGCAGTGAAGCTGCTCTGCATAACCCCCCAATAATTCATATCACTGAAACAGTGTCAGGGGAAACAAAATATGTTGTAGTTCATGTTGAAAGGAAAATTGATGATTGCAAAATAAAATTATTCAGTGTACTCAATGGCATAGCCCTCAGCCAGCTTTATACTCACAATGCACAAAAAATGCCATTTGATTTGAGTGCTCCCTACACACCTCCTAAACATTATACAGACTATTCTTAATAAAACTTACCATTACACTTAAACGTGCACAGTAAAAATAAGGGTATTTTTAATGATAAGGGTAAAAGTTGCACCTCAGGAGCAGAGGAGCCTCACAAAGTTTGCAAGTCATAATTGGCCACCATTACAGAAAATATACTGTGCTTATTTTTAGTTGTCCCATTTCTCTTCTTCAAAATATTCCAACAACTATTCACATAATACAGTGAATTTACAGAAATGGCCTATTTGGCCCCAGTGCCCTTTATCAGTTGTTGCGACTACCAGATATGTTCCAAAATGTGGTTAGTGAAACTGCCGATCAATGTATTTTATTTACCCCCTTTTTAATTTGCAGGAATCAAGTTAAAGCAGATCATTTATCAAGCTTATAGTTTAAATAAATTAAATTGTTATTCCTGAAGGTTCCTTAGAGATAAAGAGGTAACATTATTCGCAAGAAATTACAGATATCAAGATTAAAACATGTACTGCTAAGATAAAATAACACTTGTTGCAAGAAATTCCCAATAAATCTGTGGTATTCCATTGGGGTGCATTATTTGAGTTCCTTGTAAAGAGGGTTGAAGCTGAAGTCCGATTTAGCCCCTGCGATGCTTTTGTGGTTGAATAGTTTATGTTTCTTGTACACGTAGGCTTGACAGGACAGCAGATTTTGGGAGAGTAAGAAGATTCATGCCTTCTAGTTCTGCAGGCATGTCACTTCTAGCTTCTCATTTATTTTACAGCAAACCACTAGCTGTTTCAACAGGTCTCCCTGTCTCCCTCTTTTCCTCACTCCCTCTCTGCCTGAAGAGGTGCTTCTTTTCCAGAAGGTTCAAGTTGGAACCTCTCTTGGTCAAGCCCACTTGTCTTTTTGAATCATCCTTAGCTGGTAAGCTAAGACAGCTGCTGTGATCAGGTGGCATATGCAAAAAATTAAGTTGTTCCATTGGCGTCCCAGAAACACCTCTTCCCATTACGAAGCCTGTGGTTTGGTTCTATTCGATATCCAATTTACATTCTCACAATGAGTTGTCAAGGACTCCATTATCTTCTGGGTGAGATTTGAGACCTATCTGGCTGTCTGTCTCTGATCAATTTAGAACGTGGAGTTGTATCATCAGGTGACTTGTAACAGACATGATTTCAGTTTCTTGTGTCTTTGTATTGTTACAGTCAGATTAACCTTTTTATATAAGTACTTGAAATAATTCCACAGAGGCCAGTATCCTGTTACCGAGTCACCTTTCATTTAAACATAGAGACTGTTTGACACTGATTCAACTCCCTCAGAGCCAGCTCTCAGTGTGAACAGGAGTCTGACAGTCCTGTTCTTGACTCTCAGCTAAGAGTCCCTGATTGGGGCTGTGAATCTGGTCCAATTAGGGAACTCATATTCTATGAGGTCCACCTAGCAGACCTCATTACAATCACAACGGTACTCTCTGGTTCACAGCTAACAGGGCAATATAGCCGAGTCATTCCGACGATGGTTAAAAGGGAACACGAGAGTAAAGAAGGGAAGAGCCAAGATTTGTGGTTACCTCTGAGAATGCACAATGGTGCATTACATGATGTTAAAATATTTGCATTTCTCTATTTATTTGTGGGCTTCATAAATACTGGTGCCGCTTTCATGTCTTGACCATACTTAATGTAATGCTAGTGACCATTTGTCAGGAGGATGATAGTGGGAAGATATGGATTGTGGCATGCAATATGGAGCTAAGAAAGGAAGTGGCTCCTGGTTTTGTGGAAAAGTGAAGTTTTGGGGAAATGTGGGATTTGCATATTATTGTTAGTTCAGTGCACTGGTGGAAGGTCAGTGAATCTCACTACAAATGATCATCCCAACAAGCAAAATGAGCCACTGATGGTACACTGCCTGCATCATCTTCCAGCTCCTCCTTCTACACAGCAACATTTGAAGACATATTGTGCTTTGTGCCCTGTTCCACTTATAAGTCCAAATCTTACGGCTGTTTAAGAAACATTTTGAAGATCTTTCCTGATGTGAAAGGGGCTCTTAGATTTGACCAGCCTATTTTTAGTGTGCCATTGGCTTGTTCAGTGACATAACTAGATCATATGGCATTTGTTGGATCACTCCTGGATCTTAGTCCTCAGATTTCCAAGAGGTGTCTCTCACCACAGTTAAGTGAGTATCCAATATACCTGAACAACCAGCCAAAAACATTGCTTTGAAATGAGGACAGATCAAGGAGTGTGGACACATTGTTGGATAAATCAAAGTGGCAGATGCTCAGGAGTCTTGTGTGCAATTACACTAGGGTCTTTTTGTCATATCTATCAACTGCATATTGATGTTGCTGTTGTTGACCACTCTTGGCTGATCAATGTCTCCTCAATTGCTACATGTGTACTATCAGTGGTGCCCTGTGCCAGTGGGAAACCAACAGAGCTGCAAACCTCAGTAAACACTACTTCTGACCAGTATCATTGAAGGCAAGTTTCATATTATTTCCAGACCTGACAAAGATGTCATCAGGCACCAATCTTGTGCAACTGTTTGTTGCTGACTGTGAGATTCTGTAATTGACTTTGGCAGAGTCTAGGAGAGCTACAATCGCAAAACAATCAAAGATACTGGTGCCTTTATCAGCCATGGTTGAAGCAGCGGTCACCAGGTCCAAATGAGAGAATGTTTTATTCCAGCAGGATGCAAATGTCTACCACCAAAATAATCCAACACTGTCAGCCTTCTGAGACATTGGTCTGATGTATCAAGAAGCCTGCAAACCTCTGTGTTGGGTGTAGGCTCCTGTGTGATTCTGCTGATCTGTTCTCTCTTGTACAGCTGTAGATCTGTGAACAGCCGGCTATAGCAGCTGCTAATGCTCTTTCTGGGCATCATGTTGGTCCCTATTTGAGGGCCACCACAGAATAATAAGCACTCATGCTGATGTGGTAGCTGTTGATCATCTCTCAGAATGTTAAAATGTAGATGACAGTTTGAAAATGTGTAAAGTCACTTCTCAGGAGAAGCATTGGGACCAAGCTTTTTCTCACAAGCAAGTAAGAAAGCAGCTGTGCATAGGTAGCACTTACTACTGTATTTCCATCCTGGCTTCAGGCTCTTCAATGCCTTTCTTTAACTGGAAAATTCCAGGACGCCTGGGAAACTTATGGAGGCAAAGTCAAATTGCAAAACTGTAATTGAGCAACATTACAAAACTGATGATGTACCTCTTCTGATGCACTTGCGTATTTCCAGGATTTCAGCTTAAACCCATACACAAACCCATGTGCACATCCATGTTAAAATCTTTCCATAGTTTAGAATGGTATAAGATATCTATGGATAATTGGGAACTAATTTTTGATGAAGAATCAAGCATCAGGGAGTCTTCTGCACATAACCAGATTCAAGCTTATTGGCTACAATCTACAGAAATAGCTTCAGTTGCACAAATTTAGACATTTATCTTACAGAAGAAAATAGGTTAATTTGCAAATAAATAAATATAGCTAAGAACCAACCAAATATACTGCCCAGGACTGAAAAATAAGGAAAACTATAACATACAACAATATGAAGGAAAAGAGATCACATTCAATTGGAATCAAAATTGTTATTGTTTGATGAAGCTGTCACAATTAATCTGTTTGCACGTTTACTCCAACAGGCATTGTAACAATGTAAAAGAATTGATTAAAATCCTCTTTATGAATTTGGTTGCCAAAACTTGTTGCATGCACATGCAGAATATTTAGAGAAAAATAGGAAATGCAGACCTCTGAAAATGTATGATTTTATTGTAGCTTATTCATGCAGATCTGCCACTTGACATTTAGAATGAGAAACTGTCTGTGCTATAGTTGATAAATAGCTCCAGATATTTACAATATATCTGCAGAATCACTTTATATTTCAAAGCAGTGTTACTGACTGTCTATTCAGAAACAAGGGACATTCACTTAAAACATGGCTAATGACACTTGTTGGAAATCTAAGTAATCAGGTCCAGGAGAGAAACTGTGAATGCCAAGTGACCGCCAGATGTGTCACTGAACAAGCCACTTGCGCACCAATGGTGGGCTTCAGCTGAAAGGACAGTTAAGACCCCCTTCAATCCTCATCATGCAGGATCTTCAGGGTGATTCTTAATCAGTTGCATGGGTTGGAACTGCATGAAGAACAAGGCACAAAGCACAGTGTTTTCTATTGATGCTGAGAAAAAGGGAAAGGAGGACAAGCTAGAAGGTGATGCAGGCAGTGCACCGTAGGTGGCTTATTTTACTCACTGGGATGCCCTCATTATTGGAAGATTTACTTGGATTCCACCCAGTGCATCCATTAAGCAACAATAGAATAGATAAACTAACCAATTAAGTGTTGTATTTAAATCTGTCAGCCTACATTTATATCAACAATAGTGATATTTGACACAGAAAGAAGCTTCTTTGAACTCATGTCTGTCTTCTCAAAAAAATATATGCCATGCTTTTAGAAATAGAAATACAGAATGAAGTAATAATTGCATTTGTATTAAATGCAAACAAGCTTTCTATTTAGCTTGCAGGCGATTGAACCACGTGCAGAATTTAATACTGTCATGCAGTTCCTGCTGCTAAAGTATTGAAAAATACTAGCTCAGTCTTATTGATTGCTGATGTATGACAATTGAATGAATAACTTTGGTAATATATGATTGACAGTTTTTAACTAAATTGTGGAGTGCTGTAGAATTGTCTTTGCAATCTGAATTCTTTGCTATCTTGAAAGCACATACATAGAGAAAAAGGATCGTTAATGACTGAGAAAGGAACGTCTATTGATTCTTGTGTCACTTGGTGGCTGTAAACACGGGTTTGGCCATGAACATGCATTAATGATCTTCATAAAAAGGCAGATTGTAGCAACGGAGAAATGCCTGGGCTGAACCTTACAATTTTTGGTTAAGTGTTAGTTTTTTTTTTACAGGGATTACCACCACGAGGCCAAACAAAATTTCTTGCTAAAGCTTTCCAAATACACCTAGTTAACTGCTGACCCCACCCTATGTCATCCCTCATGCCTGATTCCAGACCCAGCTTACCATGCATCGTTCCCAGAACCATTCACCACTCACCAGATAACTACTGAAAGACTGGCATTCTTTGCACCCATGCCATCTTTGAAAGGCAGTGGACACCTGGACAATCATTGCAATCTGATGTTACCACTCACTGGCAACATTATGTCACAGCAGCCACAAAGTTACACTGACCACACACATAGCTGGCATGGTGGACACTGTCTTGCATATATAACCCCATTCTCTCACCCTGGCCGTACTTACCCACCAGGCCATATACTCTACTTGTCTGTACCTACATCCCATCTAAAGACCCTCTCTTAATCAATTCTACCCCCAATGCACACAGGATACCCACATCTTGTCATTGCCAAGTAGGGGAACATCACAAAAAGGCAATCACATGAGTCCATACATCAGCTTCTATTTACAAATACATAAAGAAAACACAAAGAAAACCAACACAGGCTTTAGTTTTCCCCCCACTGCAAACCAAGTGCTGGCATCATGACTAATGACTATTTTACATTCCATGATGGTCTGCTGCATGCAGCACTCAGCGACAGGAAAAAGATGTCAAAAGGTCCTAAAACAGAAATAGCTGGGAAAACTCTGTAGTTCTAGCAGCATCCGTGGAGGGAAAGCACAGTTAATGTTTGTTTCTGATTTCCAGCATGTGCAGTTCTTTTGGTTTTGTTTTTGTTAAGCACGTCCTGTCCAACTTGTAACGTCTGATGCAACTGAGCTGTACCAGGCAAAAGGAGAACTTTATCCTGCCCAATGTCCTCCTCAGAAGACTGCTGCTGTTTCTCAGTTTTTCACCATCCAGCACATCACCTTGTTGCCTATACCAGTTGTGCAGAGCCCAGCATTATATCTGTGCGCTGCATCAGTCAGGGGCTTGGGTATTGTATCATAAGCCATCGTCCTAGTGGGTAGTCCTTGTCCCCTAGTAACCAGCCTTGTGAGGCACCTGGAACCTCAAACACACCAGCTACACAAAGGTGCCCCAGGATTTAGGAGCCATGGCAGCTGCTAGGGTAGTGGGCACACACCACTTGGAAGTGGTAAAAATGATCACATATGACCTGAACATTAATGAAATGGAAAGCTTTCCTCAAATTAGTGAAATGGATATTTGATGAACGTTAGCTGTGATATAGGCCCCCTTACTGTCATGTCTATGCAGTTCATGGGATCCTGCATCTGGATGAAGTCGGTTTTGTTTCCAAATCCTGCTGCCCAAGCTGCAGCACTGACTTCATTGGGAAATGAAATAAATTGGTGTAATCTTGTACAGATGGCATTGATCACTGTGCCTATACATTTGTAGGTGCATGACTGAGAGATCCCACACAGGGCACCCATTGGTCCCTGGAAGAAGCCAGTCATATAGGAATTCAAAGTGACTGTCAGTTTCCCAGCCACCGGGAGAGGATGGCCTCCTATCCTAGTGTCCTCAGGTCCCATTCCAATTCCTTTGCAGTGTCCTGGGAGGCATGGAGCCTACATTGGCTGTGCCCCTCACTCATCTGCATGAAACGGAGTTGGGGCTGAGAAGCTCTGGAACCCTTGTGGACCACAGGCTGCCTGAGGGCTCTGTAGCCGAAACCTCTCCCTGAGCCAGAACTCCTCATCCTCTGAGGTGGCTTACTGCTGTTCCCAGGCTTGCTGTCAGCATCACAGTTCTGATGGACAGTCACCAGACCCGAAACGTTAACTCTGCTTTTTCCCCACAGATACTGCCAGACCTGCTGAATTTGCCCAGCCATTTCTGATTTTGTTTCAGATCTCCAGCATCCACAGTGCTTTGTTTTATATTAATTGTCAACCACGGGTGGTTCATTCTTCTCAACTAGTCTTTTTGACTGAAATAAACTTTTGCTGAATGTTATGAAGTATCAGCTTGTATATCTGACAGTACTCATCTACTGAACATTCCAGAATCATGGAATCACAGAATTGCTACAGCACAGAAAGAGGCCATTCAGCCCATTGTGCCTGGACTGGTTCTATTCCCTGGTACCAATCTCCTGCCTTTTCCCTATATTCCTGCACTCTATTTCTACACAAATAATCATCCAGTGCCCCCTGTAATGCTCCAATTGAGCCTGACTCCTCCACATTTCCAGGCAGTGCATTCCATACGCTAACTACTTATTAGGTGAGCATATTTTTTCTCACATCATCCTTGCTTCATTTACCCATCAATTTAAATGCATGCCCTCTTGTTCATTTTTCTTTTAAGAGTGGGAACAACTTCTCCATATCTGCTCTATCCAACCTCCTCATGAGTTTGATATCTTCTGTCAAATCTCTTGTCAGCCTTCTTCTCTCCAAGGAGAACAGTCCAACTTCACCAATCTGTCCTCAATAACTGAAGCTATTCTTTCATAGAGCAGTTCATGTAAATCGCTTCTGCACTCTTTCCCCTTTGTCTAATTTTCCAGCCCACTCTAGACGACTCTTTCTTCATACCTCTGTCATTGTCCTTGCTTAAGTTGAGGACACTGGTTTGAGACCCAAGTTGCTGTTCATCGAACTGAATTTGAAATTGTGATCATTGCCTCTTAGAGGATTACTAGGTATGAGATCTCTTATTAATCCTACCTCATTGCACATTACTAGGTCCAAAGTTTGCTGTTCCTAGTAGGTTATCCAGGGTTTAATTTACTGATGTTTGACCTCCAATCTTGTCTTCGCTTCTCAAGATATTTTCTCTGATAATTATTTCCTTTCCTCACTTGAAGGTGTTAACGCTGTACTGAAGTACAATTTTCAGAGATACAACTAGCTTTTCTGTATATGTTTAGTGAGGAAGCAAAGGTGGGTGGGCAGGGGGAGAAGATAAACCTGGTGATGACTCGATAAAGTAATTTTGTGTGTTAATAAAACAAGCATTCACAAGCTAGACCATTTGTAATGGAGGAAATCCATGTCATTTAATACATATTAATTCAGTGAAACATCGAGCATACTTCATTCAAGTGATCTTTATGTGAATATAATCATTGATAGTAAGTCTTGGTAAACTATTCAACTACAGAGGCATCATGTTTTGAATGCCCCCTCACTTCACCTTCATGTGGAGTTTAATCCAAGTGTCACTGCCAAATAGGCACAGTAAACTCTAATTTTGCCTTTCCCTGTCCAAGGGCAATGAGGTCAAATAGACTGCTCGATATTTTCTGATCAACCTGTTCAGAGATATAATCACACAACTCTGGAGCAGGTGGGACTTGAACCCAGAGCTCGCAGTTCAGAAGGAGGAACACTACCACTATGCCACTAAAGCCCAATTACACAGCTAGATCACACTGGGTGAAATTAGGTACATCTGCATCAATTTGTTGATTTGTATAACCTAGTCCCTGCTGGCTAAATTTAATGAGCTATCAAGGGATTTTTAAAAAAAATAAAACCTTTTTATTGTTTTCTGCATCAGAAATCTGCAAAACAAGGCCAAGTTTGTAAGTGTTTATTACTAACCTTCCAAATTGATACAGATATATTTACGAAATGTTTGAAGAAAACAGCATATGTGATCAAACAAACCATATACAATATTTTAAAATTAATATATAAAACACAAATGCTGTTTTCTTCCTCATCTTCATTTACGTTTTTAGATTCAAGAACCCATATCCACTTCTCAGTCATTTAAACAAAACTTCATGATTCAGAACCTTATCAATAAACAACCTGCCTGACCAATCAGCAAGCAAAGTGCTGCTGATAGGAATGGATCACCATTTTGTACTCTTTTAGTTTGAATTTTTAGTTCTGCTTCAATATTGTTCCAGATTAGGCCCAATACTTTACACTTCTTAAAGTCCAGTCTTTCTAGATAAATATTCACCAGCACTTTGAATCAAGAGTTGAAAGGAGGAAAGCAAATTTTTGTCTTCCAAATATACCGTAGGAGTTCCACTAACAATTAATCTTGATCAAATTATGCATGAAATTGCTTTGCATTGACAAAGATAGCATACCAAAAAATGAATCATTTATAATAACATAATTTATTTGTTTTAACTGCAGGATGTTAAAAGGACAAAAAAGAGTAACTCAATATTATTTCCCTGAATAATAACCATTTGCACAGTGGTAATGTGATGAGGTCATTGCCTGGTTCATGGCCTATTTAGGACATATCCCTGAAAGGTCTGCCTATTTACTGTGGCCCATTGTCAGAAATGATTTCTTCTGGGCACTGAATAGACTGGTATTCAATGTCACTGACCAATAGATTTATCATGTACTAGTCATGTCTTCTGCACTATGTCCATATGTCCTTAGTCTAGCTGCAACAGTATTCCCTTGGGAAGAGCTTTGGGAACAGAAATTTATTTTCCTTTGAAGGTAAACCTCTTGAGACATTTCATTCATCTCTGAAAAACCAAAAGCATCTGAATATGTCTGACACCCTTTTTATTGTATCAGGTTACCCTTCAATGACAACTTTCCACAGTGCTTCTCAGTTGTGGGTTGTTATTAGTTTCCGATTGAACCTGGTCACATTTATGATGACCAAACTGCAATGGATTGGTTTTGAGCATATTTTCCACCTCAGTATCCATGCTGTTGGCTTGTAGATCCAAAGTAATACCTACATCCTTATTCAGGTTTGGCAATTTTCTCAGTGTATCTGAGGTGACCATTCTAGCTCTAGCTTGTAGAAGAAGTCAAAGTCATATTTCTGTACTTTTATCACAAATTGTTATAGTTTAGGTGGTGCACACATCAATGGTTTGTGACCAATCATGTTAAATTGGTTTACGATCAGTTTTCATGATGAGTTGTTTACTGAACAGGTACATATGGAAGCTTACGATAGCAAAATCTACAGCAAGTGTTTCATATTCTATTTTGGAATAATTGGAGTGGATACAAATGCAATCAGGTTACCATCCTGCACAATGCATGCTTCATCCCTTCCTGTGAAAAATTGGCTCCAAGATTGTCTTTGTTGGGTTGTAATGCTGCAGAGTGCAGTCTTCTTCTGACAACATTTGTTTGAGAGACTCAAACATTTGGTCCATATGGTTGATGGTCCATCTGCTATATCATTATATATCTTTCTTTCAGCACTCTCTCAGTGACAATGTTTTTTTCAGAAAGGTTCAGAATTTGAAGGTGCCAAGAATTTGAAGAATCCAAGATATGTTTGTAGATCTCCTTTGTCTCATAGATTAGGCATTTGTCTCACATTTTTGACTTTGCCTGGGTCAGGGCAGAACAGATTTGCAACCTGAGTATGTGGAACTGACAAATAAACCAAAGAGAAGCCTCTGGAAATATTATTTTCCAAACGACATTCTCAAGGTAGTAAATTCCTGAGATGTCCTGACTAAGTGTAATGACCAATATTCGTGTCTGACATTCAGCTAGGAGAAGACTTAGCTGCTGGGATTCAATTCCTCTAATATGGAATCTTGTGGGTATCGCTTTAGGGAGAGGTTCAGATGTCTCAGATCTAGACTTACCCTCATTGTACAATTATTCTTTAGTAATGCATACAGTTGAACTACACCAGTCTGTGCAGTGATTCACTCAGCAGTGATGCCATTGCATTTCATGTTACCCAGCTCACACTTAAGCTTTTCTTGTATGTGAATCCTGCACTTTCTGGGAGGATTGATTGATGGAATTGCATCTTCTCTGAGGTGCAATAGAGCATCACACCTTTGAAACTTCCAAAGGCATTGAATGTGGCTGGGTACAATTGTAAACCTGGACTGACTCACAACAAGTATTCTGGATCTCTTGTGCTGCTCTCAGTACCTTGGTGATATCGTGGATGGTCACCATACTGAAAAACAGACGCATTGGTAGTCCTGCCACAACTAGAACAGTTGTGTCTACCAGATAAAATATTTGTGGTTTCCATGCTGAATTGCTATAGCTGCGTTGCGTTGTTAGAGCACCAATGAAGAGAATTGACAAACCCATTGTATGCAGTTAATTTGACAGTTGTCAGTCGTGCCTTTGAATTTCATTGCTGCTACAGGTCCTTCAGAATTCAGACTAGCATGATATTTTCACAAGTTCCAACATCAGTCTTGGTTTTGAGTGTGTATTTTCATTCGCTTTGGGCAATGTTGTTGATTTGTAGTTAATACTTCCACAACGTATTAAATTCACAGCATGGAAAGGCTGTTCATTTCCCATTTGGAAGTTGTTCCAGTCAGAGTCTTGACTTGGATCTGTCTTCCTGTGAACTTTGTTTACCTGTTTACACTGACCGATGTCTCTGATGCATTCCTTGCTGCTGTAACAAGACCACTGCACCTGTTTTCTGTTTGGTGGTGCCTTGTTGAAGCCTTTGGCTGCATCTTTGGATCCACATTTCTTGCAGAGGTAGATCCAGCATTCTTCTGCACTGGGCACTTGGAACACAGGACAGCTTTGCAGTGGGTGTGGTAGACTACACTTGCCACACAGCTTGCTTGCTTTTAATATCCTGAAGCAATGTCAGTACCCTTTGCTTCACGTGGTGATTGAAGTGCTGTTCAGCAATAAATGTTTTGCATTTTCTGCCATTTGCTAGTAGTGAATCAATGCTGTGACCTTGCTGTTTTTCCAAGTGGTATTTTTGGAATTTTTCAACAGGTATTGAGACAATTACTAACTCTGTTACCAGCATCAACAGTTCACCCTCCATAAAGTCACATTCGTTCCCTAGAATCCAATACGTACTGAGATACTAATCTAATGATTCTTATAGTTTGATTCTTGCATACAGCTGGTCTGCTAACACTTTCCATATTTTAGCAGGGTCTTTCTAATTCGCTTCAGATTAGCTTGAGGTATTGACACTTCATTACCAACTGCTATGAGATTTTCACAATTTGCCTAATTGGGGTTGGAAGCATAGCTGCATGCTTACTTTAAAATGTTTGAGCTTGAATAAGAGATCTGGGGTTTCCCAGTTCATGGAGTGGGATTTGGTATCCAACCTTCAGATGTTCTTTTGTCTGTTCACCTCATGTCTAAAATTGTGCACTCTTTCTATTCTAAGCACTGTGCTTAGTGTCTCTTTCTATTTTTTGGCTTGAAACTTATCGTGGGCACTTTTCTGCTGGCTGTTACTAAATGCAGTAAGCATTTTTTTTGTTATATGGATTTAGACACTGTTTCTCTTAGTCCAGCACAGGATTGACTCCCAACATCCATTCAAATGTGAAGTAGCCTTCAGATAGCGTGTGTTTCAGATGGCAAAGCCTAGCAAACTCAGAGATACTCACAGTTTGCAAGTTATCTGATTTTATTCTATTTTCTATACTCTGGTAACATTTGGATGGCTGTTATGTTTTGTTTGATGCTGTTCCCTCTGGGCTTCAAGCTTGTAAAGCTGGTTTCTTCTTTGTACTGCTTTTTCTTAAAAAGTAAGAAATTCCCACATGTATACAACATAATAACATTCTTGTGTTATCTAAATGTAACACGAATGAAGTATGTGGATTTCATTTACCTGAAGATCTCTGGTGTGTTTATTTATAGCTGAAATAATATACAGCACAGAGCAACCTCTGGACATAGCTCATGCCTTGAGTCTTATAGTGCAGACAGCCTGTGGTCATGTGATGATAACTAGGTACTGGGCTCATTTGCATGTTGAGCTCTGAAAGGTACATAACATCAAAGGTGATAACACAACAAATATCAGGCACCAAGATGAAATGCAGGAATCTGTGTTCAGTCAATAATTCAGGAATTACAGAATCATCACAGAGAGAAGCCATTCAGCCCACTATGTCTGTACTGACTCTTTGATAGTTATCCATTATTTCCAAATGAATTTCAGAAGCATAGAGGGATCTCTGGTGCTTATCTGCAGATCACTGAAGGCAGCAGGACAGGTGAATAGAATAGGTAAGAAGGCATGGAGAACACTTGGTTTTATTAGTTGAGGCAATGATTATAAGGAGGGGGGATCTGTTGAGAACAAAAACAGAAGTTGTAGGAAAAGCTCACCAGGTCTGCAGCATCTGTAAAGAGAAGTCAGAGTTAATGTTTTGGGTTTGGTGACCCTTTCTCAGAACCCAGTTTGTTAACTCTGATTTCTCCTCACAGATGCTGCCAGACCTGCTGAGCTTTTCCAACAACTTCTGTTTTTATTTGGGATTATAGCACCCGCAATTCTTTTGGTTTTTATTTAGGATCTGTTGGGAGTTGAACAAAAATTTTGTGAGGCCACAACTGAAATATTGTGTGCAGTTCTGGTCACAGCACTATATGAAGAATGTGATTACACTGGAGGGGATGCAGAGGAGATTCACAAGAATATTGCCATGAATGGAGCATTTTAGTCATGAAGGGAGGCTGGATAACCTCAGATTGTTTTCTTTTGAGCAGAGAAGCTAAGGGAGGATCTGATGGAGGTAAATATGATTATGAGGGACTAGAATAGAGTGGATAGAAAGCAGCTTAGTTGAAGGGAGCACAATTTTAAAGGTGAAAGGCAGGATTTTGTGCATGGCCACACATTGACAAGAGCTATTTCACTGCCCTTGAAGATTATACCTATGGGTCCTATCCATTGCTGCTGGGACCTGGCTGTGACCATGCTCCAAGGTTACTGGTTTGTGTCCTTGTAAGTGCTTGTGCATATGATGCATTCTTAAATATAGTTTGAGGAGAAAGTGACCTTAAAAATGATGAATTAACAGCAGATAGACCTCCATATCAGAAAGTCTTTCATCTACATTTGCAATGGAACTTGATGGATCTATACCAGGACTAAAGATTTCCTACAGAATGGACACTGAGAAGTAACTGCTTTCTGCTTTATACAAGGTGTTTGAATCATGTTCTAATGATTGTCTTTATTCAGGCCACTTTGATTTCCTCTTAGATCAAATGTCTAAAGGAGCAGTAGGAGTCGACTGTTACTGCAATCAGTATTATAGTGGATTGGTGAAGCACAATGTCAGACTATAGCGCAGATAATATTCTGAATATTCTGTCCACTACTTGCACTTTCATAGGTATGGAACAAAGGGCTGACTCCATACATTGTAACAGCCTCATCTGGAGAGCTACCCCAGTAATTTCAGTCATCTAACAAAACATAATGAGAATTTAGGAAGCTAGATTTTTGTTTTCTAATAGTTGGCCCTTCAGCAGCCACTCTGTGGTAAATCTTCAGTGCCACTGATCTGTGCTTCATCTTGAGCTGCTTTATCCCTGGTTCTAAATAATAGATTTGTTATATCAGTTGGGATGCTGTTCTTAGGATGTGAGAGGCTGGTGAGGTGATGAATGCTCCTGTGTATCTGTTCTTTGATTATTATCGGCTTCCCAATAATCTTAAGGGAGTTGAAGGAGTCATTATTAAAAGTCAATTTATGTGTTTAATATTTTGTTGTATTACACAAAGCCTAATGTCTGTCTGTATAATTAGTGTGTGAGTGCAATTAATGTGCTTTTATTGCATAAATTATTAAGCATTTGTTTCTTGACACACTATGGTGACATATGGTGTGTAACAGAGCGAAGGAATAATATAGTACATGCAAGATGGTCCATGTGAATTCCTAACCTTCCGGGGACCTGGGTTCCTACAATATCCCTAACCTGAGTTTTGGTAAGCTCATGTATTGTTAAACACTTTTTCTGTACAATCTAGCGCCTGTTCCCTGCCTAGTCATCCTGTTCAGTTCAAACATTAAAGCTACAAGTAGTGTAAATTAAACAAAAGTGGTTGTCATTATATTTGTTCTTAAGGTAGCCTATTTTATATTACACACATCTTAAAAGTAAAGTCTAAAATTTAATTTGGTATATATATGTGAGTCCTCTCTATATTAGAGTTAACTTATTTTCTTTCCTGCTCTCTGTGGTGTGTTTAAAGTTGTGCTCCTGACAATTGTTGACCTGAAGTTTGCCTTCAGCAGCGATTGCTGTCTTGCCAACTGCCCATGAAACAGAAATCTAATTGGAGAAAAGCAAGTAGGAGTCAGCACTTTGATTGACAAATGCTTTTCATGACCAGAAGTTCATTACTAATTTATTGCTGTTGAAGGAGGTGACTCGAAAGATAGTCGATGTATTAGCGATTATCTTTCTAAATTCTGTAGATCTTGGACAGGCTCCTACAGAATGGAAAGTAAAAAATGTCACGCCACCATTTAAGAAGGGAGGGAGAGGGAGAAAGAAGAACTACAAACTTCTTAGTTTGTTAGGAAGAGGGAAAGTGTCACAATTTATTATGATGATTTGAGAACTAGACACTTAGAAAAGAATAGTAAAATTGGGCAGAGTAGGATTGGATTTATGAAAGAGAAACTCATGTTTGACAAACCCATTGGAGGTATTTGCGAGAATTACTTGTACTCATGGATGATGGAGAATGAGTGGATATGGTACATTTGGGTTTCCAGAAAGATTGTGGAAAGGACCCACACAGAAAGTTAGTCAACAAAATTAGTGCATGTGAGATTGGAGGTAATATACTAGCATGGATTGAGAATTAAAGAATAGGGATAAATGGATCATTCTCAGGATGGTAGGCTGCTACAGCGGGATACCACAAGATACGGTGGTAGGGCCACAATCCTTATAAACGATTTGAGTAATATTTCCAGATTTGCTGATAGCACAAAACCAAATGGGAGTATTACTTGGGAGGAGGATGCAAGGGGTCTTTGAAGTGACCTGGACAGGTGAAGCAAATGGGCTTAAATGTGACAGAAGAAATACAATGTGAATAAGTGTAAAGTTATTAATTTTGGGAGGCAAAATATTTCTAAAGTGATGAGAGGTTGTAAAGTGTTAAAGGCAAGTAAGTGTCCTTGTTCATCAATTATGAAAAGCAAGCATGCAGGTGAAGCAAGAAATTAGGAAGCCATAGAGCTTGTTGGCCTTCATTGCAAGGGAATTTGAGTACAAGAGTAAAGACATTTTGCTGCACGTGTATAGACCCTTAATGAGACCTCACCTAGAGTAGTGTGTACAATTTTGGTCTCCTTATCGAAGGAAAGGTACACTTGCCACAGAGGGAATGTAATGGGGATTCACCACACTAATCCCGAGGATGTGGGATTGCTTAATGAGAAGAGATTGAAGAAACTGGGCCTGTATTCTCTTGCATTTTGAAGAATGGGCGTTGATTTCACTGAAACATAAAGAATTCTTACAGGGTGTGACAGAGTGGATTTTGATAGGATGTTTCCTTTGGTTGGTGAGTTTAGAACCAGAGGACATAATCTTAGAATTAGGGCTAGGGCATTTAAAACTGACGTGAGGAGGAGTGTCTTCACTCAGAGGGTGGTGAATCTTTGGAACCCTCTACACTAGAGGGCGTGGAAGCTCAATTATAGAGTATGTTTAAGACAGAAAACAACAACAAGGTCATCTTTGTGTTGAACCCTAGGAGCTGAGAGAGATACTAAATGAATATTTCACTCCAGTTTTTACTGTGGAGGAAGAAATAGAGTCTAGAGAATGTAGAGAAATAAAATTTGATGTTTTAAAAACAGTTCACATTATAGAAGACAAAGTTCAGGGGGTCTTAGAGAACATAAAACTGGATAAATCTCAAGGACCTGATCTAATGTATCCCGGAATGCTGTGGGAAGTAACGGAGGAAATTATGAGATCCCTTGCAGAAATACCTGCATTATCTATAGCTACAGGTCAGGTGCCCGATGACTGGAGGGTGGCTATTGTACCTTTATTTAAGAAAGGTTGTAAGGAGAAACTGGGGAACTATAGATCTGTGAGTCTGACTTTGGTTATGGGTAAATTGTTGGAGGTGATTATAAAAGTTAGGATTTATGGACATTTAGAGAGGCAAAAACTGATTAGGGATAATCAGCATGGGTTTGTGCAAGAAAAACCGTGTCTCCCAAACTTGATTTTTTGAGGAAGTTACGAAAAAGATTGATGATGGCAGAGCAGTGGACGTTGTTAATTTGGATTTTAATGAAGCCTTTGACAAGGTTCCGCATGGTAGACTAATTAGTAAAGTTAGGTCACATGGGATTCAGGGTGAACTTGCCAATTGGATACATAATTGGCTTAACGGCAGGATACAGAGAGTAATAGTGGAGGGTTGCTTTTTGAATTGGAGGCCTGTGACTAGCAGTGTTCCACAGGGATCAGTTCTGGGTCCTGTTTTGTTTGTCATTTATATAAATGATTTGGATGAGAATGTAGAAGGCATGGTTAGTAAGTTTACAGATGACGCTAAAGTTGTATACTATAGTAGACAGTGAACAAGGTTTTCTAAGATTACAAAGGGATCTCGATCAAATGGGTCAATAGGCTGAAAAATGGCAGAGGGACTTCAATCTAGATGTATGTGAGGTACTGTATTTTGGTACAGACAAGGGTAGGGCTTATACTGTTAATGGTAGGGCCTTGGGTAGTGTTGTAGAACAGAGGGATCTAAGGGTGCAGGTACATAATTCTTTGAAGTTTGTGCCACATGTAGACAGGATGGTTAAAAAAATGTTTGGCAAGCTTTCATTGCTCAGTCCTTTGCATATAGGAATTGGCAAGTCATGTTGAGGTTGGTGAGGCCTCTTCTGGAATACTGTGTCCAGTTCTGGTTTCCCAGTTATAGGAAGGATATTATCAATCTGGAGAGGGTTCTGAAGAGTTTTATCAGGATGGTGCTGGGTATGAAAGGTTTGAGTTATAAAGAAAGGCTAGATAGGCTGGAGATAGTAGGAACTGCAGATGCTGGAGAATCTGAGATAATAAGGTGTAGAGCTGGATGAACGCAGCAGGCCAAGCAGCATCATAGGAGCAGGAAGGCTGACATTTCGGGCCTAGACCCTTCATCAGAATG
>NC_063351.1:17173596-17218253 GCF_021869965.1 Rhincodon typus | reverse complement strand
AGGCCCGAAACGTCAGCCTCTCTGCTCCTATGATGCTGCTTGGCCTGCTGTGTTCATCCAGCCCTGCACCTTGTTGTCTAGAATCTCTGATCTTCCTGTTTACAAACAGTTTTGTTTTTAAAAAGGAAAGAATACACTGGAGTAGTGTATAAACAGTAGCCACTCTGTGGGAAATGCTATAAATCAACAAATAATAGATGTATATAAAAAGAATTAGAGCAATAATTATGTGTGACTTTAATCTTCATACTGATTGGGTCAATCAAGTTATAAAGGGTAGCTCTGACAAAAAAGGGATAGTTTCCTCCAGCAATAGGTCATGGCACCAACCAGAGAACAGGCTATCCTGGACCTGGTAATGGATAATGAGGCAGGTTTAATAAATGACCTCTGAGTGAAATATCTCCGAGGAAATAGTGATCATAACATGGTCGAATTTAATATTCAGTTTGAGTGTGAGAAACTTTTGTCAGAAAAAAAACTGTGTTTAACTTAAATAAAGGGAATTACAATAAAATTAAGATGGAGTTTGCTACAGTGGCCTAGGCAGATCGAGTAACAGGAAGGACAGTAAGCAAACAATGGCAAAGATATAAGGAGGTAGTTCATGACACTTAGCAAAAATGTATCCCAGTAAAGAGGAAGACTGCCAAGTGAGGATTAAACCAACCATAGCTAGCCAAGGAAGCTAAGGAGAGTATAAGTCAAAAGGAAAAGCATATAAAGAGGCAAAAGTCAGTGATAGCCCTGAAGACAAGAGCAAATTCAGAAACTGGCAAAGAAGGACTAATAAGATAATAAGAGAGAGAAAATAAATTATGCGGGCAAACTACTGAGTAATATAAAAAACAACAAGAAAAGCTTCTTTAAATATATACAAAGGAGGAAACAGGCCAAAATGAACATTGGCCCCTTAGAACATGAATTTGGGGAGATAGTTATGGGGATCAAGGAAATGGCAGCGAAGTTAAACAGATACTTTGCATTAGTCTTTATGGTGGAAAATCCTTTGAAAATCCCACTAAAGCATATGGGGGAGGAATTAAGTACCATCACCATCACTTGAGAAGTAGTGTTAGAAAAACTAATGGGGCTAAGTGTGGCTAGGTCCCCTAGCCCTGATAGCTTGCACCCAGGATCTCAAAAGACGTAGCCACAGAGATAGTGGATGCATTAGTTGCAATTTTCCAAAAATCCTTGAATTCTGAAGTAGTACTGGAGGATTGAAAATCTGCCAATGTGATAGCTCTATTCAAATAGGAGGGAGGCAAAAAGCAGGTAACTTTAGGCTGATTAGCCTAACATCTATTGTTGAACAAATGTTGAAAGAAATTATTAGGAAGTAATAACAGCACATTTGGAAAAATATAATATAATCAAGCAGAGTCAGCATGGCTTTATGAAAGGGAAATCATATCTGACTAATTTATGAGAATTTTTTGAGGAAGTCTTAACCAGTGTGATAGAGGGGAACAAGTAGATGTGTTGTATTTGGACTTCCAGAAAGTGTTCAACACAGTACCTCACAGAAGGTTAAGTTAGAGGCCACAGTGTTGGCGATACTGTATTGACATGGATAGAGAATTGGTTAATGAGCAGGAAACAGTGAATGGGGATAAGAGGCTCTTTTTCAAGTTGGCAACTTATAACCAGTAGGGTTCCATGGGGATGAGTACTGGGACCATAACTGTTTACAATATATATTAATGACATGGAGGATGAAAGCAAATGCACTGTGACTAAATTTGCAGACAGCACAAAAACAGATGGAAAGGCAAATTGCAAGAGGGATACTAAGGATTTACAGAGAGATATTAATACGTTAAGTAAGTGGGCAAAAAGTCGACAAATGAGTATAATGTGGGAAAATGTGGCCTTTCATTTTGGAAAGGAGAACAAAAGAACAGAATATTATTTAAATAGAGAAAAACTGCAGAAAGCTGAAACATAAAAGGGACTTGGGGGATACTTGTACACGAAGCACACAGGTGGAGCAGGTTATCAGGAAAGTGAATGGAATGTTAACCGTTCAGTCAAGGGGATTGGAGTACAAGAATGAAGAGGTATTCCTGTAACTGTACAAGGTGCTGGTAAGACTATATCTGGATCACTGTGAGCAGTTTAAGTCCTCTTATTTAAGGAAAGATGTCATTTCATTGGAGACAGTTCAGAGAAGTTTCACTAGAATGATCCCTGGTATGGAGTGATTAGCTTATAAGCGAAGGCTAAAGAGGTTGAGACTCTACTCACTGGAGCTTAGAGGAATGAGAGGTGACCTCATTGAAACATATAAGATTCTTAATGGGCTTGACAGAGTAAATGCTGAGAGGATGTTTCTCATCATGGGAAAGTCTGGGACCAAAGCGCATAGTCTCAGAATAAAGGGTTATCAATCTAAGACTGAGATGAAGAGGTATTCTTCTCTCAGTGGGTTTGAGAGTCTTTGGAACTCCTTGCCACAGAGAGCTATTGGGGGAGAGTCCTTGTGTATAATTAAGGCTGTGATAGATCAGTTCTTGATCAGTCGTGGAATCAAGGCTTAGAGGAAAAGGCACAAGAGTGGATGTGAGGAATGTCAGATTAGCCACTGTCCTATTGAATGTTGGAACAGGCTTGAGGGGCTAAAAGGCCTACCCTTGTTCCTATTTCTTATGGTCTTATGCTTACATTGCACAGTCTGGAAGGAAAACTAGATTCTTCTTTCGCATAAGAGTTTCTGCAGTTCCTGTATCCCTTCATATTGTTACGGCTTGAGCAGCATTGATGGAAGAAAAAGGTGTTATCTTCCTTTTTGATAAAAACCGTTTACCTTTCTCATTTGCCCTACTCACCTCACTTGCAGTTGTAATAATTTTACCTCTGGTTTCTTGATTAGAGTTAAAGCTCCAATTTGATAAGTAGTATTTTCCTTTTCAGTCCCATTTTCAGATTGACTCGGACAAATCTCAGTAAATCCCATGGGCTTCCATCACAACTTCCAGCATTCCAGCACTTTATTATAACAGAAACATTTAGGTCTTCAATTTTCACCTCCACCCTCAGCACCTTCCCTGTGATCTGAGGAGGAGATGTTAGATATTTCACAGCAGCGCTTTCATTACCCAGGATTCTCACCTTTCTGTCACAGCCCTGGTCTCTGTTCAGTTAATGGGGTGATGGGTGAAAGATTTATTTTTCTGATTCATTATCAGCTCATAATTGTCAGCCATTACTGCTGCCTGTGTAGCAGTTGAAACCCTCATGTCTTCAACATGGGTTCTTATCAGAAGAGGTAGTGAATATTTAAATACCTCTAAGAGAATGATCTCTTGGAGAGCTTTATGCATGATTTCAACTCCTAATGCTTGTATCTATCTGTCAAAATTACTTTGCTTATTACCTTTCAAATTACTTTTTCAAATTCAATGTAGGTTTGTCTGGGCTAATTCCTTAAATTTCAAAACATCAGTCTCAATGCTTCCAGAACTATAAGATCATCAGACATTGGAGTAGATGGAGACCAGACCATTGGGACTGTTCTGCCATTCAATGGGGTCATGGCTGATCTGTAACTCTCAAAATCCACTTTCCTGTCTTTTCCACGTAGTCCTTGTTTCCTTTACAGATGAAAAACGTTATCCTAGCCATTAATATACTGAATGACCCAGTCTTTATAACACTCTGCAATAAAGAATTCCATAGATTATTTACCCTCTTGGAGAAGAAATTTGTCCTCATTTCTGTCTTAATTAGATGGCCATTCACTCTGCGATTATACCCTCTGGACCTAAGCTCTTCCATAAGGGAAACAACCTCTCAGCATCTACCATGCCAAAACCCCCAAAAGAATCTTATACTTTTCAACATGATTCCCTGAGTTTCTTTGAAACTCCATTGAGTACTGGGCAAACATACTGAACCTCTTCTCACAAGAAAATTTCTCCAAACACAGGATTAACCTAGTGAACCTTCTCTGGACTGCCTCCAATGCTGGTACATCCTTCCTTAGATAAGGAAACCAAAACTGTTCACAATATGCTAGGTGTGGACTAACTAATAACTTGTGTAGTTTTAGCAAGACTTCCCTATTTTTATAGTCCATTCCGTTTCAAATAAAGACTAGCATATCATTTGCCAATTACGACAGAGCCGTAGAGATGTGCCGCATGGAAACAGACCCTTCAGTCCAACTCATCCACGCTGACCAGATATCTTAAATAGATCTAGTCCCATTTGTCAGCATTTGGCCCATATCCCTCTAAACCCTTTCTATTCATATACCCACGAGATGCCGTTTACAAGTTGTAATTGTACCAGCCTTCACCACTTCCTCTGGCAGCTCGTTCCATACACACACCATCCTCTGTGTGAAAAAGTTGCCCCTTAGGTTCTATTTAAATCTTTCCCCTCGCACCTGAAACCTATGTCTTCTAGTTTTGGATGCCCCCACCCCATGGAAATGACCCTATCTATTTACACTACCTAGGCCCCACGATTTTATAAACCCATATCCTGAGATTAAATAATTAAATAAAAGGCACAGCAGCAATTTCTTCTGCTAAGTTAAATTTCATTAATATTTTGCCAAGGTAGAAAAGATTACAGTTGTCACTAGCTTTAATCTGGAGCAAATATAGATCATTGCCTTGTCCCAGAAGAATTTCAGAATGGTTAAATAACATTAAAATATATTGGCAATAGCAAATTGATCCTGGTTGACCAATTCCAGCAGCGAGGCTAGCTCTATCAGGTTATGACGGGCTCCAGTGTAAGAGAAAAACATTATGTGAAATTCCTTACAATTTGCCCCCTTTCTTTTTCTCGTGTTCGCAGCATTTCAACAAATGAGCAATTCTTATGAAACAAAAGCTGTACATCTGTGTTTTTTTCTGTCATGAACAGTTCAGCTTGGCCAGATTTAGTGATTAATCTCAGATTGTTTAACTGAGGAATACATAGGATGTAAATCACATTTTCCCATCAACTCAGAGAAGAAATATTAACCTGGCAGAATGAACACACGTGATATTTAATGGTAAAATGCAGAACCTAAAAGATATAGGCCATAATTTTTAATTTGAAATCTAATTGAGAGGTTGCATTTTCAGTTGTTACTGACTCCCTGACCCTATCACCAAAAAAGCTTGTGGAATCAAACTCCAATCATCTTATTAAGAACTGACTGGCAAACTTCTTCTTGGCCAATTGCAGGCCTTGACAATGCCACCCAATCAGATGTTAGCAGCTCATGGGTGCAAAGGACTGTAAGATGAGACCTAATCATCAGGGGATCCAATGATAAGAAATTCAAGTCTTTTTCTTTCTCATTTTGCAGATTTGGTGTCGTGGAAGGAGAGGTGCTTGTGTGAGATATTGGGAGATGGGGTCATGGGCATGGGTGGCTTTCAGTGGCCACCCCCATGCCCTCCATCCATGCCCCTAGATTAATTGTGTCCCTCACAACTGAGTAGGCAAGCAAAATAATTGCACAGCGGCTGATATCCTGTCACCAACTTGCCCTTAATTTACAAGTGCAAAGTGCATGAGCTCTGACCAGCCAGCTCAAATCCAGTCCCTAGATTGAGGAGACTTCTGAATCTCCTGTTATATCTGTCAGCCAAGGCTCCCTGATTGGCCCAGGTTAACAACCCCAATTAAGGATCTCATAGTCAGAGATCCACCTGGCCCTGGTTCAAATAATCACGGCAGGTAACCGAACTAGCCAGTTTCTTCACTAGCCAGGAAGGTAGGTAACCAGGCCACTGTTGAGGTGAGGTCCCTAAGAGGTCATTAAATGATGCTGTAATTGGTGAAGAGTCATGTGCCTGATGACCAACATTACAGCTCACCGCTTGTTCCGAGAGATGTCATTCTCCAGGTCCCTGCTCTGACATCCCTGACAAGTTTTCTCAATATCTATTTGTTCGATGTGCTTGGTAAGTTAGGAAGTTGGATACTAATGAGATGAGCTGTAACCTTAATGATACATTTAAGAAGCTTTAATCTCCATCTTTTGGCAACTCACCACTGGCTAGTGAGAACCTTACCTTGTTGCTCAGCAAATGCAAAAGAGATGGTGATGAGATAGGCCTTGTCAGACCTCTCACATAATTCTGTCACTAAACTCACCATAACCCACGTTGTTCATACTCTTATGTGATTCTACCTTATATTTTAGTGAAAAGCTAGGTCTAAGTTTACGGATGAGGGAAAAGGTTTTTATTTCAAATTGGTAGCCTCTGCATTTTAGTGTTTGAAGTCAACAAGGACTGAAATCTTATTGCGCATGCACACTACTGGAAGAAAAGTCTAGGTTTTTAATCGAGTTTGGTGGTCATGTCCAAGGGCTACATATACTGGATATACTGCCTCCCTCTCTTCTCAGGTGATCAACGACATGTCAGTAAATCTGTGTCAGTAAATCTATCGAGCTTCTATATTTTGAGACCGGTTAGACCGGAAAGGACAAACTTAATGTGAGCAGTTGCGGGATACCCTGAGCAACTTTTAAATAAACTTCCAGACATTATATCCAATCTATTGGCACGACATGTGAGTAGCTGTCTGGAGCCTTCCCTTAAGCAATGTGTAGAATATGTTTTATATTTCTTTTTTTAGAATCAAGCTCCCCATGGAACTGAATGATATTTATGACTATCTGCAAATGACGGCCTCATCATCCAAATTAGAGTCTTCAGAGTTGATATTCTCATACAGCTCCTTACTGTTCCTGTAAATTAACTTGAAATACACAGAGTGTGATGATCAAAAGCATTTGAGAAGTAAAGTCCCTTCAATGTATGTTTCATTGAATGTTTAATGTCAATCACAATATGTTCAGCAGGGATAAGTCACTAAATATTTGCCTTCAGCTTTTGTAGCATGAGTGAACATCGCATACAAAGCATATTTCAAATGAAGGAAAGAACTTTGTAGTCCCTCTTATGATTTCCGGAAGTTCCAAAGCACTTGAGAGCCAATGAATTGTTGTGAATTAGAGAAATACTAAAAGGAATGTCAGAGAAATCTGCAATCCCACAACAGGGGATGGAGAGGTCACGATTAAAATGCTTTGCTGGACAGAAACATTGGACAAATGATGGATTGGCGACTGATATTCATAAAGGAAAATTGAAAAAAGCACCGAAATATTGTAATTAGTTGATAAAGCTCAGAAGGTAGCTGGAATTAATTCCCTTCTGGATCAACTATAACCCACATGTTCATAAGACAATTATTCCCATAGGTGGTGCCATGATAGGAAGGCACTCAACAATTGTAAACTTGGTGGGTATAAGGAAGAGGAGCTGGTAAAAACTGTGAGAATAACCAGCACAGAATTGATTGACTGGACAAGACACAATAAGCATCATTTGGAAATTGTCCAATTTTAACTCCTGGGATAGATGATCCTTGAATAAATTGGATTTGAGTGCAAACTCTTCCATGTGTGAGAGTAGAGAGGTAAGCCTAATTGGTGTTCACAACAAACCAAGGTGGGTAGTTGCGCTGCTTTTAACAGATGGGTAGCGAACATCAACAAGACTTTTTTTGTCAGAAGCAGAAGTGCTTAAAAAATTCATACAGATAAAGTTTAGATGAAGAGTATTAGAATTAAAATGACTGGTGGCTATATTGTGGGGTGAAAGTTTAATGCATTCATTTGTCTGCTGTTTAAGCAGCAATGTTAAGATGAGTAGGTTTCGTTTAGAAGAACTGGGTTGACATCCGTGCTAGACTAAGAGACAAAGGAATGTCATCCCAATGTGCGATACACTTGACTGTCAGTATTGTGAACAAAAGCTTTCAAGCTTCAGAGCTGTGTATGCTGCTTTGTTTGATATCATGGCTGATCAGTTTTTCTCAATGGTACGTGCAGTCTTGTATCTTTACCATGTGCACAGGCATCTGTAGGTGTAGGTTACAGTTTAAAACTCCCCTGCAATGGCCATCGCTATCACAGTAAAGACAGCAGTTAAATTCTTTGCAGAAGCTAACATTTACAGCTCTTGGCTTGTGATTTAATGACAGCATTTCATGAAAATTTGTTAAGAAGAAATGCAGTAATTATCTCAACAATTTCTTTAATTATTCCCAAAGCTATTTAATGAATTTCAATTGAGAATTCTTTGTAATATAAATAACTGTTAATGTTTAATGACTTAATTTCAGAAGAGTTTAACCATTTCAAGTTTGCGTACTTGAGATTTTTTTTTCCAATTAGATACGGTCAGTATTTTTTTTATCTAGGGAAGAAGTATGATTATTTTGGTAGGCTGTACAGAGAAAAAATATTTTATATTTGATATATGGTTGTATAACTTGACAGTTGATTACTCAAAGAGATCAAATTAATTATAAATAACTGGCATCTCAGGATTACATTTTTGCTGTAACTGGAACTGAAAGGAAATTTGATTCCTTCTGCCCTATGGACAGTGGAGTTACCATGTCAGGGGAATTTGAATCGCTCCATTCCTGTTCCACTGCAATTTCCACCAAATCTTTTAGCTAGGTTGTCCACGTTCCTATCTGAATCAGTTTAGAATCTCATTAGGAACAATGACATTTTGGCAGATGCCTAATTTGTGAGCATCTTCAGTTGGCAGGAAAACATGGCGGTACAGCAACAGAGACCCAGGAAGGTTAAATGCTAATGTTTTTGAGAGACAAGAAGGAACAGGAGCAAATTGTGATGCCATTATCATTACACACACACCTATTATATATCATTCCTCAATATTCTAAGCTCATGGAAATCCAAACCACCTTGTCCTACCTTAACCCTTTGGGATTGTTGGTCCATCTATAATAATCCTTGAGAAAATGTTGGTAAGCTTCCTTCTTGAGCTGCTGGAATCCTTTGGCTATAGGTGAATCCAGAGTGCTGTTAGGAAAGGAGTTTTTGGATTTTGACCCAGCAACAGAGAGAACTTGCAGGTGGTGGCATTCCCAAGCATGTACTGCCCTTGTCCTGCTAGATGGTAAAGATTACAAATTTGCGAGATGCTGGTGAAGGAGTCTGGTTGAGTTGATGCAGTGAATCTTATAGATGGAACACATTGCTGTCTCTGTCTCTGTGCATTGATGATGAAGTGAGTGACTATTAAAGTTGGTGAATGGGTGCCAATCAAATGGGCTTTTTTGCCTTGGATGATTTGAACATCTCTCATACTGTTGTAGTTTCAGTCATCCAGGCAAATGTCCAGTGTCCAATCACACTCCTGACCCCTCATTAATGGTGGACAGGCATTTGGGAGACAGGAGGTGAGTAACTTACCACAGAATTCCTAGCCTCTGTCCTGCTGTTGTTGCCACAGTATTTATATCTCTGGTACAGTTCAGTTTCTGCAGAAGTGTACCCTTCTTGAAGGGAGGTGCACAGAACTGAACCCTATACTCCAGATGGGATACAATCAAGTGAACTGCTGCACTTAATATTCCAACCATTTCAAATAAAGGCCAACATTCCATTCGACTTTTTGATTAAATTTAATACTTGTGCACCCACTTTTAATAATCTGTGTTTTTGAATACTCAGATCCCTTTGTTCTTCCAACTTTGTACTATCTTACTACTAAGAAAATATTTTTCCCTTCTTTAAGTCTAAAGGAAATTATCTCAAGTTTCAGATTGAACTTCATATGTTGTAATTTTACCCACTCACTTGGTCTGTTGTGAATTTCTTACTTCCACCTACACAACACAGAGTTGCTGTTAAGACAATTTCAGTCACAATCTCTCCTCATTCATCTAAGTCAACCCACAAATGTTCAAATTAAACTAATGATTTTTGTTATTAAATTGACAGTTGGCTGAGTTTCTGTTTCAATTCTTAAACTACCCAAGGAAGAATGGAGAACAATATAATTTCCTTTGTGGTTATTTGATTAAAGCATTAAATTGCAATGATTTGAACAAAGAGAGAATGCACACAGCTTCACCTCGGCAATTTTACTGGTTGTATGAAGGAAATATTTGTTCATTCAGTGGGAAAATAAATGCTAGACAGCATAAATGCTTCAGTAGTCAGCTTCCTTAGTTAAACATTATAATACAGTTATTTTGACCTTTATCACTAAAAGTAGCACATCATCAAATATGAAGAATGGGTAGCAATGTATTATTCTGTTTTAATGGGATTCTTCACTAAAGTCTGAGGCACAAATCACAACACAAATTTATTTCTATGTGGAATTCTGGTAATGCAACATATCTTTCTAATGTGGCTCTAAGAGCAAGGTTCCCAGCTTTCCTCACTGTCATAATGAAGCAGGGCTGAGTAATTCCAGCATTTGTTTTTATAATAAAGTATTCCTTTTTGACCAAAATAAAAATGATCTAGCCACAGGTTAATTGTTATACATACACCATACAGTAATGCACAAGTCAGGAGCGTGCTGGAATACTCCCTTTTGTCTGGATGGGTGCAGCTCCAACAACACTCAAGAAACTCAACACCATCCAGGACAGAGTAGCCTGATACATTGGCAGCACATCTGCAAATGTTTCACCCCATCAATTCCTTCACCACCAAAGTTCAGTAGCAGCAGTGCGTACCATCAATAAAATGCATTTCAGAAATTCACCAAGGCTCCTTAGACAACACTTTTGACCACTAACATCTAGAAGGACAAGGCAGCAGATGCAGGAGAACACCACCACCTGCAAGTTTCCCTTCAAGCCATTCAACATCCTGACTTGGAAATATATCATTATTCCTTCAGTGTCACTGGGTCTATATCCTGGAACTCCCTCCCTAATAGTATTGTGGGTCTAGCTATAACACATGGACAGTAATGATTCAAGAAGGCAGCTCATTACCACTTTCTCAAGGATATTCTGGGATGGGCAATAAACACTGGCCAGCCAGCAATGTTGGCATCTCATGAATGAATTAAATTAAGTGTGGAATGCATAATAAGGTAATGATATACAGAGGGTGTTTCACAATTATTTTTTGGTTTTTAAAGGGTGTGCAAATATTGTGCATCATTGTAATAATGTTATAGTTAATTCATTGTAGTTACAATGTTAGTTTACAGCTGAGAATTCATTTAAAAAGAAAAAGGGTAAATATAAGTGTGGTATTCACCTCAACAAAATATGTTTAGATTAAATTTTGAAAAACTGTGAAGTTGGTGTGTCGTCCTGAAAGATTTATCGCAGATTATAAAATCAAGCTCAAAGGTATTCTGAACTCCTTATTGATGTATCCTTTATGTTTCCTGCATATTGAGAGTGGGTGTTATTTCGGTGGCAGTGAGAATTATTATGTAGTTATAGCAGTATTGTTCCTGAGCATCATGTTAATTTACACAGAGCGGAATTTTACAAGCCCCTCAATAGTTTATTTGAAGGTGGGAGGGCTCATAAAGCATAGTTAGTCAGTTCTGCTATGTCCATCATATTATAGGGAACAAGAATGGCATTTGGCATCACACCTTTAGGTCTATTAAGGCATTTAGAGAACCAGTTAACTATAACTAAAGGGTTTCAATCTTCCTTCATCACAACTATTCAGTCTGTCGGGGCAATGTGAGCAGCCTGCAACATTAACAACATAGGCAGGAAGTGGGCAATACATCATTTGTTTGTGGTTAGGTCCTCTGTGCTCAGTGGGGCATGCCTTTTTCCCACAAAGTTGTACCTCTCTCTACAGCCCTTTGCTCCTCCAATACCACACCCTCCTCCAACCACCTCCTGCCCCTTGCTGGAATCTCCCAGTTGGGCCCCTGGATTTACATTAAGTCTGAGAGCAATCTACCTTTCTTCTTTAGCATTGCTTTTAGTCCCAGTGGTGGGAGTAGCCTCTTACTGGTGCTGCTGAGATTAGAGACCTGCCAGCTGTGGTACAAGGGTGTAAGGATTTGATTAACTCATAACACTAGCCAATTAAATTGACTGGCAGCTCTCTAGGGAAGGTTGTTGCACTGCCCCACCAAGATGTGGACAGGAGTCTGACTCTGACAAAATTCATGTTGTCCCAGCAGAATATCACAATGGGGCAACCATATTTCTTCTTGACAAAGTGCTGAAACAAAGACATTTAGTCAAAGCTTTTCATCTTGTACTCGTCAAATCACTTCACAAGAATACCAACACGAAGGAGAATACTTTTTTATACTACATGACAGGAGATTGCAGATTTTATTGGCAAGTAGATTCTGGTTGGTTGAGGCATTGCTGTAGAGAATGCATCAGGTAGATGATGACTGACAGTAAACCACCAAGTTTTATTTAAATTTAAACTAGGAGGGCTGACTCTGATAGGTCAAGGACTGCCCAGAGTATATCCCTAGTCTTAAAGGGCAAAGCATAAGGATAAGGTAGAAAGCCTTTCAAAGATCCAAGGAAATTAATGAAATGGAAATTTACAGAATATAAAGGATGCTAAGCAGGATAGAAATGATATTTTCTAGATAGTATTTAAAAACTTCTCCATTGTGATTTTAGACTCCCCTCAATTTTGATGGAGTTGTCCAGCTGAATGGCTTTAAAAGCTAATATAGTTCTTGACAGTTTGGAGCAGTCATGAAACATAGGTAACCCTAATCTGGAATCAGGAATCTTTTGACAGGTACATTCAAAAAAGTGCTGACACAATTGTGTATCAAAACGTAATGCTGTACCTAAGTGAATATATTTTGAAAGCAGTTAGTGATGACAAGGCTTTGTTTTTAACAGGTAAAAGGCTTTTTAAGTGACCAGAATGTGAAAGTCCAAAAGTGTTCAGAAGCATGAGTAACTTATGCAATGGATAAAGTGCTCTTCTGCAGTGAACAATATTGATGTTAAAATCTGACTGAGTCAATTGCCCTTTTTGAGCTAATCTTTTCATTGTTGACAGCTCAGACATCTATTCTTCTGTTTTAGAGCTTGAAAAAATGGTTGACCTCTTTCAATGACAAAGGTTTTAATGTATTCAGCTCTGGAGGTTTTGTTTATACAGCTGTAAACTTGAACCTTATTCAGCATACTTGGCTGAATTTCAAACCGACATGTGGATTCAGCAAAGCAGGGATTATTTATAGTGAACTATGACCCTTGTGGGGAAACTGAAACTAATATAACCAAATTTATTTGAATAACCCACAAGTTAAGAAATTATCAACAAAATCCCACATTTTCTAGCTATCATATTAGCAGAACAAATACAAATTACATGAGTTAACAGGCAAATAGTACTTCAAATTAAAAGATAAATTTGACTTTAAACAGTAGATTCAACAAACAAGCATTCATATGATTTCACACAAATATGGCATTTGATAGGCATGCAGTTCTTTATTCATGTAGAATAGGCGAGGACATTGTCACCTTTGTGTGTCATGAGAATGATCATAATCAGAAAGGCACACGTTTATAGACACCCTCTCTTCTTGTATCACAATACTCCTGATAGTATGGCTTTCTAGAATTCTGTTTTATCCAACCAAACAATAACACACAAGGTAACAGTTTGGTCAGCCCTGGAAAACAGCCAGCTCTGTAGTGTCACTGAGTTATTCACAAACATTCCCAGTTTTCAAGTATTTTTAGCTAGGTCACATAGTCACAGCTACTTAACAGAAAAACTGACCACTTGCTGCAGGTGATTTGCTTCTTCTCCTTATAGAGTTCTCAGTGTTTATCTTTGTCTCTTTATACTTACCTTTTCTGTCTGCATCTGATTGCCTTTATCCTTCTGTGCCTTGACATGCATCTGTCATTTGTGTATGCACTCTTCTTTGTTTCCAAGCCACATGATATTTGGTCTTACCTTTCCTCCTATTGGGTACTGCTTCCAGGCTAAGCGTCACAATTCCAATGGACCAGTATTGTTTATTATCTAAGAAAATTGCAGTTTGTCCTTTTAAAATCAATGCAATCATTTAAAAGACTTTTCCAAACATTTTGACAGAATAATTATAGATTCCACAGATCTTTTAGACCATTTTTAAAAAAAATTCCCTTACTGTATTCTTCCTGGGCCAAATGTCATTCCAACCATTATTCAATACAATTTCATTATGAATGCTTAGCTGAGTTTCAAATTCACAAAGTAATGAATCGCTCCAAGTGTTGGCATTAGAGTTATTGAATGGAATGACAGTTTATCATTTCAATCTTTTCTTGTCTTCCATAAAGAACAAGAGTAAGATTAGAGTAAGATTAGGGCCAGTCAAGGACAGTAGTGGGAAGTTGTGCATGGAATCCGAAGAGATAGGAGAGGCGCTAAATGAATATTTTTCATCAGTATTCACACAGGAAAAAGACAATGTTGACGAGGAGAATACTGAGATACAGTCTATTAGACTAGACGGGATTGAGGCTCATAAGGAGGAGGTGTTAGCAATTCTGGAAGGTGTGAAAATAGATAAGTCCCCAGGGCCGGATGGGATTTATCCTAGGATTCTCTGGGAAGCTAGAGAGGAGATTGCAGAGCCTTTGGCTTTGATCTTTATGTCGTCATTGTCTTCAGGAATAGTGCCAGAAGACTGGAGACTAGCAAATGTTGTCCCCTTGTTCAAGAAGGGGAGTAGAGACAACCCTGGTAATTATAGACCAGTGAGCCTTACTTCGGTTGTGGGTAAAGTGTTGGAAAGGATTATAAGAGATAGGATTTATAATCATCTAGAAAGGAGTGATTTGATTAGGGATAGTCAACACGGTTTTGTGAAGGGTAGGTTGTGCCTCACAAACCTTATTGAGTTCTTTGAGAAGGTGACCAAACAGGTGGATGAGGGTAAAGTGGTTGATGTGGTGTATTTGGATTTCAGTAAAGCGTTTGATAAGGTTCCCCATGGTAGGCTATTGCAGAAAATACGGAGGCATGGGATTAGGGTGACTTAGCGGTTTGGATCAGAAATTGGCTAGCTGTAAGAAGACAGAGGGTGGTGATTGATAGGAAATGTTCATCCTGGAGTTCAGTTACTAGTGGTGTACCTCAAGGATCTGTTTTGGGGCCACTGCTGTTTGTCATTTTTATAAATGACCTGGATGAGGGCGTAGAAGGATAGGTTAGTAAATTTGCGGATGACACAAAAGTCGGTGGAGTTGTCGATAGTGCGGAAGGATGTTGCAGGTTACAGAGGGACATAGATAAGCTGCAGAGCTGGGCTGAGAGGTGGCAAATGGAGTTTAATGCGGAAAAGTGTGAGGTGATTCACTTTGGAAGGAGTAACAGGAATACAGAGTACTGGGCTAATGGTAAGATTCTTGGTAGTGTGGATGAGCAGAGACATCTCGGTGTCCATGTGCATAGATCACTGAAAGTTGCCACCCAGGTTGATAGCGTTGTTAAGAAGGCGTACAGTGTGTTAGGTTTTATTGGTAGAGGGATTGAGTTTCGGAGCCATGAGGTCATGTTGCAGCTGTACAAAACTCTGGTGTGGCCGCCCTTGGAGTATTGCGTACGGTTCTGGTCACCGCAGTATAGGAAGGATGTGGAAGCATTGGAAAGGGTGCTGAGGAGATTTACCAGGATGTTGCCTGGTATGGAGGGAAGGTCTTATGAGGAAAGGCTGAGGGACTTGAGGCTGTTTTCGTTAGAGAGAAGAAGGCTAAGAGGTGACTTAATAGAGACATACAAGATGATCAGAGGATTAGATAGGGTAGACAGTGGGAGCCTTTTTCCTCGGATGGTGATGGCTAGCACGAGGGGACATAGCTTTAAATTGAGGGGTGATAGATATAGGACAGATGTCAGAGGTAGGTTCTTTACTCAGAGAGTAGTAAGGGCGTGGAATGCCCTGCCTGCAAAAGTAGTAGACTTGCCAACTTTAAGGGCATTTAAATGGTCTTTGGATAAACATATGGATGATAATGAAATAGTTTAGGTTAGATGGGCTTCAGATTGGTTTCACAGGTTGGCGCAACATCGAGGGCCGAAGGGCCTGTACTGCGCTGTAATGTTCTATATTCTATGTTCTATGTTCTATAAAGTCCAAACATGTGCAGGTTAGGTGGATTGGCCATGCTAAATTGCCCAGAGTGACCAGGGATGTGCAGGATAGATAGATTAGTAATGGGACATGCAAGGTCACAGGGATAGGGTAGGGGGTTGAGTCTGGGTGGGATGCACTATCGAGGGTCAGTGTAGACTCAATGAGCTGAATGGCCTGCTGCCTCACTGTGGATATTCTATGATTCTATGCTAAAACAAACCGATGAATACTTTACTGTGTAATTGCCCTCATGTAAATGTAAAATATGAGCAAATAGAATCAAGCTGACAGTGATTTTCAAATTTCTGCATAAATTTTAAAAATAGAAAAACTGCAAGTCAATACTAGTGATGTGCTAAAATTGCTTTACGTACAAATAATTCTAGCTTTTTCTGATAATATGTGCATATTCTTATCTCAACTGGAATATCTGTAAACATGAGTAGCTGGTTAGAAAGTGAGACTTTTCTGCTTCTTAATTAAACTTTTGAAGACAGACATTTTTCAACAGGAAGCCCAAGGCTTGACCTCTGATCCCTTAGCTCTTTGTCAGGGATTGGCCAGTTGAGCTGCAGCTCAGAAATATAGAATGGTTGCAGCCCATTAAGATGCCACTTGACCCATCATGTTCTTGCTGGATCTCCATCAGGGACAGTGGGGAATCCTGTAATCTTGAATCAGAACCCTTCCCTTCCCTATGGCTCTTAATTGGCCTGTTCAACTAATACTTTACTATGTGCGCAGCGAAAGGACATCATTCTAATATTATGTTCAATTTTCTTTTTAGAATATGCTTGTGACATTCATTTTCTTAAACATAGCAGCCAATTTATGCACAGGAAGCTTCTACATATAACAGTGCAATAATGGTTGTATAATCTGTTATAGTGGTGGTGGTTGATGAATAAAATATTGGCTGAGATACTTGGGAGAACTCATTGGCGCTTCAAAATAGCATCAAAAGAAGTAATCCTTTACATTTAACTTGGGGAGATGGGGTGAGGAAATGCTTGTAGTGAATTATGTATCCTTGCAAAATGCTTAAACTGAATTATCCATGTTGTATTAAGTTTATGTGATGGATAATCCATCTTGGCCTCCTCTCAAGTCCTCTGTTCATCATCATTCTGATTTGGTGCTCTAGTCTTTGGAATAGCTGTCGAACCCATGTACTCTTTTGTAAGAGGTGGCAGTGCAAGCAACTGAATCATGCTGGCATCACCTTTGATATATGAAATTTTAGATTAAATTGTAAGGACAAAAGATCAAAAATATTGTAATCGAAGAGTGATATAGGTACAAACGTGTAAAAGGCAAATTTCAGGCTATTATCAGGAAACACTTCTCTTTGCAGATAATGATCTAGGCAGATAGTGGAATCCAAATCCTTAAAAACTTTCAAGAGGTAATTTGATACCCTAATGAGGGAAGCACAAACATTGGTACAAATGTGATTTAGATTATGTGATTGCTCTCTTAGATTTTGTGCTTTCTATTGTTGCAGAGCTTTCCTTCTTAAAACAATGTGAGGATTCTTAGGAAAACATCATATTGATTTGTGCATTAATTTTAGACTGGTCTGAGTCTGTAAACAACTTATCAGCAGATTTTGTATTGGCACGTTGGATTAGTAAGAAATTTGGCTGTAAAATCATCCTGTGGGATACTTGTACACATGTTAAAAATATTGGTTTGTACCTTTTCTCTAATTGTGTAGTTTCAGAGCCTTAAAGATTTATGAAAGAAAAGTAAGACTAATCACAAAAAAACTGCAGTGCTGCTTCAATAAAAGTGCAAATGCTGAATTGGTTTTGTGTAGTTTTATTTACTTAATTACAAAGGCTTTAACATTTTTAAAGGGCACTTAATTTTAATTTGGACAGTTTACAGTTACAGTTGGGAGAAATCAAAGAACAAATTATTCTTGACTTGCTATTATGCCTGCATCTTCACCAACACAATAATTTATTTTCTAGTCATTTTATTAATTCCATGAATTAAATATTTATTTTTCAATATTGTATAAGTAAATAAACCCTGATCTGTGTCCTTGTTGCCTCCAGTTTCGACTTCTCTAAAACACATTTGGCCAGTCTCCCATATCCTATGTTCCATAAATATGAGGTTGTCCAATATTCTGCTGCTCGTGTTCTAATTTATGCCTAGTCCCAGTCATCCATTTGCCTAGTGCTACATACATTGCCTCCCAAAGTCACCATGCAACAATTTTAAATTGGCATCCTTATCTCTTCAAATTATCCCCTTCCTATCTCAGTAATCTCCTCCAGCCCTACAGCCCTTGAAGATATCCGCACTCCTCTAATGCCAGCATTACTAGCATCCCAGATTTTCATAATTCCACTATTAGAGTCTGTGCTATCAGCTGTACAGATACTGAGCTCTGGGATTCTCTCCCTATCCATCTTTGCTTCTCTATCTGACTTTCATCCTTTGTAGGACTCCTTAATCTCTTAACTGAACTAATGTTATCTAATATGGTACAGCATAGTATTGTGTTTTGTAATAACTCTTTGAAGTAACTTGACAAGTTTTGTTATGTGAAACGAGACACATAAATACAAGTTGTTACTATCTTGCAATTGAAGTGATTCACTTATACTGTTGATGCAATGTCTGCTGCCTAACTTCAATTACTATTTAACTTCCTGAATTTAAAGTAATATTGATATCAAATGTGCTTTGGAAATGAATCATTAATATTCAAAGAAAATAATTAATTGAACAATAGTAGATCTTTATTCATCTTTGTTTATCACTTGAGACAACACTGCTACTTCTCAACATTATTTAAAGAAAGGCAGAAATTTCTGGAGAAATTCAGCAGATCTGGTAGCATCTGTGGAGTTAACGTTTCGGGTGCAGTGACCCTTCCTCAGAACTGAAAGGCCATTCTGAAGAAGAGTCACTGGATCTAAATATTAACTCTGCTTTCTCATCACACATGCTTCCAGATCTGCTGAGTTTCTCTGACAATTTCTGTTTCTGTTTCACACTTCCAGCATCTGCAGTTTTTTTCTTTTTCCTTGTTTAACATTCCTAAAAGACCTTTGACTTCCTATTTGTGAATATTTTAGCATTCATGTTTTAGAGATTGCAATTTCTCATTTGAACCGATAAATTGTATAATTCAGGCAAATCATTTCAGCAAAAAAAAATCATACGCTTATAAAACATTCAAGTGTCATAAATATACTTTAGTCATTACAGGAAGTGCATTATTCACACTGAGCGATATGCTTTAAGCCTCTCATAAAATGTAATTGAAAGCCTCCTCCCATTACAAGTGGCCATCATTTGTTCATTGCTGTATGCTGTTAGCTTATGGTAGCAGACAGAGAAAAAGTTACACAATTGGCAAACATTTTATTAACTCTATCAAGGGGCTAACCAAACAAATCAACTTATTTGGTGCAGGCTAAATAAATGATATGTAAATGTTGGCATGTGAACGTTTACTTAATATACGACTACTAATTTAGCACAACACCTTAGTTTGAGAGAAGAGCAGCTACTTAATTCTCATTCTGTAATAATGATACAAAAGGAAAGACAATAAATTAGGCATTAATCTTTAAATATGATATGACGTCTTTTGAATTATTTGCAGGCAAAGCTTTTACTCAGCAGTTGCTAATCATTAATTTGAACAGCTTCTATCATTTTCTTCTATTGTAGAACTCCAAAAGTAACAGTTCATCATTGTCACAGAATGCGAAAATGCCATTTGACTGACCGAACCCACTTCTTTCCAAACCATGTACAATTAATCCCATCACAAACTTGGTATAACCCTAATTGTGTAGTTAAGAATCAAACTCATTGCTATGGATCTGGAGTCACATGAAGACCAGACCAGGGAAAGATGGCTGACTTCCTTCCCAGAAGACATAAATAAAGGTTTTACACTGTCAACTATGGTCCAGACTTATGTGGAATTCAAATTTCACCATCTGGCATAGTGAACCTTCTGGATAACAAGTACAGTAATATTACCATAATGCCACAATCTCCAACTAACCTGTCTGTATAAATCCTCCCCAATTCCTAAAGATCATCACACAAAATATGAAGGGAATTTTGTCTGTAGATTAGTCATATAAATGTATTCTTTGGAAAGGAATTTACCATTAAGTTTTAACTAGAATATAACAGCCATCATTCTTTTCTGTGCCCAACACTATCCTGACTTGGACAAAAACTATTGTTCTTTCATTGTTACTAGGTTGATGGCTTGAAATTTCCTACTTAACCCTATTGTGTGAATATCATCACCAAATGGTCTACAGTAGTTCAAGAAGAAAACACTGTCAGGGTAACTACTAATGAGAAATAAATGCCAGCACGTATCCTGAGAACAAATATTGTAAAAGATTGATTCATCCCTGCAAATTCAGTACTTGGCCCTAAGCTATTGCCATCCACCGATCACATTTCACCATGCATAAAACTTTGAAACATAGAAAAATTATAGCGTGGAAAGAGACCATTCAGCCCATTGTGTCTATGTGCCACGAATAAACTAGCTGCCTTTTCTAATCCCACTGATGTGCGCCTGGCCCAGAGCCTTGCAGGTTACAGCGCTTCAGGTGCAGATCTATGTTCTTTCTAAATGAGTTGAGGGTTTCCACGTCAGCCACCAAAATGGGCGGTGAATTGCAGACACCCACCACTCTCAGTGTAAAAGCTTTTCCTCACATTCCCTCTAATTCTTCTACCATTCATCTTAAATCTGTTCCCCTGCCAATTAACCTCTCCCCTTAGGGAAAACAGGTCTTTCTTGTCCATTCTATGCAAGTCCCTTATTACTTTGTAATCTTCATTAAGTCACCCTTCAGCCTCCTCTGTTTTAAGGAAGACAACTTTAGCCTGTCCAATCTTTACACACACCTGCAGTTCTCAAGCCCTGGCAACATTCTCTGTACTCTCTGTAGACTATGTTCTTCCTGTAATGCGGTGAGTATAATTACAAGCCACTTGTGGCCTAACCAGTTTCTTATCTAGTTCCAGCATTAGATCTCTGTTCTTGTATTGAATACCTCATCCAATGAAGGAAAGCATGCCACATGCCTTCCTTACCACTCTCTCCTGCTACTTTCAAGGACAGTGGGACATGTACTCCAAGGTCTCTCACTTCCTCTACCCCTCTCAATGTCCTCCCATTTATTGTGTGCTCCCTTGCTTCGTTTGCCCCTTGCTTTGTTTGCCTACCTCCCTACCATGCCACTGCACCAAGTCACAATTCTCTGGATTCAATTAACATTTTTCCACACAATCATCATAGTGAATTGGGGTGAGCTTGAGGGTTTGGGTACAGATAGGCAGTGAATTCCAGGAAAGACATGAATACATTGGGAAGCCAACTCCAACCTGCATTTAACTCTCACTTTAGATGAGAACGACGATGACCAGCAGCAAAATCTGCTGCTCAATGTCATGCAGCTCTAAAACGACGTCTGTTGAGTAATGCAGCAAGAAGCAATATCCAGCACAGAGGTACCACATGTAGAGGATAAGTTTCTTCAACGATGTTGGAACACAAGTCTTTCTGAAAGTTTGTGATGTTTCATCAGGTGATGGGAAACACTTGCGACCTACTAGATGAAGAACTGCTGGCAGCTGCATACTGTGCCCTGGTTGTTAAAGATACCATTTCCTTCAACTTTGTTGTCTCTGGGTCCTTCCAAGGCTTTTCCAGGGTCATGTCCAGCATCTCAGTCACCAGCATATCAATGCGTAAGGCAAAGAACTGATGGTTTCATTGTCAGGACTGGCAATTATACGAAATTGGTCAGAATGAGTTGGTGCTTGAGTTGATGCTCAAGTTTGTAGCTCTAAATGGCTTCCCACTGCCACGGGGCCCTGTTGATAGCATATATTTGGCAATTCAGATGCCTATGGAACACCCAGGAGTATTCATCAACAGCAGGGGCTTCCACTCCATTATTCTGCTGCTGGTATACAACCATAAGATTGTTATACATTCCTGTGCAAGATTCCCTGGCAGTTACCATGGTGATTTCTTCCTGCAACAGTCCAGGCTCCCTGATCTCTTCTCACTTAAAATTAGCACTGCTGGATGGCTGTTCAGAAACAACAATTTCCATTTAAAACAGGTCTAATAACACCTTTTGGGAAGCTGAGGAATCGGTTCCAGAGTGATGCAGTAAATGTCCACCAGATTACTAGTGGTCAAGGCATGTGCACGCTTAAAGTGGGCTTCAGATGCCTGGACAGATCTGAATGCCCCCTTTCGACAGGGTCTCCAGAATAGGCATGTTGTACTTGGATCTAAATGACAAAGTGCAGCAGCAAGGTTTGAGCCCGCAGAGTAAGAAGGTGCTGAGCAAAGTGACTGGGTGATTCCAAGGAGGAGGAAGGAGATATGATGGGAGAGAAAGAGTGGGAGAAGTCAGTAGTGCTGTGGGCAATGTGCCTCATGAGTGCACACTGTTGTCCTGATTCCCACATAATTACAAAATTTACTCAGGTTCCACTAGAGCATCCAGCTAACAACCACATGGAAAAGTCATACTTGCACTCCGAAGTCACTCCCACAAAACAATCCTACAACCAACAGTCCTTTTCACAGCTTTTTCATTTCTCGCCATCAGTTCTTACCTTCCCATTCGTCATCACACAGCTACAAGAATGGCCAGATTGGCAAGTGATGTTAAATATTAATATTTATAAGAGTCATAGATAAAACTGAAGTTTAACATTCCTACAATGTTTAACTCACCCATGTGCATACCCTTGCGCAAATACAAAGCTTGTTACAAACATATCCTAAATCCTCAATGTAGAGCAAGCCTTTGGCTTTGGTGTGAAAAAAGCAAATCCCTGCTCTCATTGCTCACTTGCCCTTAGCCAATGGCCTCTGTGTGTTGAAGTCTGTCACGGCACCACCAGGGACTTTTCCATCTTCACTGGTGTAGGGGCAAACCCAGACATTGGAGAATGAGGAGTGCATTGGCTACTGATGGCCCCCTGGTGTAGTGTATATCAGAGCTGGGACACAGTCTATACGAGGGCTCTTATGGAGTATCCTCAAAGTGAATGACCTCCTCTGAGCATCATTTCTCTGGATCACTTCCTGCAAGACAACTGTAGATCCAGAATAGGATGGAAGACATGAATTAGAACAGTAAAGGTGGCAACATTTCAAGTGAACGTTATGAACAGGATCATATTTCACTTGCTGTAGGCATTAATTCAACATGAGTAACTGCAGTGTGTTAAAGCTGATATTTAATTCTGTTACAAGGTAGCTGAGAGACTCTCATCTTCTCAACTCTGATGGCCAGGAATGATACTCATTTAGTATTTCCAGCATCTCCGCCTTTTCACTTGTTACGGTAAAATGACTAAAAAGCCAACTCCAGTATCTGTTTCTCTCTAATGTGTTTGCTGACTTCCTTTATGAAGGAGGTATGAAGAGATTCATCAGTGAGAGTAATGGCATTAATTAGATGGATGAATCAGGGAATATAATATGGGTGACTATGAGGGAGACGTGTGATCTTAGTAAGTGTCAATGGTGGCTGAATAGTTGGGAACGTGAGGAAGAACATAATGGGATGGGTGCATCTATAAGATGACTTGGTGAACTGCTGGAGTAGGTTTGAAGAGGCAAATTGAGCAAAGTGTATATTCAGGTGAATCTTTCACTGTGCTCACATTTCCCACCTTGCTTACACCATTGAACTGCTTCCTGCTTTATATCCATGAGCATGGCACTATACTCCTGAAGCTGGCATCACACACTAACCCCAATAATGCCTTCTTGTGGTCTCCAACCAGCCTCTTCAACCATTGGAGAGCCCAAGCAGGTCATCCAGGGAGGCATCACTGAAAAAATTACATTACTCTGAGGACTCTTGCAGGATTTCTAATTGACCATCTTTATTCCATTGTCCCACTTTGGATCTTTGCCTCCGAACTCCAAATACAAAGTCCTTCAATTGCCTGTTTGGACTGTCCCATTAAATATTAGAGGTGACACTAGGTCATGCATTTGGCTATTATATCCACTGTTGCTAATGAGTCAGAAAGCAGGGAAGTCTTATGCTGTTGTAACTCAGTGGCTGGGCTGAAAAACCCACTGCTAAACACGTTGCAGTGATTTCCAGGTTTCCCAGGTGCAACTGGACACTTCCCATTCCCAGTAAGTCACAAACCTAAGATTAAACTCATGATGTCCAAGAGAGTATTTTATCATTTCAGTCTACAATTGTCCCCAATCAAATTCCAATGCTATTCAAAGCCATCTTTCATATAAAATGTTAAACAGTGACCCTATCTACCTGTTCAAATCAATGTAACAGACGTCATGACACTATTTAAAGAATAATTCTCCTTCCTGAGTAACAATCACTATCCACAGCACCACTAAAGAATATTATTTAAGCATTTATCACTTTTATTGTTTGCAGTTTCTCTCTGATAGCAAACTGATCCTTGCATTTTTTAACATAGCAACAGTAGCGATAATTTCAATATAATTCATTTGCTCTGGACATCCTGAGGAAGTAAAAGACATTATGTAATTGCAAATTTTGGTTTTAACATAAGTAATTAGTCCAGCTCTTGTTTTTGCTGAGATTAGATTTTAATTCTGTGAGGAAAACATTTATTCTAATTGCTGGTCTTACTAATACTAAAGAAAGAAAGCATATTATATATATAAAAAGACTATATTCAAAAGGCTGCCCATACAAATCAACATATTTCTACAGCATTGTTCAATCTATACTTATCGTTAAAGATGTATGAAAATGCATTTCTTAAATACATACGCTGACGATACATTTTTAATTACCCTGTATGACACTGAATTTAATCCATACTCTGATTAGAGGTAATAACTGTCATTTACATAATAATGGAATTAACTGAATGATTATGATATATTCAGCGAATGTTCAGTTCTCCTTATGCACAGAGAATGTTAATAGGCGGATTATCATTTCACTTTTGAGTTTTCTTTTTACATCATTCCAAGAAGGATATGTGTAGGTAGCTCAGAGAATAACGAAGCCCGGTCCCAGCATGGTTTTCACCTACAATATGGAGAAGAGAGGGAGAGCAGAAACAATTGTTGAAAGTGGAAACAGAGTGGGAAAGTGGATGGCAATGGTGGCTCAGTGGTTAGCACTGCTGCCTCAGAGTACCAGGAATCCAGGTTCGATTCCACCTTCAGGCAACAGTTTGGGTGAAGGTTGAATGTTTTCCATGTGTCTGTGTGGGTTTCCTCTGGGTGCTCCATTTTCCTCCTACAGTCCAAAGATATGTGGGTTAGGTGGATTGGCCGTGCTAAATTTTCCATAGTGTCCAGGGATGTGCAGGCTAGGTGGATTCGCCATGGTAAATGTGGAGTTATGGGGATAGAGTGGTGGGTCTGGGTGCTCTTTGGAGACTCGTGTGGACTGAATGGTCTGATTTCACACTGTAGTGATTCTATGATTCAATTAATTGAATCTGTGTGTTTGCATTAGAAATAATGAACATGCATTAGAAAATGCATGAGTGCAGCCCCAACAACACTCAAGAAACTTGACACCATCCAGGACAAAGCAGCCCACTTGATTGGCACTACATCTACAAGCATTCACTCTCTCCACCACCGACGCTCAGTAGCAGCAGTGTGTACTATCTACAAGATGCACTGCAGAAATTCACCAAAGATCCTCAGACAGCACCTTCCAAATCCATGACCACTTGCATCTAGAAGGACAAGGGCAGCAGATATATGGGAACACCATCACCTCCAATTTCCTCTCCAAGTCACTCACCATCCTGACTTGGAAATATATCGCCATTCCTTCACTGTCGTTGGGTCAAAAACCTGGAATTCCCTCCCTATGGCATTGTGGGTCAACCCACAGCAGGAGGACTGCAGCGGTTCAAAAAGGCAGCTCACCACCACCTTCTCAAGGGGCAATAAATGCTGGCCAGCCAGCGACGTCCACATCCCACAAATGAATAAAAACAATGAAATCTCTCATTAAAAGACACGCTCAACTCACTCCTTCAGTGAAGTGACCCTCCCAAACTTTATCTGGTTCAGTCTGCACAGGATTCCCATTCCATTGTATGTGTTTGATTCTTATACAGTGCACTCTGTCACTTAAAAAATAAAGATCTTTTCGTGATAACCAGAGGTGGCAATAATGTGGCATTGTCAGAGTTGACCACATCCCCTATAACAACACCTTTTTGAAAAATAATAGAAATGCTATCATTCAGCTTGACATATGTGCAAAACAAATTATATGTGTCCCACTATCTATTCCTTGAAAAATTGCAGACAATGCAATTTAAACTTTGGTCAGAAAAAAGAAAATTTGCCTCTGGGTTTTCCAGAGTCTGACAGCAACATGAAAAGATCTTTCACAATGTGCTCCTTTGGGTGATGACAGTATTTTGATACTGATGCCATTAAGACATATTTGATGGCCCAGTCAATACAAGTATTGTCCTCAGTCTGTCATCAGAGGCATATGGAAATCTGACATGATTTTAAGGCACTCTACAGGTCAACACATGACATTCACTCTGTTTAATTCTCAGAGGTCTGCAAAGATCTGAACATTTGTTCAAGTTTTGATAGCAATAAAAGAATAAATATATATATATAACAAATGAATTTAGAATTGCTGGAATTAGTACAATAAGGAAGAAATGCAGCAACTTCCTCTTAATTGCAGGATGTACTGCCTAGTTCTGAGAAGGCTATTCTGTAGAAAATTCCTGCTCTGAGATAATAGGTTGAGATAATTGTATTTAGCAAAATTACAAAATGAAAGGATATTGAAATAACAGAAGATGCTTTATTGAGATCAGTTTTCAGTAACTAATTGTCAGATAGAAATTGCTTAGTATGCCAAAGAATATAGAAAATACCTCAGGAGAAAGAGAAAATGTTGTTAATTACTGCAGCAGGTAATAAATGCAAACCAAAATGCAGAAGGTTGAACAAAGACAACAGAAAGTAAGCACTTGTTCATTTCTGCAGTGCACATAAAGGTTGAAATTTGCATTTGGTTACATTTGGTGGTATTTGTGTAATTTGCCATAAGACCATAAGATGTAGGAATAGAGATAGGTTATTTGGCCCATCAAGTTTGCTCCATCATTGGATGAGATCACAGCTGATCTGACTCTCCTTACGTCTGCTTTCCTGCCTTTTCCCCGTAACCTGACATTCCCTTTCCAACTAAAAGTCTGTTGACCTTGGTCTTAAATATTCTTAACAATCGATCTTCTGCAACCCTCTGGAGCAAAACATTTCTTAGATTCACTATCCTCTGACAGAAGACATTTCTTATCTTTTTTTTAAATGAGCACTTCCTTCGAGAGTTGGTCCAATATTTTTCTAAATTACACCAAAACTGCAGAATTTTAAGTGCAAATTACATCCGTTGTAATTGTGATTTTTAAAATATTCTTTGATGGGACGTGGGTATCATTGGTAAGATGATCATTTGTTACCCATTCTTAACTACTCATACTCTGCTATTCCAGAAGGTAGTTAAGATGCCACCATTTTGATGTGCATCTATGGACCAGATGGGATTTTTATGAAAATTGACATAAGTTGTCATGGTCACGATCACTGAGACATGTTTTATATTCTAGATTCATCAACTGAATTTAAATTCCACCAGCTACCATGGCTGGGATTTGAACCTATGTTCACAAAGCATTGATCTAGTCTTTGGATTACTGACATTATCATTACATCATCATCTCCCTCACAGATCAAGTTTCTCCAATGTTTGGCACTAATTTTGAATCCATGGGATCCCTACACAATGGAAGCAGGCCATTTGGCCCATCAAGTACTCACCGAGCCTCCAGAAAAAACCCCACCCAGACCCACCCCATCCCTGTAAACCCACATTACCCATAGCTTTAAAAATTATACTGCCAAAAGTCACCTTTGTTTACAGAACTGGCCATGTCCCAAAATGAAGAAATCACCATAATGTGTTTGTACTATTTATTGAGCTTCAGGGAGAATCTTAAACTTCAGCTTTTTGAGGATGTAAGGACATTAGTGGGCAAGCTTAACATCTAGTGAATTTAATTTTTTTTTAATCTACTAAGAAACTTAATACAATATAACAATATAACAATATAACTAGCAAATGATTCCACATAATTCTAAAGTAATTTTCAATAACTTAAAAATTGGGTTACTCGCAACTTGTGGATTGACAATGTGATTAAAAAATGTTTATTCTAACTGGTTAATTCACTCTCAGCCATATTAATCAAATTGCACCAATTTATCACACTTACATACATCAGTAAATACTTTTGCACATAACATTTAAAAATGCTGCCTGATGGTTGTGGTTCATAAGAGATATTGACTTCACTTGTACACAAATGAGTTTCAAATCTGATATAATTTGCATTCAAACTGATACTTCATCCAAAGTGGAATCCCTTTGCCAAAGTTTACAGAAATAGCGTAAAATCATGATAAGTTGAATCTCATGGGCCTGCCCACAGATTTGTTTGTAAGCAAAGGTTCAAGTTAGTCAAGGGCACCTTTATGTAATGTGATTTGACTGCAAACACACTCTATGTCAAAGAAAACCAAATGGGAACAGGGATGTAGTAAATATGCAAAAAATATGTTTTTACTTTTCTATTTATTCACACTTATGATGGCCTGACCTTGTACAGTGAAAGGCATTGAAAAATGTTGGGAGTTAGCTCCAGGTCTTTGCAAACTTTTTTATTATAATGGTGGGTCTGAGAAGCTTTGGGTAGATTCACTGCCAGCAAATCATCTTGTTGGTACTTGACTAAGCTACTAACATGATACGGGGAAGGATAGTTAAGACTGAGACAGATAGATACTTGATCTGTAGGGAAATCAAGAGTAATGAGGAAAAGGCAGGAAAGTAGATGTGAACAATGTTGGATCAACCACGATCCTATTGAACAGCCGAGCAGGCCCAAGGGGCCGAATGTCTACTCCTGTTCCTATTTTGTATGGTATGGTCTTAAGATGCCCAAATGAACTTTCCAGTAGATGATAAACCCAATCTTGATGAACAGTAAATACCTTTATTACCTGTTACTTACTAGATGGTAACATTACACATACATAATGGTATCTTGTGAGTCATCAGCCCAACTTAGATTTAGATTCAGGTTTTTTTGTCACGTGTACACAAGAACGGAGTACAAGAGTACAGTGAAAAATGTATAATGGCACCATCTTAGGTACAAAATCTTAGTTACAGAAATAGAGAAATAAAGAAATAAGTTAAAATATTCAGCACTACAGTCTTCTTAGCATAAAAGTAGAACAATAAGAAATAAAGTTAAAATGTCAAACATTATAGTCCTTTCTTGAGCCATGGGCAGGCAGATGCTCCAAGATGGGCTTCCTCAAGAGGGCTTACTCTCCTCCACACTGGGCATGCTTTCACCCACGCTGAGCTAGGACTCACCCGGGCACAGCAGGTTTTGGCCCCACCTCATTGTTGCCTGCCACTGCTGCCACCCTTCGTCGCTAGTTGCCACTCCTGCCATCTAGGCTTGCACTAAGCTCCAGCTGCTGCCATGCTCCATCACTGCCGCTGCCACCACGGGCTCCACTTTTACGAACACTCTCGTCTGAGCTAGGCTCATTCATGATCTGCAATGGGCCCGCTCGAGCTCCACCATCTTTGCCATTTGAGCCCAAGAGATGATGTGAGGAAAACAGATGACGCAGGAAAAAAATCAAGAAAAGAATTGAAAGAAAGGAAAGAAAAGCAGTCAGAGTGGATGAGGTCTGACTCAGGAGCCCTACTTCACCACCATCTTGAAAGGTATGCCAACTTGAGGATCAATACACATTATTGATAAGCACACGAGCATGGTTCTTGGGCAACACCTGATGGGCTGTCTTTTCAATGCGTGTGATACAGTCCACCATATTGACAATGCATTTAGACATCTTTTCCATGTTTTTGTGCTATAGTGCAAAATCCCAGAGCATCTCTGCAGCCTTTATGGCTTCAGTGAGAGAAACAGGCCGGTAAGTTGATGGTATCCATAAAATTCTTCAGGGTCTTTGGGCTCCTCTGTTGAAGGATGTACTGCATCTACCTCATCTGTTAGTCCTGTTATATAGCGCACAGGTATTGTTCACCTTGGCCTAAGTTCCCATGATTATTTCTGGCTGGAATTTTCAGACAGGCCTTGTCAACAGGGAGAATGCTTGCTTGTCAATTTGTTCCAAGATCTTCACCTTGTGTTTTAAGTCAATCAACAAACTTGAAGATGAAGGTTCCCACTCGTTAGCATTGTCTACTTTTCACTTTGCACCACAGTTTTCGACTTGCAGGATAAGCTTAATTTTGTCTTCATTTAACAGCACCTTTAACTTTTTTTTCACAGCTTTAGCAAGGCTTTCATGGTTTGAACGTCCATTCTTTTTTTTCCTCCTTTATTTATTTATGGGATGAGGGCATCACTGGCTAGGCAGCATTTATTGCCCATCCCTAATTGGCCAGAGGGCAGTTAAGAGTCTACCACATTACTGTGGGTCTGGAATCACATGTAGGCCAGACAAGGTAAGGATGGCAGTTTCCTTCCCTAAAGGTCATTAATGAACCAGATGGGTTTTTCCAACAATCGACAATGGATTCACGGTCATCATTAGACTCTTAATTCCAGATATTTATTGAATTCAAATTCCACCATCTGCCGTGGTGGGATTTGAACCCAGTCCCAGAATGTTGTCTGGGTCTCTGGATTAACAGTTCAGTGATAATACCACCAGGCCATCGCGTCCCCAATAACTCACAGGGAGATCTCAATGTTGTGTGATGGCTTACCTGTAATTTTATGTTCCAGTTTGACCTAATTCTGATCAGCATGGTCATAAGAGAAACGTACATGGGTTCGGCTAATCTGGAGTTCCCAATCAGAAACTTTGAAATTTCACAGGCATCCTTCTATTGGATTTCCTATACTGTTGATGGAAATGGCTAACAGCTTTGCCACAGTTAGAGTTTCAGATTATCCTATTTGACTTGCTGCAATTTCACACAAATTGCAGGAGGAACAGTAACAGACATGGTCAAATAATCAGGAAATGAGGGAGCCAATGCTAAATGTATTGGTGGTGATAAGTCAATCAATAACATATGAATGTAAATGACAAATACTGGCATATTTTCCAGAAGACATTTTATGGAACCAAACTAAAATACTGTTGATATTGGAAATGTGAAATAAAAACAGAAAATGCAGGCAACATCTGATAAAAGATAATGAAACAGAAGGCTAACTTGTTTTCTGTTTTCACAGATATTGCCTGACATCCTGAGTATTTCTAGAATATTTGTGAGAATCTGACTTTCTGCTTTCCTTTTTGAGAAAAAAATAGCTAGGGCAAAATGACTCAGAAGAAAAATATTACTGTTAAAATCTTTCTCCTGAGATTTATTGCTACTGAATGAAAGGTAAAAATGGCTCAAAATAGTCACAAATTTCAGTTGTAAATAGCCAACATGATGTAGTGCACTTCTCCAACACCAAGTGTTTAAGTAGCCATTTAGTCAAATTTAGCCTCTTTACATGTAAACAGCTGTTCTTAGTAGAGGCTTCGACGCAACAATAAATGACTACTGATGTGAATCACATGAAGCAGCAACAGCCTTACCACTGGTGTTTTACAAGCTGTGCAATTGCATTTTACAAATCTCAAGACCTGCTGCTTAATGCTGCCATGGGGAATTATTGAGGCACTGAAGGGGGAAAGGTTTCTTCTTGCTTTTTAGCACAGTAATTCTCTTGCAGGACTGACACAACTTGATTAGTATTAAGGTTATGATCCCAAATCAAACTGCCAAATTTGGGTTACAGTCTGGTTAGGAACAAGTAACTTTTTAAAAAAAATTAGACAAGATGTGAGATCAGATATTTACTGAGAAAATAAAACCACAAGATTCTACAGTTTTGAACAAACAATAATAAAATTTACTATATAAAGTTAGAACTGTCATGCAATCTACTATATTTCAAGTTCATATTCTACCATCCAGAACTATCACGAGTCAAATATAGGTAACAAACTGTGATCAAACACTCCATTAAGCAAATCAAATGACAAATGCGGTCAAAATAGATCCCACAGATTTCTCAGCAACTTACACCCTGACGTGTTAATGATGTTGAGAGTCACAAGTTTCCAATTCCTTCTTTTTCATGGACCTGGCTTAGGAAATCTCTCAAAGACCACGCCATGGTGAAATTCCTTAGTGACTGGTCACCTCCTAGTTCCTCAATTCTGACACTGTGCCCTACTGGATTCACAATGTTGCACTCTGCTATTTAACCACTGGCACAATTCTAGCTATTGAGCTGCTCTGAGCAGAATACACTTATTCTTGGGTACTCCTTGTACTCAACTGCACCAGAATACTGTTGCTTACAGGCATTTTTAAAGAATTGCTACAATGTGGAAGCAGGTCATTCAGCTCATTGAGTCACATAAACCCTCCGAACAGCATCCTACCCAAACCCATTCCCCTAACCTATCCCTGTAACCCTGCATTTCCCATGGCTAATCCATCTAGCCTGCAGATCCCGAGACACTACGAGGCAATTTGGCATGGCTAAATTACTTAACCTGCACATCTTTGGACTGTGCGAGGAAACCCACGCAGACAAGGGGAGAATGTCTGTGTGGAGTTTGCACAGTCACCCGAGTGTGGAATCAAAGCCAGGTCCCTGGTACTGTGAGGCAGCAGTGCTAACTTCTGAGCCACCGCGCCGCCCCTTTTTATGTTGAGCTGCCAGCTCTCTGGCAGACAGCTTTTTTTCAGATCCACTGACCTGATAAGTGCCTTAGGGCAAACCAATTTCATCTTTATTTGCACCAAACTAACTGCCTGTTACCTTTTAACTACTTTGAATGACCTGTTCAGTTACCCTTGACCTGTTCTGAGTGAGCTATTGAAAACCTTGTAACAACCCCACCCTTTTTCCTGGGCAGATTTGTTTCTAACTAATATTTTGGAGCAATCAGATGTAGCTACTCTCAAACTCTCTAAACCTGAATATTGCCATTTTCACAGATTGCTGGCTTCCTTAGTACAAATTTCATACAACAAAATGGCATTTATCACATTGATATTTGCTGGTGTTAGTTGGTGAATGTTCCTTTTTCCTATTGCTGTATTTTCTAAGTAGCTGTGACACAATCCTGTCAGGGCAGGAATGCTCAATACACAGTTAGAACAGAGGAGGTGGTAGCATAGTGCTAATGTCAGCTGAGTAATAATTCAGAACCCCAAGTTAATGTTCTGGGAATATGAATTCAAACTCCACCATGGCAGATAGTGAAATTTGAATTTTAAAAAATCTGGAATAAAACGCTAACCTATATTTTCTATATTCATTAATGGGAGAGGAGGCCGCTGGCTAGGCAGCATTTATTGTCCATCCCTAATTTCCAAGAGGGTAGATCAGAGTCAACCACATTGCTGTGGGTCTGGAGTCACATGTAGGCCAGACCAGGTAAGGATGGTAGTTTCCTTCTCTAAAGGACATTAGTGAACCAGGTGGGTTTTTCCGACAATAGACAATGGATTCATGGTCACCATTAAATTGTTAATTCCAGTTTTTTATTATTGAATCTGCCATGGTGGGATATGATCCCAGGTCTCCAGAATGTTATCCGGGTCTCTGGATTAACAGTCCAGCGATAATACCGCTAGGCCATTGCCTCCCCTGATGCCCGATGGTCAACATATCTCAATTGTCATTAAAAAAAATTATCTGGTTCACTAATGTCCTTTAGGGAAGGAAATTTGCTGTCCTTACCTGGTCTGACCAATGTGTGACTTCAGACCCATAGCAATGTGGTTGATTCTTAACTGACCTCTGGGCAATTAGGACTGGGCAATAAATCCTGGCTTAGACAGCGATGCACTTAACCAACGAAAGAAAGAAGAAAAGCTACTCAAAAAACATTCTACACTCACAGTGAATTTACTCTTTGAGTAAAATAACATATTGAATATAATTTGATTTTACAAACTGCTAAATGACTGGAAAAGTCTAATATGCCAATCATTTTTGAACTGTGTGTAAATAAATTTTTATTAAGTTTAAGTCTTTTTACTCAGTTACTTCCATCGTCTCATAATTCAAATAAACTCGTTAATGTATGGAATTTAAGATCCAAGTAAGAAGTTCTGATAGGTTCAAACAGAGTCCAGCAGCAATGGGACAGCTCAGTCCCGAAGATCACAGGGAAAGACTCACTGTCTCATTGCTTGGCATGGCTGACAGTGCCAATTTCCCACGGTCCTTAATGAAGTGGCTCAATTCCCCACATGAACCTAATAGTAATCTAATTATTACATACCAAATGGGATACATTCCAATTTTATTCATAGCTAATAAAACAGAAGTAGCAGTAACAGAAGTACCTAGTATTTATCTGTGGTGAAGCAATTTGTAACAATATTTATGCAGCTCTTTATGCACACATAGTGGGTTTTAATCAGATTGCCAAACATGTTACAAATCAAATCTCTCCATGGTCTTAGACAAAATTGACTGCCTAGGTCAAGATAAAGTGAGTGATGGTGTCTCTTTGGGAGATTTGTTTTCCTTTAAAAGTGCTGCTTTGATGATCCAGAAGGTGAGCAGAACCTCGAGAGCAGGGAAGGATGATATTTACTATGGAGCTGACAGTTAACAAAGCAGTGGTGGCTGATGGCACTTGACAATAAAACGAAAATGTCACAATGTCTGCTTGCAGGATAGTGAGAGCAGTACAGTAATAAAGGCAGACACTCTGTCATGGGCTCACCATCAGCATTGTTTCTACCTGATCCCTGCCATAATATCTTCATTGTTTTCACCTTCACCTAACTAACACACTGGATGGAAACAAGCAAAATTCTCATCTTACTTAGCTACGGGCACCTATTAATGGGGTCTATTTTTTCCAAAAGGCAATACTTCTATGTTATGAAGTACAAATCAACTGTGTGATTCAAATTTATTTAGAGTGCACAGACAGGGGAGGCTTTTTAAAATCTTGCTGGATGGTAGCATACTCCCACATATACTTAAAGCTTGTAGACCACAGTTGGGGTAGCACCATCTCCCGGGGATCTGCTGCAATTTAACAGTTTATTAGAAATGGCAAATGCAATAAATATGGGAGACTTATCAAGCGAAAAGCTGATGGTAAGCTATGGCAGCCTGTCGTTTACTTCTTTATTGATGGATGAAGGCTGATTGTGGATATGATTAAAGTGATCTACCAATCTTTCAGGAATTTGGGCTTTTTCTGTGAGCGGTATTAATCTATTGACACGAAGGTTTCATGCTGAAGCAGTAGGATGGGACTGGTTAACCAATTTTAGATCATCATAGAATGTCTTCCTGTCTTTGCTGTTGGCTTATTGTCACGATCCAAGTTGATGGTAATATTAGACAAATCAGATCCCACAGTGAAACCTGGGTTAATGGACCTCAAGACTTGTTTTTGCAATTTGCTTGCCATGGCAATCAATCAGTCACTTAACATATTCACACAAGGCTGCTAATATGATTTTAACAAAAAATGATTTTATTAGACAGGAGAAAAGAAAAGACAAATACATACAAGGTTTGGAAAAATCTTACGAATAACAAAAAGAAAGATTCTACCCTTTTTCCCAGCAATATCCCTTACACTCAGCACTGGTGAAGTACCACTCTTACCTTCAATCTTTAATTTCTTACTTGACTGACAAGGTGACAAAAACTTTTTTTTGACAACTTTCTGCATATTCACCAGCTGTGAATCTCACCTGAGACATACATGCACAAGCTAATTTATTGGTTTTTTTCCATTCAACTCTAAAGAAAATGGTGAGGCCCCTTTCCAGTTTCTTTGACTATTCTGAGGATGCTAAACAGCATATTAGCTGGTAAGGATCTTTTCTTCTGAGCTGAACCTACTTCTGGCCTCTTTTCCTCGGAGTTGTAAAAGCTCAACTTAGCAAACAATTCAGCAGTATTTCACCATGTAGCTTGACGTGTCATTTAGCTTAAGTCACATGATTTCTTAGAACTGCTGTTTAACCCTTTTTAATAAAAGTCACTTCACAAAACTAAAAGTCAAAATCTCATTCACCTCAACCTTAGAATCCATATCCCCAAATAAAAGTAATGAAAATATATTATACACCTTCATCATAGTGTGAATAAAGCTTTTGTGCTGTCAAATTCAACCAAATGTCTTGCATCCCTCTGAACTTGCATTGGAAGTCCCGTTGATATAGTGAAGACTTTTCATCATTCAGGTAAACCCTGTAGAGGCAAATGTTTCTTCTCCAGTAGTTTCTGGATTACCTCAGTTTTTAAGGAACCAATCTTGATTCTAACCAGAAGTGGGGATAAGGGAAAGTAGAGCAGTATAAAACGTTATATCACAGAAGATCATTCAGTCATCCTCAATGCAATGTCTATTTTCACTTAACAAAAGGTAATTTTTGAGTCTTTCTGAAAGGGTTTCCTTCATGACTGCTTGTTTGGGCCTTGAGACATTGAGAGACATTTGGATCTTCATGTGCTAAGGTGTCTCGGGGCATGAATATTGATATGAAGCATTGAAACGATGAAAATAGTCAGTCTAGTGTGAGTGCCACACATAGTTTTTGTAACACACATAACCTGCCTTCCCCACCTGTCAGATTATAACATTGTCCATTCGATGCTAAAGCAATAAAAGGTTTGTATAAATTTTTGTGGTCAGGGAAACGGAAAATTGTTGGTGAGTAAGAACCCATGCTCGGCACCAGCTTCACCAAGAGGAGACCATTGTTGTTATAATAGTCAACCCCACTTATTTTTGATGGGTCTTTCCCACACCTATTACCTAGATCAACGTTTGCATCAAAGCCATGAGAAATGATCAGTTCTGCGGAAGGGTCAGCTGACCCGAAACGTTAACTCTGATTGTCTCCACAGATGCTGCCAGACCTGCTGAGCTTTTCCAGCAATTTCTGTTTGTGTCTGTGATTTACAGCATTTGCAGTTCTTTCGGTTTTTAAAAATGATTATCCTGTCTGACTTTTGGCACAGTTGCAATCAATTATACTATTGAACCCCTAGACATTTTTTTCACTATTTTTTCACAGGATGTGACTGTCATTGACAAGGCTGGCACTTGTTCTTCATCTTTAATTGCCCTTGAACTAAATGGTTTGCTGGGCATTTTGTGTTAAGTAAGGCTGGTGTCACATACATCCCAGAACAAAACTTTTCTCAGGGTCATTGAAACAATATCAACTGCACAGAAATAGTTTCAAGTCAAATCAGAAGGCAAAAGAAAATACCATTTGTTTGCATAATTTGACACCTGTTATACAATTGATCTAAATGTTAGATCACAGAATATCATTTGAAACTGTACGTTGGCCTTAACAGCTAGAGGATTCGAGGACAGGAACAAGGATGACTTGCTGTAATTATGCAGGGCTTTGGCGAGGCCACACCTGGAATATTGTGAGCAGTTTTGGTCTCCTTATCTGAGGAAGGTGTTCTTGCTATAAAGGGAGTGCAGCAGAGGTTTACCAAAGTGATTCCAAGGATGGCAGGGTTGATGTATGAGGAGAGATTGAATCAGTTAGGATTGTATTCACTGGAGTCTAAAAGAATGAGGGGGATCTTATGGAAACCTACAAAATCCTAGCAGGGCTAGACAACTTCATTGTAGTTCCCAATGATGGAGTGTCCAGAATCAGCAATCATATTTTAAGGATAAGGGTTAAACATTTTAAGAGTGAGCTGAGGAGAAATTTCTTCACCCAGAATATGGTGAGCTTTGGGATTCACTGTCACAGTGAAGGAAGTAAAAGTCAGATATCAAAACTCAGTCAGTGCTTGCTACCATGGTATCAAGGCCGTTAAATCATTTGCTTCATTCCTCAAATACCCTGACTTCACCTGCTGAGTGTAAAAATTAATAAATTATAAGTGCTTATTAATAATTTTTTAACCATTAGTTTTCAATTGATTTAACATGTCAAAAATGTTTACTGGTGTACATGCATGTCTCAGAGTATCACTGCAGAACTGCAGGAGCATATTATTAGAATAATTCCTTGGAGAAGTATCATGCGATAAATCCAGCTGTGGCGTTAAAATCATTTTGCTGCAAAACAGATGCTCAGAAGTATTATTAAGGGCCACAGATTCTTTGTGGCTCCAACTAAATTTTCATTGGTCCCTGGAGACTCGGATGCTGCTAAATTATCCCTAAATCAGTTAAAGATAATCTCAGGAGCTAAAGCCTCTCAGCGGTCTACTGTGTATCTTTGACACCTCTCCCTTGCTTTGCAAGGCAAATAAGCAGTGACAGGAGAGTTGCTACAAATCATGCAGATAACCAAATGCAGGCAGCAGTCAGGATTCACAGCCTCAGCTTTAATCATTCCACAGAAGAACACCAGCAACAGACGGGATAAACCTTTGTAACTAAAAGACAAAAGTATTTAGCTCAATTTATATGAGTAACTGCAACTGCATCAACTCGCACAGCTCAAGACACTAAACAAAATAACATTCAACTTTCTCATTTAAGCTGCAGCACGCAGCAAGGAGAGCACTGAAGTAAAACGCATTAATATTTTATGAATTCACACTTAAACACATCAGCAGAGTAGCAAATCTCATTATTGCCAGAAATTGTAGTTTGTATTATTTAACAGAAAATATCTCATATCAAAGCAGGAATTTGATGAGCTGTATTTCGCATAACTTTGGGGGAAAGCTTTCACTTTGCCCACAGTGAAATCAAACAATGGATGAAAATGAGTCTTGGTCGATGGGGGAAGGGCTTTTTAAAAATGTCTTTATGGATGTCAGCATTGCTGCCAAGGTCAACACTTGTAGCTTAACTCCAAGTGCCCTTGTGTAAGTGTGCTGTGTTGCTTTCTAGAACAAGCCCAGTCCATGTGGTATTAAGAAGCAAGTTCTAGAATTTTGAACCGGCGACAGTGAAGGAATACTAATGTTGTTTCCAGTCAGGGTGATGTGTGGCTTGGAGGGGAATTGACAGGTGATGGCTCTACATATGTCTGCTGCCCTTGTCCTTCTAGGTTTGGAAATTGCGAAAGGGAGCATGTTGAGATGGTATAGTGCATCTTGTAGATGGTACATACTGCTAGCACATTGTATTGCATCTGCCATTATAATTGCCTATTGGAGGGATGATCATTGACAAGGCAATTGAAGATGTTTGGGCCTAGGACATTATCCTGAGGAACACCTGCATTGTTGTCCTGGGTCTGAGATGACTGACCTAGAACAGCACAATCACCTTCTTTTCAGTGCTGTATAACTCCAACCAGTAGAAAAAGAGTTTCTCCTGATTCCCTTAGGATTTTGAGAGGGCAGATAAACGTTGCCTTGATATCAAACACTAACCTCAGGAATACTGTTCTTTTGCCCATGTTTGAACCAATGCTATAAAAAGATCTGGAGCTGGATGGTTCTGGCATTTCCCAAACTACGCATGTTATTTAAACTTCTTTCAGTGGTGTTATAAAGGGGAGGTCAAACCCCTCTGATAATTAAAATTGAAACACAAGCCTCCAATCTGTTACGGCAGGACTAGAGGTCCCCTTCTAATAACTAAACCCCGAAACACCCAGAGCTTCTCACCTCACCTAATCTGTTAAACTGTTACAGAGAAAGGGAGGTGAAATGAAAGAAAACCCCTAATCGACTTTATAAATAACAAGTGACAATTTATTAATTTAACCCTAACAATGAACAAATTAGCAGAATTACTAACAAACCGAACAATTCCCTCCTGAGTACTGACTATTCCCTAACTGAACTAAATTCTACTGGAATGCTGTTCAAACAAACACAAGTCCCATTTATATAAAGCCAATTAATAAGACAACAATAAATTAAAACTTAATCTCTCTAAGTTTGCACAGATTGTGTCTTCTGGAACACTCTGCCTTCTCCAGCCTTTCTTCTGTCTCATGCTTCTAAATTCTAATGAGTCCCAACCTGTTTAGTCATTGCTCATAAGACAATCCCTTCCTATCAGGGATCATCTTCATAAACCTTCTCTGAACTGCCTTCAATGAAATGATATCTTTCCTTAAATAAGAGGTCCAAAACTGCTCACACTACTCCAGGTCTCACCAGCACCTTGTACAATCTTTCTTTCTGCTGTCAGGGATGTTTTCTCTGTAAAGGCTCTTAGCCAGAAGTGCTGTGGTACCTTTGATTAATTAGGTGGTGTTATGTCTGAGAACTAAAAGGAGTTGTCTCTAGGCATTTGGCTCTGCTCGATTTTCCAAATGCCTTCATCTTTAGACCCTTAGTAACCTATTAATTTCTTTACAATCAGATTGGTTCTAGGTTGTCAAAACCATCAGATTTAAATTTGATAGGCTTTTAGTATCTAAGGGCTTGGTTTAGGTTGATTGGCTAAATTTGAAAAGACTTGATGTCTTGGTAAAAATACTGCTTGGCTGTTCGATACAAAATGTTTCCATTTGGGCGCTCTCTGTGTGCACCTGCACTTAAAGCTGCTGGTCAGGCATCTACTTTAACTCTAAGCACTGTAAAAACACTATCTTTTAAAGGGACAATGCAATACTTTCCCCAATTTTGCAATTTTACACACACCAACTTCGCAACAGTGGCTATGCATGTCACTGGGAAGGCCAACATTTATTGCCCAACCTTAATTTCCCTTAAAAAAAGTGAGTGGCTTGTTACACCATTTCAGAGGGCAATTAAGATGATAAGACCTAGCAGCAGGAGTAAGCCATTCAGCTCCTCAAACCTACTCCGCCATTCAATAGGATCATGGCTGACTTGACACTCTTCATGTCTACTTTCTTGCCTTTTCCCCATAAACCTTGATTCCCTGACTGATAAGAATCTATCTCAGCCTTAAATTACACAAGGACTCTGCCCCCACAGCGCTCTGTGACAAGGAGTTCGAAAGACTCACAACCTTCTGAGAGGAGAATTCCTCCTCATCTCAGTCTTAAATTAGCATCCCTTTATTCTGAGACTATGCCGTCTGTTGCTAGACTCTCCCATGAGGGGAAACATCCTCTCGGTATTTACCCTGCCAAGCCCCTTAAGAATCCTAAATGTTTCAATGTGATCCCCTCTCATGCTTCTAAGTTCTAATGAGTCCCAACCTGTTTAGTCATTGCTCAGAAGACAATCCCTTCATACCAGGGATCATCTCAGTAAACTTTCTCTGAACTGCCTCCAATGAAATGATATCTTTCCTTAAATAAGAGGACCAAAACTGCTCACACTACTCCAGACGTGGTCTCACCAGCATCTTGTACAGTTTCAGTAAGACTTCCCTACTCTTATACTCCAAACCCCTTATAGGTGTGTTTGAACCCATGTCCTCAGAACGTTAGCCTGGGCCTCTGGATTATGGTAGTGGTAGTTTGGGGGTATCTGGACCAGAAGGTTACAGGTTATGGCTGAATATAACTTTGCTCCTGCTGATAGCCCACAGTGCCTCATTGATGCCCACGTTTGAGTTTCTGGATCAAATTGAAATCTATCCCAGTTAAAGCGGTGTATAACAACACAACATAATGGACAATGTGTGAAGATGTCTCCACAAGGACTGTGTGGTGGTCACACCTAACAATACTGTCATGGATGGGCAGATGTGTCTGCAATGGGTTGACTGGTGAGAATAAGTAGATCTTTCTCACTTGCTGGTTCTCTCAAGTTATTTTTTTAAGAATCATTCAATGATTCTATAAATCTCCTGCTCAGCCAATTAGATTTACATGCTGGATTTGGTTTATTTTTTATATATATCCAGAGTACTCTTACACAAAACTGAATGTTTTTTCCCCACCAAATCACCATGACATTTTTTTTTACTATTTACTGCCACCAGTAAAACACCCGTGATGCCAATTGGTACAGCTGCTTTATTTGGTTTTTGTTCTACATCCGGATATGTTATCACAGGCAGCTGGGTGGCTTTCCCACCACCAAATTATTGTGACCATTTTCCCAAACTACTGACCACCATCAGTAAATTGCCCATGCAGCCATTTAGATATTCACATGCAAAGCCTCTAATGGATCTGCTTTATTTTGTTTTAAACCAGCCTGATCAGACATATTATGCCATTATCTGGAGAAGGTAGGACTTGAATACAGGCCTCCTGCTCAGAGGTTGGGATGCTACCATCGCACCACGACAGCCCTGTCTGCATCTGCTTTATGGATCTTTTTAAGCAACCTGTTTAGATTTGTTACGACAAACTTGTAGAACAGGTGAGACTGCAACCTTGGCCTTCTGGCTCAGAGACAGGGAGACTGCTACTCCAAAAGAGTCCCTTCTGGATTGGCTTTTTTTTGCTTCTGGATCTGCTTTATGCTTTTGTTGATACTTTCTAACCAGCCTGTTTAGAGCTGCTATTACACACCTCTGGAGCTGGTGGGATTTGAACCAGGCCTCTTGGCTCAGAGATAGGACCACTACCACTGCAAAGTCCCCACCTGAATCTGCTTTATTTTCCTAATAAATCTGTTCAGAAATGTTACGACATGACACTGGAGCAGGTGGGATTTGAATCTAGGTCTTTTGGCTCAGAGATAGGGTCACTACCACTCCACAACACGAGGTTTGCTTTTTCCTTGTTACAAGCATGTACTAGACTGTAAATATTTTCTAATCAATCTGTTCAGAGATGCTATGACATGCCGCTGGAGCAGGTGTGACTTGAACAAAGGCCTCCTGGCTCAGAGATAGGGACGCTACCACTGGTCCATGAGAACCCCTTTACAACATTTCCGAGTTTGAGTGGAGAGCTTGTGAGGTAATTCATAATTATCAGCCTGATGTTTTGAAATATTTTCTTAATCAATTTCCTTGGGGATATTATAACACAGCACTAGAGCAGGTGGAGCTTGACCCTGGGTCTCCCAGTTCAGAGATAGGGGCACTACCACAGTGTCAGAAGAGTCCCTCTGGATCTGCTTTACAGAGGAATACTGATTCAGCAGCTGAGTGCAATAAGGGTGATCTTTCTCCCCTGCTTCCCCGTGTAAGTGGGTATAGCCTCAAACTTAAATAAAATGCTATGAAAAGCCAACCTCTCGAGGCTTCAACAGAACTAACTGTGAAGCAACAAATGATGAGGATAAGAATGCAATTTGCTGATCTGTGAGGATAATTCCTTTGGGCTAAATTTGTACCACTTCTGGGATCTGTACTCAGAACTTTTTGAATCATGCAGAATACGTGAAATATACAACACAGGAACAGGTCATTCAGTCCAATTCCTGTGGAATTTTGGCTCCATTTGAAGATCTTCCTGTTGTTCTTCATTGAACTCTTAATATTTCATTCTCCCTCATATTCTGATTTAGCTTCCCCTGACAGTTATCGATATAAATACACAGTGGAACATATTGTACTGGACAGTTGACACTGACTGCCCTGCAGCAGGTAACTTCCCAGCAGCAGCAGGGGGTGAATATAAAAACCTTCACTTATGTCATTAAATTCTACATTTGTTTCAAAATTTACTACCAAACCCTTTGTTTGACTTCTGAATTAAAAGCAGGAAGTGTTGGAGAAACTCAGCGGCTCTGGCGGTATCTCTTCATGGTTTCTCCAGCACTCTCTGTTTTTGTGCTCTTATGCCCATGCTTAATGGACTGCCGAGTCTTCCGCATTTGCTGAGCTTAAAACCTTGGGTCAGGCAGGAGATGATGCTGAATCTGGCAAGGTGTCATATGCTCCAAAGCTTCCCATTTCATTTGAAATCATCTTTAGAGAACGTGCAGGACGCTGGTAGATTATTACACAGGGAAACTATGTTATAAATTTTAACCCACACCATTGTAATTGATGTCTTTAGTAATAGGAAATGACCATTTGTATCATTCGACCAAGAGTTAGTCATTCAGTCTCTTGCGGCTACTGGATATAAATAAATGTCTGGGATAAACAGGAATGGTAAAACCGGAGGATTATACTTTAATGAGGCAAGTTTAATAGACCTTTTATAGGAGGTTTACTTATTGTGCGGTAAATTCTAATGTTGTGTTCAAAATAAATTAGTCGTAATACAGTTTATATTGGTCAATAACCTGTGACTGTAGTACATCCAATATGTAATTTTTCATCTGCCTAGAATTTGAAACCTTTTCTCAAACAGTTGTGGATAGTTACACATAAGCTTGCTGTCAGAGGTTGCTAAACTGATTTTACAGATATTTCAATGTTGCTTTATAAGCCAGGCATATTCACGGGGTAATGTAATCATTGACAGCTAGGCAAATCAACATTACGAAAGACGTTTTCCCTTCACACAAACTTCAAGAAAATGTTAAGAGCTTTAGTAAATTATAAGAAGACTTGAGCAGAATATAATGACAGCTCACAGAGTGGAAATTGTAGCTACTGAGATGAGTTAATTATGTGGGTGTAGTGACTGGAACAAGGTCAGTCAGGTGGACCTCATAGAATAGGAGTTCCCTGATTAGGGCTGTTAACCTGGTCCAATTAGGGAGCCCTGGCTGAAAGACATAAACAGGGATAGTAGGAACTGCAGATGCTGGAGAATCTGAGATAACAAGGTGTAGAGCTGGATGAACACAGCAGGCCAAGCAGCATCAAAGGAGCAGGAAAGCTGATGTTTCGGGCCTAGGCCCTTCTTCAGAAGGGTCAAGGCC
>NC_063351.1:17115561-17173196 GCF_021869965.1 Rhincodon typus | reverse complement strand
CATGTTCCTACCTGTACTATTTGTGTGCTATGAACAGTCATTACCTTTAAAACCTTCTTGAAGCTTAGTCCTACCTTCAAGGATAAGTCAGCAGTACACAGGAAACTCATGGGTCATGGTCATTTAAAGCTGGTATGTATCAGCTTTGTTGAAATATCTGTGCACAGGGAGGGGAGTATGGGAATCACAGCTTACGTGGAGGCTCAGGACCAGCAAGGGGTAGTCAGGGTGAAGGCGAAGTGGAAATGTCCCATGGGAAAAGTCCTCATATCTTGGGTGTGACTGGGGAGTTTGGGTCCAGTCCATGTAGATAAACAAAATGAAGGGTCTAAATGACAGAGTCAGCACTGTCTATGGGTTGTCCAATGGGTCAATCAGAGGGTGCTGGCTGGCAGGGATTTTCCAGAATTGCAGGGGAAGTTTGATTAGGTCTGACACAAGGTCCAGTCTGTGGTTGGGATGGGTCACATGACTAGTGGAACCTCTAAGGATGATGCGCAGTGGGTCTATATATGGAGGAGGAATCTCAACCACAATGCAGGCAGGTTCCAGGGAAAAGGCAACATGCACACTTGAACAATCCTATCCCCAGCCCCCAGCACCCCCATCAGCCCACTCATGGTAAGGAAAGTATTCTATGTCCAGAGGTAGGAAGTCGACTTAATTAGGTCAGGTGGTATTTGAGCTGAACCCTTCTGCCTAACTACATTTGCCCTATTTACATTCTGGGTGGGACAGCCCAAGCTGTATCTTCCCACTCTGTCAACAAGTGAGGCTCTGAACTGGCTAATTAATTAATTCATGTGGAGCTCATGCTGCTCCAGGTGGGATGTGGAAATATTGGCCCATGCTACTGGTGGCAGGTAGACAGTTAGGTGAGAGCTTCCCTCAATCTTCATTAAATTGTCCGCGTTCAAGCAATGGGAGCTAGGACATGAGTGGTAGCCATCGAGAGACTCTGCTTCTACCTCCTGCCAGAGCCCCTACCTTCACAACACCCAAAATCCCAGAAGCCAGTCAACACACCCCTCTCTCCAAACAATAGGAGCCTTCCCATGGTCAATCTGCACTTGGAACGAGAACATCCTGTTTGTGGGTTTAATTCCAGTAGAAAGTGCACTGGCAGCCAATCAGCTCCCTAATTACTGGAAGATCCAGTGGGCTTGGTCATCCACAGAGGCTGCAGGATTCCTTGTTCCAAACCTTCCTGTTTCAGGAGATCCAGAAAGGGGGAGAGTCCAGGCCTAAGTTTTAGTTCATGGCACTTGGCCTTGGATTGGGTATCATTTGGCGGGGGGTGGGGGGAGGTAGTTGGAGCCTGACTCAGTATGAGTGTATTTGCCATTTGTAATGATTTGGAGGAAGTGTTTCAGAGAGTCGTCTTCTGGGTTTGATTTAGAGGTGGTGGGGATCAGGATGCTGAAATGACATGATTGTGGCCCAATATAGAGCCAATCAGACAACAAACTCCTTGGTTTCCTTATTTGTACATCAGTACATGGGGTGGCATGGTGGCTTAGTGGCTAGCACTGCTGCCTCACAGTGCCAGCAACCTGGGTTTGATCCCGGCCTTGGGTGGCTGTCGGTGTGGAGTTTGCACATTCTCCCTGTGTCGGCTCTGGCTTTCTCCCACAGTCCAATGATGTGCAGGTTAGATGGACTGCCCATAGCATCTAGGCATTTGTGGGCTAGGTGGATTAGCTATGAAAAACACTGGGTTACAGGCATAGAATAGGGGGGTGGTGGGTCTGGGTGGGATGCTCTTCAGAGGGTCGGTGTGGACTCAATGGGCCAAATGTCCTGCTTCCATATTGTAGAGATTCTATGATCTTACACAAAATCCTTTTCATACTTCTCTTGCTGGATTTTTCCATATCTCCTCAATGCTGGTGCAAGTGATGGTTATATGTCTGAAAGGGTCTGAAAGTGTTATTATTCGATTTTGTGCAATAAATACCATCCACTGCGATAATATCACTTATTGAATGAGTAAAGTAGGGTCTTGTGGGAGACAGACGTAAGGTTAGGGCCTCCCAATAGTCTTTGTAGTAAAGTGCAGCCTGTTTTTATAACCTGGAATATTTGCAGAAAAGCAATATACTCCATCATGTTTACTCTACAAGTGGCTATGCTTACACATGTCACGAAACGTAAGCCCCTCAAGAACCCACACAACAGATACATAAATGGCTGTACCCACATCAAGACCACTGGTGTAGGATCTGGAAATTTAATTTAGCAGCACCTCTCTTGATGAACGAAACATAATGTTAATACAGAAGGTTAAGAGATATGCTGTTTGCTGAGGACAATGAATCTCAAAAAAAAATACTCATGGCAACACTGAAAACTGAAGAATAATTTAAAAAAAAGGTATTTAAAACTTGATAAGAGATATACTGACAGAGAAAAAATCCGCAGCTCCAAGACAGAGATACAGGCTGTAACGTGAGGCTGTGGTTTGTGGACATGTTGCCTGAGTTTCACTGGGAGGTGAACAGAAATCAGACTTGCATGAGTCAAAACTAAAATTCCTTGGCACAAAGAGAAACTTTAAATGCTGGAATAATTCAAACTGTGAAGGGTGAGAATTTGAAAACAAATAACTTGCAGCTCAGTTTGGGGGTTGTCACCTCAGCTCATGGATACTGTGAGGTACAGCTGGAAGAAACAGAACTAATGAGGGCCATGAATAGAGTGAAAAGACAAGGTTTTTTCCCTGGGGTGGGCGGGTCAAAAACTAGAGGGCATAGGTTTAAGATGAGAGGGGAAAGATTTAAAAGGGACCTAAGGGGCAACTTCTTCACGCACAGAGTGGTGCATGTTTGGAATGAGATGCCAGAGGAAGTGGTGGAGGCTGGTACAATTACAACATTTAAAAGGCCTTTGGATGGGTATATGACTAGGAAGGGTTTAAGAGGGATATGGGCCAAATTCTGGCAAATGGGCCTAGACTTACTTAGGATATTTGGTCGGCATGGATGAGTTGGACCAAAGGGTCCGTTTCTGTTCTGTACGGATCTATGACTCTATGAGGGAAAAACACATAATCCAGGAATAAGGATCCAGTAAATTCATGATCCCAGTCATTTTTATCAGAGGTGCATTGCATAATTTAAAGACTAAGAAAAGAATGGATCAAGGTACTTTCTCGATGGTATGAAGTTAAATACAATGGATACGCAAGGAGACTTGGTGGTTCAGGTGCATAGATCTTTATAATGTTATGAACAGGTGCAGAACATAATCAAGAAAGTTAATGGAGTGCTGATCCTTATATCTGGAGGACTGGATTATAGGGATGAAGAAGTTACGTTGCAGTTATACAAAACTCTGGTTAGACCTCACTTGGAATACTGTGAGCAGATCTGGGCACCTTAGAAAGGATATATTGGCCTTCGAGGGAGTACAGCGTGGGTTTACAGGAAGTATACCTGGACTTCAGGTATAGTTATGAGGGCAGATTATTCAAAATTGGGCCATTTTCACTAGAATTTCGATCTGATCAAAGTCTTCAAGTTATTAATCATAAAAGACAGGATAAACTATTTTGACTTGTTGGGGATTCTAGAACTAGGAGGGATATAGTCTGAGAGTTAGAGCCAGACAGTTCAGAAGAGATGTTAGATGTATAGTCGATGTTTGGAGCTCACTTCCAGAAATGGCAGTGAATGCTGGATTGGTTGTTAATTTTAAATCTGAGATAGATAATTTTGTGTTAACTGTAGGTACTAAGAGGTATGGGCCAAAGGCGGGTATATGGAGTTAGGCCACAGGTCAGCCATGATCTCATTGAATGGTGGACAGGCTTGAGAGGCTGAATGGCCTATTCTTGTTCTTACGATCCTATATTGACCTCTTGGGCAACAGTAGTGGAATATGACCTGAGACAGCATGTGGTACTAAAACGTTTACAAGAATGAACCTAATGCATAATGACAAGTGTGAATTTCACCAAAGAACCCATTTGTTTTTTAGGCAGGAATGGTATAATGGCTGATTCTCAGACAATTCAAGCCACTCCATAGTCAATCCAGGATCTTCAAAGACTCTTGGGTGTGGTGAATCAACTGGCAACATTTATTGCTTAACTATATGAGACCACAAGAGAATCCTTAAGACAACTCCTCATGAAGACTCAAAGATGGAGTTGGTATCCTCATCATCAGACTAGTTTTCAGAAGATTAAGGAAAATGTTGACATCTATAGACATCTCTGCTCATTTTAATAATTTATTTCCAATGATAGTTCCAGCTGATTTTTCAGTTGCAGATTTAGGAGGGAATACTCTTCCATGAACACCAAGATCAGTGTTGTAAACTGGACTATCATACCTCACAGGCTTCATCTGATACAGAAATACAATATGCAATGATTGAGAAAGAGGAAAGAGTTACCTGAATTTGGGAGAGATTTTCAGATTATATCCTTGATCTGAATGTGGTTATTGAAACAGATAACTTTACTTTCTCCACTGGGTGAGAAAAGACCTTCAAGAATGCCCTGAGAGTACAAAGATTTCAACTTTGTCATAATAGGTTTGGTTATGAAACCGTCTACATTCAGGGGAAAATGTAGATAATGGCAACTAATCATGATGTATTTTCATTAATGAAATTGTGTCATACGCCAGATCCATGGTGGCATAATGGCCAGCAAATCATAACTGTCTTTAGCAAGATTGACAAGAGCAGAAGAGAGACAAGGAGTGTCTTGTCCTCTGCCAATGCACATGGGATTGGTTTAGCTCAGTTGGTTGAATGGCTGGTTTGTGATGCAGAGTGACACCAACAGTGTGGGTTCAGATTCTGCACTGACTGAGGTTACCATGAAGGATTCTCCTTCTTAGCTTCTCACTTGCCTCATGTGTGGTGACCCTCAGGTTAAACACCACCAGTCCTCACTTTCTAATAAGAGTGTAGCCCTATGGACTGGTAAGATTATGGTAACTTCACCATTTTTTCTGTTCCGAGATGAGGTAGTGATACATACAACCATACAAATAAATATGTAACAAAAATTAGGGAAAAAAAAATTCTGGACAATACGGCTCTGAAATGGTTAATACTTGATTGGGTGCAATAATTTAGGTGAAGCGAGTGGCACTAAGGTGGTAATCCAGAGACCAGGCCAATGGTATGGGGGCTGGGGTTCAAATCCCATCATGGCAGCTAGCGGGATTTAATTTCAATTAATAAATATGAAATTGAAAACTAATTTCAGTAATAGTAACCATGAAACTATTTGGTTGTGAAAGAAAAACATCTGGTTTACTAATAAGGAAATCTGCTATCCTTAACTGATCTGGGTTATTTATGACTCCAGGCCCATAATAAATGCTGGTATTGCTAGTGGTGGCCACATTGCATAAAAGCGTAAGGAGTACCACCTAATGTCAATTATCATGAACACTTCGCAGGAGTAAAGTAGGACACATGGGAGTCAGAACTAAGGCTTGTTCTTCACAACTGACTTTGTAGTAATGGTGGGACTTATTCTTATAACCTGTAAATTGTTGCAAAGCACATCTTGTTCAATCTGTGACATTATCATCATCAGACCTTACACAGTCCAGTACGTTTAAACTTTTAGAAGATTTTGATGGCAGCATAAACATGGTTGGTTGGTTTTGATTCCTTCTCCCTCACCAATACCCTGTTTGTGGGTAACTGAGTAGAAAAAGCTTGGTACCAGTTTGAAACAGGTCCATTTGAGGTGAAACCAATGATGATAGCTCAACATGCAGGGCAATGGATTTTTCAGCCATCACTCATTTCCCCAGGGCACAAGGAATAATTGACTGGAATCATGGTGTCATCAGAGCAATGTGGGAATAGTCAGCTGTTTTGTGAACTGGAAGACATTTAACTGTCTAAATATCAGCAAGACCCCGTAGGTGAAGATTCTTTGTAGGGCTGAGCTCAAAAGCAGCTTTGGCATCCACTTTCAGTTTCACCATTGGGGATAGCACACCATGAATTCAATTCTGTCCTGTGAGATGGTAATTGACAGTTATTGCAGCATAATAAGAGTCCAACCATTTGGGAGGAGTAATAAGAAGAGAACGAACATATGCACTAAAATATACAACATGATATATAGAAGAGTAGTCTTGAAGAGTTTAAATGTTGTCCTTGCTACCTTTAATGGGCATGTTCTTGCTAACACAATTTACACACTATAAGTGGTAGATGATAAGTTTATCAAGCATTTAATGCTAATCAACACTGTTTACTGAGTCTTGCTTGTTTGCTTCACTGTCAGTGTCAATAACCAAGCAGTTCCTACATCACTACACTGAGCAAAATATAAGACAGAAACAGAACTCATTTAACATTTTAGAAAATTAACCTTATTTTACAGTCCACACTTTCTTTTGATAAATGATTTTGAAGAGGCTGTTAGACTGAAACAGTCCAAATTGGCAGTTTTTACCCTGTGATCATCAAATTATCAACTTCAAAAGATGCATGTTCAGCTTGCAAAAGAAGAAAATCAGGGATTAGGGGAGGCACAGTGGCTAGCACTGTTGCCACACAACACCAAGGAACTGGCTTCAATTCCAGCCTTGGATAACTGTCTGCGTGGAGTTTGTACGTTCATCCTGTTTCTGCCGGGTGCTCCGGTTTCTCCTACAGTACAAAGATATGCAGCTGAGATAGATTGGCCATGGGGTTATGGGAATAGGGCAGAGGTACTGGGTCTGGGTTTAGGTGGGATGCTGTTCAGAGGGTTGGCGCAGACTTGATGGGCCAAATGACTTCTTTCCACACTGTAGGGTTTCTATGATTTGGTCTAAAAATCAACTGTAGTAAGCCAATAATAGACCAGGCAGTGAGAAGATCATGGTTTGTGAAAATGGAAACCTTGACAATATTGACAGGTGAAGTACACATATCCTAGAAAAGCATTATAACTTATTCAACATCCTATTGCCAAAATGTGTGGATCCTCTGGCACCCCTCAGTATTGGGTAATGACATATTTAGCTGGAAACCAACATCCATCTGAATTCACTGAACAGCTGATTGAAATGGCCTGAAGTCTGTGAGCTGTTCACACTTTGAACAACTGCAGGAGAAAGTTTTTTTTATATTCATTCACAGGATGAGGGCATTGCTGGCTAGGCAGCATTTATTGCCCATCCCTAATCCCAGAGGGCAGCTGAGAGTCAGCCACATTGCTGTGGGTCTGGAGCCACATATATGCCAGACCAGGTAAAGATGGCAGTTTCCTTCTCTAAAGGGCATTAGTGAACCAGATGGGTTTTTCCAACAATCGACAATGGATTCACGGTCATCATTAGACTCTTAATTCCAGATGTTTATTGAATTCAAATTCCACCATCTTCCAAGGCAGGATTCAAACCTGGGTCCCCAGAATGTTATCTAGGTCTTTGGATTAACAGTCCAGTGATAATAGCACTAGCCCATCACCTTCCCAGTTGGAGTCACAGTGGAGATGTTAAGCAGTTACAATCAACTGTTCCTGACACATTAAGGAGTGGTAAAAAGGGTGCACAGTTCTTTCAATGTTCAAAATCTGCAGCAAATGTTTTTCTTTCTACTCAAGCATTTTGTACTAGAGTGACACAGCAATACTGAGACCTCTGCTCCTCAGGTAAATAATTAATTAATTGTATTTCAAAAAGGTGCAAAAGGTTTACTGTGGTCAAACAGTCATGGGCATAAATTTGGACATTCTAAATTGACTCACAGCCAAAGAAACCAGGCCTGACAGAAAATTGGCCAAGCTATATTAAACAACAGGCTACACAGAACAGTGGAAACCAAGGTCAAAAGAGGTCACAAACATTCAGGGGAAGCAACTACGACCAGCACAAGGCTTGCATACAGGAGAAAGTATCAATCAGACTCTCTGGCACCTTGACGTCGAGCCAGTGCCTGAGACCGTGCTCTTTACATCTTCCTAGCATGGCAACAGTGAAGGGACCCCACTGGCCAAATTCCACAGATCATTTTGGAAGGCCCAGAGCAAGGGGGATAGAAACACATAACTGAATGCCACCCCCTCGGTGAAGACTTGCAACAAGACCCGTGGACAGCGACCACGTGGCAACCCAAGAAGATGCTGGAGAAGAACGCCCCCCCACCCTCGACCTGTGAGACCCACCTTTGTGGCAGAGAGCCAGCCATACGCCAGAGAGGAAGGAGATTCCAATGGCCCAGCGCAAACATGTAGATCATTGTGAGTAATATCCTTTCTCAGATGGACGGAGCTAGATAAGGGATAAATACTGTGGGAATTTGGGAAGTGCTCAAATGGTGTTTTTTAAAAAAAGGGATATTTTGTTAATAAAATCAAGTTGAACCTCAAACTGAACTCTGTGTCCCTTTGTTCTCCTCACTGACAAGAGTGCTTGGGTAAACTGTATTTAATATATAAACTGGTCGAAGTGTCCAAAGCATGGACAACATCACTGAATATCCTAACAAGGGTAACTACCTGCCCTGAATAAAGGTGAGTGATACAGGTGGCAAGGGCACATTTTTAAATTCGAAGGCAAAAGCTTCAAATTAAAACCATATGACCCTTGGTGTATAAATTGAGGCATAGAAGAAATAGTACACCTACTGAAATCATTGAAAAGAGTGCAGTGAGACAATTTTGGCTAACTATCTTTAAAAAGAACATTAAGGCAATTGAGAGGATGTAGAGAAGATTTGCTGAGACGGGACCAAGGATGAGAAGCATTAAAAAAGTATTAAAACACATGATAAAACTATAAAATTTACAGCATTAACCAACTACAGAAATAGTTAAGATTAATTAACCTCAGATGCATAGCTCCTTCAAAATCACTCATCCAGCCGAGTTGAATTGTGGATTGAGTTCAGATTTCAAATAATACAGTCACGACAAGAGATTTCTTTGTGGATGAGAATTTTTCAGAAACAGATCCCCTGTGATGTACACCCAGCAATATATTCTTAAAATCAAAATTCTCCACGATGTGGAATTTATTAACGTGCATCATGCCCATATATTTTGAACTGTTCAACAATTTTGTCAAAATAACAGACTGAGAAATATTATATAACTACATTTGCCATTAGTGTGCCATTATCAATGGTAATTTCTACTGTTACTGAATACTAATATGAATTTTTTGAGAACGAAATAGAAAGAGCACCTAATTAAACGCTCAGCTGCAACTTTCAACACCTATTCCAGCCAAATTCTCAGTTGAATATTGCCATTAATATGCAATGATTACCAGTATGTCTAAAACCTAGAGTGGCAGAGTGCAGGTCTGTGGTAGTAGATGCATAAATATATCCACAACTAATTCTCACACATATCAAAGAGCCAGCTCTATTAATCTAAACAGGCTGGAGTCTGCTGCCACCATGGATGTAAAGGGAAATAACAGGATATATTTTGCTCATTCATTTTATCAGCTCTGTACACTAGAGAAATTGAGTGATTTCTTGACTGTGCAGACTAGAAGATGTGTGAAAGAAAATGATTGCACTTTCTCTAGATTTTAATTTGCAACCTCTGCCCACTTTTCCAAAAAACTTTTCATGTGCTGAGATTGATTTCAGGTGCAGGGTGCATTATGTAATGGAATATTTAGAACAATGAAACATATTCTAAAAATGTTGCAACTCTCCAGAGAAGTTCAAGCTGTATGATTTTGTACTCTCTGTCAATTGTCTTGTCATCCCATGATGTGTGGCTTAGCATTTTGAATTTCATTAGAGTGCATGGGATGTAAATGATTGGAATTTTTCCAGATTCTGAATGAAATGGGCGATGGCGAGTTGGTTGGAAAATATGGCGAGATCGGAAAAATGCTGAGAAATAAAAGGACGATTTTCTAACCAGGGTTAGAGGAGAATCTCACCGCATGGATGCTCATTCATTTGCAGCTTGCTATTTTCCCAGGCAGTGGAGAGTAACTAAACATGAAAGTCTGAACAGGTATCTGGTGGCTGCTGGTGTCTTCTCTGGGCCTTTACCTTGGCCAGCAATTCCAACTCGTTCCACGGGCAGTGAATTCCTGCACTGTCTGTCTACAGAGTTTGGCATGGGTAAAGCACCAGCCTTACCCCATCATCATGGCACATTTCAGACTCACGTAATACAGTTTGGCATTTTAATGCTGGTCTTTGCAGCTCACCAGCACTGTTCATTGTAATGCAGCTGTCAGGTGCTTTTCATGAAGAAGCACCCACCAGTGAATCAGGGCTAGTCATGTTCACTCACTTTGCACCTACTTGAATGCACACAGTTTCTCTGCCTTGCCTTTACATTCAAAACAGACAAATAGCCAGGTAACTTGTCATGATTGGCAGCCAGAAGCAGTCAGAGGGGACTACGACCAGTTAAGGGACTGGTCCATCATCAGTAAGGAAGGGTGGTGAGGTACCCAAGTGAGTGAATAGGAAACACAAACAGCAGTAAGGATGAATAGTCTGGGATCTTGGAGTGGGTGAGAGACATTGAGGGAAGGTGCTGCATGTAATATTGAGTGTGTTGGACCCTCAGCCCTGTTAGGAAGTAGGTGTAATGGCAGAGTTAGAGTAGCTGTGAGGCAATAGAGAGATGGTGGCAATCTTCTTTGCAGAAATCAGAAGATCATTAACTTCCTGAGACACTGCTGCATGATCCTGCAAATCATGGATACTGTACTGACCCAGGTGGCCACTTCACAGCAGGCCTACAGTGTTTGACACAGTGTACAGCTGGGATTTGAAAATGGCATTCAGTGTGAATGTGAGACAATCCTGACACCAGTGGGCATTTTGCCACAGATGAGGGCCAGGCAGTGGGGAGTGGTGCATACTTAATAAGGAGAACAATGTAAAACTTTGCAAGAAAAGTCACAGCAGCCAGTGGGAAACTCTCCGTGAAACTCTCCTGAAATTCACACTTAGCCTAATTTTGGTGAAATTCAGCCCAATATGCTTAGGCAACCACAAAATGGTTCTGATCTAAAGAAGGGTCACTGGACTGAAAACATTAATTCTGCTTTCTCTCCACACTTGCTGCCAGGCCTGCTAGGTTTTTCCAGCAATTTCTGTTTTTGTAATAACAAAATAGCATCTAAAGCACGAGTGACATTCATGTGAAAATTTCCAAGTTCTAAACCTTCATTATTACATTATATTTTTATAGGATGCATTGGGCCCTTCTGGATCAAGCTCATAATGCATGCATAGAACAGATATAAGAAAACAAACAATTAGCTGTATTTTCCCGGTACCTGACTGATGTGGGCATTGGCAAAATAATTGGGAAACTATGGCAAGCTCAGAAAAATTAGATTTGCAATATCAAGAAATAGAGTCTGATTTTCCATGCAAGGTTTGAATGATGAGGTGAGAATCTCATTGGAAAGTTGAGAGATCTAGTTACATGCGTTTATATCTCATTAGTACCTAATCACACCTCACTAATATGCAGTATCCTATTCTTCCACATAGTGGAGAGTTACCAGTGATAATTCCTGAGCAGGTACTGGGAACCTTTAGCTCGCCATTTGCTCCTCCAAGGCTCCATCTTGGTCAACAGTCCTCAACATTTCAGGGTACACTCCATGGGCAGCGACCGCATGCAGTCCCTGTCCATTGAGGTTTGCATTGGACATACCTACCTCACCACATCATGGCACATCTCCAATCCCATTAAAACACTACACATCAATGTTGCTGCCAGGCTGCTTAGAGTGCAGGGATAGGCATCCAACTCACGCATTGGACCAGGGTGTACCTCTGGACATTTCACTTTATATCCTTACTGCGCACTCACTTCAAGCTCACTTCAATCATCACCGCATTTCTGCCTTGTCCATATTACACTCCAACTGCCAACAGTTTGCCCACTCACTTAGCCTATCAATATCCCTTTGTCAACTCTTTGTAACCTCCTCAAAACTTGCTTTCCTGTCTACTTTTGTATCAGCAGTTAATAATGGCTACATTACAATTGGTTTATTCAACTAGCCCATTAATGTCGATTGTAAATGGTTGAGGCCCCAACACTGGTACCTATGGCACTCTAATTGCAGTTTGTGAACCTGAAAATGACCCGTTAATCCTGACTCTGTTAGCCAGTCCACTATCCATGCCAATATATCACCTCCACCAGCATGAGCTTTTACCTAGTGCAGTAACTTTTAAGGGGTACTTTCTCCAATGGGTTTTACGCTATATCAATTCGGTCCTGTTTATATATCCTGTTTTATACATCCTTAAAGAATTCTTACAAAATTTGTCACACATGATTTCCCTTTCACAAAACTAAAGGGTCTCAACCTGATTTGGATAAGCATAAAACAATGTCCTGTTTCCTTTTTTAATAATGAATTTCAGTGTTTTCCTAATGACAGATGTTAGGCTAACCGGCCTACAGTTTCCTGCTATCTGCGTCCATCTTTCTTGAATAGAGGTGTTACATTTTCACATTTCCAAACTGCTGCAACCTTTACGACTGCAACAAATATCTCTGTAGACTCATATTTTAAGACCCTAAGATGCAAACTATCAGGTCTACAGTCCCTATCAGTCTCAAGGCCAATGAAGTTTCTGAGTAAACTGATTGTTTTAAGTTCCTCCCTCTTTTTGACCTTTTGTCTGATCTTGGAGTGATTTGTGTGTCTTCTGTTATGAAGTTAGATGCAAAATACTTCAAGTCTCCATCATTTCATTGTTTCTCATTATGGTTGGTTCTGCTATAACACAATCCTGTGCAACACGATCTATAGAAATAACAGGGCCTATGGAAAAAGTGAGGTTAGGGGCAGGCCACAAAAAAAAAAAATCACTCAAAATCGCTCAAAAACCTAACAAAATCAAAGGCACAATTTGAATAAATGTTTAATTCATATCTAATAATGAAATAAAAGTAAATTTAACACTACCTTCAAAATATGTCAAGATGACTTGATGGGGGAGGAGGCTGTACTGTACCTTTCACAGAAAGCACTTCACAGTAAAGCCTGCGAAATGATCACGTGATGCTGGAGCAGAGACTCTTTCAAAGCTAACACTGTGCATATTCACAACAAAACCCGTGAAACAATCATGTGATGTCGACAAGTACTACTCCATGTACCGATGGAATTGTGTTATAACTAACAAAACTTTGTGTTGTAGAAATAGCGTTCCCCTATTCGTCAATCACGTTATAGCCAATTCGCATTTACGGAACACGTGTTCTAGCAGAGCCGACTGTATTCATTCCCCAGACTCACTCCCTGGGGGTAGAATGCTCCCTATAGCTATTCTTTTCCTTTTTATATATTTATATGCATTTTATTGTTTGGTTTTATATGTCTTGCTGGATTTTTCTCATACTCCAATTTCTCCCTCATTATCGTTTCTTAGTCAAATCTTTGCTATTTCTAAAATTATTCTAACCCACCGGGTGACTACTGACCTTTGCAGCATTGTGCATCTTTTCTTTCTTACATCATTAACGTTCCCAGTTATCCATCCATGATGGTGCACCCTTCCCACTGAGTCTTTCAAGGATATATTCTATTTAGAAAGGGAAAGTAAAGAAATATCTGCACAAAATGTTGCCTACTGCTACTACTTGACCATCTTACCTTTACGTGGTTTTTCTATTTCACTGTATCTGGCCTGGACTTTATACCTTGTAATTGCCTTTCTCGAATTTTACATTTCATTTTCTGACATATTCCTCACCCTCGCACGGAATGTAAAATTCTAACATGTTACATTCATGCTTATCTAGATGATCCATGACGATGACGTTGTTACATATTCCTACCTCATTCCACATTACCAGCTCTAAAATAGCCTGTTCCCTCATTGGTCCTAAAATGTATCGTTCTCCTAAACTGTCCCAGAAGCACTCCACAAACTCATCCCTCAGGCTACTTTTGCCTATTTGATTTATCCCATCTAAATGAAGGTTAAAATCTCACATGATCACCGAGGCACCTTTCCTGCAGTTGTCCAGTATTTCTTGACATCGATTCTGTCCTACAGCGTGGCTGCTGTCAAATGGCCTATAATTATTTATTTCCTTATCTTTTTGTTATCCCCACCCAAATAGATTATATATTATTTTATTTGTTCATGGGATGTGGACATCGCTGACTAAGCCAGCATTTATTCCTCAGCACTAATTGCCCAGGATAGATAAAGTCAACCATACTGCTGTGGATCTGGAATTACATTTAGTTCAGCTCAGATTCCTTTTCCTAAAGAACATCCTGACCTTTTGAACTTAGATCATTACTCTCTTCTGTAATGATCTCATTGTTTATTAATAGTGTTTCTAGAGTGTAAAGCGGGGTCAGGTCCTAAGGGTTGGGTCTAAACTGAATGAAGGAGTGTCAGGTCCATTCTGGGTGAAGGGTGGTCAAATCTGGATCAGGCGAAGGGGGTCCCTGCATCCTGGAGATGTCAGGTCAGGGTTCTGGGGTTGTAGGTGGTATGTGGGAGGTGCAATTGGGGGTGTGTGAAGTAAGGAGGAGGTCAGTTGAATAGTTAATTAGGAGTTAGGCTGTGTGATAATAGATACTTTCAAAAAGTTTAGACTATTTAATTTCATCAGAACCATCCAAAAATCACCGATTTGTAAGGAAACTTTGAGGGACCCAGACGTTGAGGAATTTGCCCAGTGAAATTTTCACTTTCCTGTGTAATTTCTATAGCATTTGCTCTGATGAAAATTCCCTAGATTCCCATATGCAATTCCTATCTGTGCTGGAAAAACAATTGGCTATCAGAAAATCCAAGCTAATTTATCATGTTGCATTGGTATAACTCACTCCTCCTCTCAATCACATATGTAGATATTATCATGCAAAGTTCCAGGTAGGTCCAATTTTCTTTATTTTGGATTTGACAGGTTTGCTTGGGAATGATTTCTAAGAAGAATTTAAAACATTGTTGTGTGACTGTGGCAAAGAAAAGAAAGCGAGCTTGCATAGAATAGGTGGCTTACTTTCTGTGAAAAATGGTAATTGTGATTCTTTTAATGAAGACAACACTCCACAACACTTGGGTGGCATGGTGGCCCAATGCTTAGCACTGCTGCCTCACAGTGCCAGGGACCTGGGTTTGATTCTACCTTTGGGCAATTGTGCAAACTCTACACAGACAGACATTCTCCCAGTGTTTCCTCCCACAGTCCAAAGATGTGCAGGTTAGGTGGATTGGCCATGCTAAATTGCCCATAGTGTGCAGGATGTGTAGGCTAGGTGAACAATCCATGGAAAATGCAGGGTAGGGAGGGATTGGTCTGGGTGGGATGCTGTTCAGAGGATTGGTGTGGACTCAATGGATCAAATGGCCTACTTTCCCACCTGCAGGGATTCTACGAAGTTATGGTAAATTATGCAAAATCAGCGATATTCCTGACCCTTCGAGAGTTTCAAGAAGTGGTGGCAATCTTCTTTATGTCAACACGCTGAACCAAATCAAGTTCTTCAACTATAGGAGTTATCTCAGCCTAAGGATTTGTGATAAATTCACAAATCATAGTTCACAAAAGGTTCAGCTGATAACTGCACTTCGCATATTTGAAATATTATACTTGTCCTCATAGCATTAAAAAGCAGAAACCCAATATGGAGCAAAGTGAATGCACTCACACCAAGATTTTTTTTAATATTGATTCACCTTTAATAAAGAAAAAGAAAAACAAACATACATTTGGAAAACAGTCACAACCTTAACAACCAACCAAGAACCTTTTGTAGTTCTTCCTAATGGAGGGAAATTATTTACCAAACTTTATTCAGGTTATTGCATAACAGGAAAATAGTATGAAGGGCTTTGGGAAACAGGCACATGAAATCAATTATAACACTTCAAGATTAAGTAAAATACAAAAAGATTAATGTGGATTAACATCTTTAAAAGAGTTAGATAACTATCTGTATCTACATATATGTAAATGTAATATCTAAAAGGAAACAGTGTGTACAATAACATGTTTCCCATCCATGGTGGAAGACATGATGGATTCGATGGTGACAATTTTCCAAAAAAGATTCTAATGAATCAAAAGCCCATTTTATACCTGATTCTAATATTCATTGTTTGCAAAAGGTTAAATGGTTGCACAGCTAATAATATAATCACCAAAGTTTTAGCAGAATGTCAAAAAATTGAAAAAATCTTGACTATCATATGAAACATTACATGCATTTCTCTCAGGTTGTAAATGTTAACTCAATTATCTAACATATTAGAGATGGTAATCAGTCCACTTAATACCACCGTAAATGAATATTATATTCAAACAGTCCCCTTCCCAAATAATAAGTAAGTTTTCATTAGGATTTCCTTACTAACATCGATAAGCTTTCATACACTTCTGTCTTTTAAGAGAAAAAAAAAAGAAATTTTGGAGAAGTAGTACAATGATTTTTAAAAATACGTTTAATTTAGGACATAAAACAAAGTTTAGAATCTAATCAAGGCAACCTGAACATCTCCACCTACCAAAATAAAACTGAGGGTTGGAAAGTCTAAGGTGATATTCTGGGAGGATTCTTTGACAAAAAAAACCCAAAATTTCCTTGTCCATTAACATGGATACAATTCTTCTTTGTGGAGTGTGTGTATATGCCCCAAGTCTTACACTGTAAACATATTACAAGCAGGTATCAAAAAAATATTAGCTTCCCAGAGGTCAAAATACTAGTTTTGTCGAAGAAATTAAAATGAATATAATAAAGCATAAACATGTTCCTAATTTTCATATATTTTCATTTTCAATTCAAGTGAGATTGAATATATGTGGTTAATATTGAGCTAGGTAAGCAGGTCCGTGCAAAATTTGAAGCTCAGTTTAAATATTACTCTCCAATAGGTCAATGTTGTTCATGTCTGATGTGGTTACAAACATGGAATTTTATCTGTCAGATAAACTCATTGATAAATATGTTGGACTGCAAACAGGTAATAAGAACAAAGCAGCTCAATGTCAGTAAAGTATTTGCTTCTATGGTAATGATTTTATTCATAATATAAAATCCTGCAGGGTCTTGAATCACAGAATCCAATGGTGGATGCAGGGAGAACATTTCCTCTTGCTTTGCAGTCTGGAAGTAGAGAGTGCAGTTTAAAAATTATGGGTCTCCCATTTAAGATTGAGGTAAGGAGAATTTTCTTCTTCCAGAGATTTATTAGTCTGTGAATTCTGTTCCCCAGACAGCAGTGGAGGCTGGATCAATGAATATATTTAAGGCTGACTTAGACAGACTTCTGATCAATAAAGTCATGTTTTATGGGGAAGGGGGTGCAGGCAGAAAAGTTAAATTGAGGACTCAACCAAATCAAATCAGTCATGATCTTATTGAAGAATGGAGCAGGATCAAGGGGCTGAATGGCCACTCCTTCTATTAATTCTTGTGTGCTCAGTAACCTGACCAGAGCTCTTCCATGCATAACAGGCAGTACTTGTGTTTTAAGGTGCATTTACATCTGAAAAATAAATTTCCTTTAGTGAGCATATTTCCTGAAGATTGCATATATCACCCCCAACATATTGGTATAGATGTACTTAGTGCAGTAACTGGCTACCTGAAACTGGTCACCTTGATTTTTCCATGCTCATCTGACAAAATATTTGGCATTGCATCTTATAGGTGCACTGCAAGAGTGATACACACAGTGTCTGTCAAGTACCAGCTTCTGTCTCTCAATATTTCTCTAAAGTTGCTTTATGAAGAAGTTGGCCTCCAACAGATGTCACAGTGCCAGGAGTATGTAGTGGCACAGAGGAATAGAACTCCCAGCAGCTTTGAGGAGCCTATTAGTGACATTATCATTTGGGATCCTCCAAAGCCTATGAAAGATGTTGAAATTTGTGGAGGAAATGATGGATTTGTTTGCCTCTTGGGAGTCACATGTATTCAATACCATCAAGCTCAAAGGAGAGTTTGTAATCTATCTGAAACAGTATATATATATGCAACAATAATATACACCAGAAAGACTGCCAAGGCCTTAGGATTAAAAAGTTAGAAAGGCTGCATTGGGCATTCTTGAAAATGTTTCAGTAATATCCATCAGGCAAGGATTCAAACATTGCAGCAGTACAGCATACTCTGCACAATGCTGTTATCATCTGCAGTAGGAGATGATCTCCCTTGGCAGTATTCTTGGATTAATTCAGGAACAGCAGGTGGCTTTCAAGGATTGGCATTAGTCCTTAACTGGCAGCTACTTCTGGGGAAATTTTTTTTTTTTTAAAAAGTGCTCCAAGTGTGCAGGCCAGGGCAGCAGTAGCATTATAACAAGTCTTCTGGGAATTTCTTTGGAATTTATTGGTACTCCAACAGGGCATTATGAAGGAGGCCACAATTCACAAAGGTGTATCAAAACAGCACGTTAAACACACTGTGCACACATGCACTTGTATCAATAACAGTAAGTACTCATCATGGTAAGAATTGCAGTCAGTTCTTCTTTTTACACAACATTGAAGACAAAATTGGTTTGAGAATGACAAAGGAAAAGTGCCTCATCTGGTGCCAAAAACACAGCTGGGCAAATATAGCTTGCAGTACCTAACATTTAAATTGCCTTTATGCAGACCAATCAACCACGACCTCTCATCACTTCCAGAACCTTTTTTTTATTGCTCTCTGTTTGAAGCTAAAATGTGTTGCTATTTTAAATTTCAAATTCATAGCTACTCAGTGCTTTTAAGTCCTTATAAATATTCAGATGAATCCAAATTCTCAGATTAATCTGGGAAAACAATAATGTGCTTTTTTTTTGAAAGGTTTAATTGGTTTGCAGCATGACAAGACATAGAAACATCTCTCGCTGACCTACATGCAGAACCTGGTTGGCAAGAACCAAAGCCTTGGGACCCCAAAGGATGCTTAGGGATAATCCTAATTTGAACTAAAAGAATTTGGGCAGGAGTTTCGCAGATTTTTTTTCAACACAATAAACCTGAGATGAGCCAAATTGATGCATATTATCAAAAAAAAAAATGCAATTTGAATTTCCATTATTTTTGGAGCTAGTTTAAAAAAATTGTGTTAGATGTTAGAAGTCATCAAACCAGTGATGCTCCAGATTGAATTAAAGTAACAATAATACCACATTATTTATGGTAACTCTAAAACAAAACTATTTTTTCCTTTAGGCTCAGGTCACAAAAAAAAGGGATAATTGTAAAGATTTTGTTTTTTTTTAAAGTGAAAGAAACTGACTACCGTACCACCATATAACCAACAAATGATCGTGAATTTTTAAAAAAAATATTTTTAAATAGAGTTGCTCACAGCTGATGGACAAATGCTTAAAACTAGTAAAAGTTGGATTCCTCAATGTGCCAACTATTTGCAAAGTGGAAAGTCTACCTGCACCCAACGTTGGTGACTTGCCCTTTGTTGTACATGAAGAGCCAGCTCATCTGCCAGGATGGGTATTGGCATATAGAATTATCTTAACTGGAGGTAGAAGAAAGTAAGCCCCTGAAACGCACCTGCCTCCTTTAGAATCTACTATCGAGACAGACCAACTGGTCACTCCTTATCAGTGCATTGTACCTTGGAGTACAGAAAACGTGTCTGTTTCAGTAATTTGGTCCACCACTGGGGATCTCAAATGATGCTGGACAGCTAGATGTTCAGTTGTTTATATTAATGGATGACATTGACAGTGGAAACACTGCAGGCAGATGTTCCTCAGTCCAATATAGGCAGGCTCCAAATATCTGTGCAGTGACAAAACTCAGGAATTTGATGTCAAGTTGGAAAACTCAACCTCAGCCTTCTCTATTCTAGTTTTTCCTGAATTGGGACCGAAAGTGAATCAATTGTATCTTTGGATACATTGGATAAGTAGGAAGGAAATCACTGAGATAGTTGCCTGCTTTACTAAGACCTGTTTAAAAACTCTATGTTGGATTTCCCAGCCAGGGTATATTATTTCCTGAGCTGCCAGTAACCTCATCAGGGCCACTGAGGTTAGCGCACAGTAGGAAAGAGGTGAAATTGGCAGGTTGGTAAGGCCTTGACCAATTACACAGAATTGCTACATCCATATGTCCGTTGGAAGATTGCAGTTCCAAAGCATTTCTTCTCACAGGCCAAGTGCCACCTTATTGCCAGGTACTTCACGCGTTTAACACTTCATTCACTTTCAGATGTACTTTCCTGCTGCCAACCTTCACCATGGCATGGGAGTAACGCTACTGAGTGTCAAGAAAAGAAGCCATGTTACCACCAACTGCTCGGCCTGAAGATACATTAGCCTACTTCTTCCCAGCCTCATGCCCTTTGACAAGGTAATGGGGACTGATTGACTGAGGGCCAGCTGGAAGGAGATGGGCACCCAACACAGGATCAGACCTTGCTTCATGTCTGAGCGCCAGTGCCCCTGAAGGCCAGGTAGCTGCTGATATCTGCAGCCTCCTGGAACAATAGCTTCCTTTTCAGTGGAATACGTGAGTGTGCATTCTCAACAATCGAGAAGGTGTCCAGAGAAGCTGGAACTCCAAACCCAGAATCCCCACCACTAAGTCAATTGCCAGGTCTCTTCCGCTTTGAAGAAACACAGCAGAAGCCAATGAGCATTTGGGATGGCTTGTGTGGTGAATACGAGAGAATATTATTATTTGTGGAATGTGACAGTGAGGCATGAGTGTTAGAGCACAACAGACTGGGAGTGAGTGTAGCCTGTCTAAGTGGGAATGTGAAGGAAATATGTGGTGTGTTGCACTGTCCATGAGAATGACAGGCATGTCAAAATGCGTGGGGGCTGATGGCTGAAAGTGCTGCTCTACTAACGCAGCCCCCCGCCACCCGCCCCAACCAAGAGACCCTCACATCTTCTTGGTGCACTGGCTCTTGGCGAGAACGTCATGCCACTCCACTCACCTCCTCAGCCATTTGCACCCTTGGTTGGAGACCCCTCTCCATTTCGTATGTGCTGAAACCACAAAGACCCAAGGGTTGGCAAGCTGCACTCTGGTCCCTTTAATTAGAAATCCTTCCTTTTACAGTATAGATGCAGCATCCCACCCATGCTCCCTAACTGGTCAGGGGGACAGGACACAGGATGATAATTAGTTCATCCTGGAAAAGGCCAAGCACACAGACTAATGAGTTGGAATCCTGACCCAAAATGATCTTATTGTTCTGGCAGGGATCAAGGCAAGAAGGTTGTATTTTCTAGTAATAGTGCTCCTGGTAAAACTGTTTTGTACTCCAAAGGTTCTAATCTTCCATGCAAGCAAATGTTGGTTCAGTAACCATTCTATCGTACTAAACTCCACCTCTATGGATTTGAAGGGTGTAATTATTGTGTTCTAAAATCTATTATAGACATGAATCATAATAAATAGATCTAATTTACTTAGGAAAATCAGTTTACTTATTAATAGGCCCTCCTCATAATTCAAAAACCTATTAATTTTTAAAAGCACCATCAGGCTGGATATAATGGATTATGGATAACCGTAACCTCTGTTATCAAATGGCCATAAGATGCTGGTTTCTCCCCACCATGTCCAACATTGCTGCGTACTGACTTTGATGGCGTGTAAATGTGGGCATGTTGCTGTCAGGATGATGGGGGCTTCGGGATCTGTGCACAAGAAGTAGACAATCCAATCCCATAAATGGGATGGGCTGCAACTTCCTCCTATTAATTAATTTCACCCAACTGGCATAAATTAGGCTAATTAAAAATGCAAATTTCTTCATAATTCATCGGGCAAAACCATTTGAGTCATCTTGTGATAAAATGCTAGTTATTCATAAAAGAAATTAGAAAATGTATTTCAAAATTATACAAATATTTATCATCTATTAGCACGTGAATGGTATCACCAGGCCAACAAATCATGTTTAACACTGCACTGTAAAAGTATGCAGAATTTGTCAGTAGGATGTTATGGGACACTAAATCACCAGCCCCAGTTTTTAGGAAAAGCATAATTCATAAACTAAATCAAGATTTCTTTATGTCTAATAAATTACAGAAATGCCACAGTTCTAAATTCAAAGCCCAAAGTCCTCCATTTCCTATTTTATACCCATATAAAGCAATTTTAAGAATCTGAAAGAGGCAAATATATATAACAAGCAGAGGCATGGTGACCCTCAGGTTAAACCACCACCAGTCATACCTCTCTAATGAGACAGTAGCCCAATGGTCCAGTAGGACTACGGTTACTTTATTTTATACCTGCCCATAAGTAGTAAATAGTCCAGCCAAGGGTTAAAATGGCAGTTAATCCTTACTCAATTCATTCTCAAAAGTACCTGCTGCAGATAAGAGGAGAGTTCATTGATACTAAAACATCAGTGTTCAAAGTGAATCATACCCTGAAGCAACCATAACTTCAAAATCTTGCTTGTGATATTCAGTACCAAGAGCTCCCAGGGAAGGCTGATGACACATAGGTTCCTGAAACATAAATGGTCAGGCAATTTATTTTGATTAATTTTTCCAAGATTTCATTTTGATCAGAAGGAAGAGGAGTGGCTCTCAATGTCCCACAAACTATATTTGGGGATATGGGGCTTCTTTATTGGTAACCGTGGCCATGGTCACCTCGGTGCTTTATTCCAATCCCCACTGATCTGCATCACTCACTTTGACAGCGACTATTTCAGCAGGCATCTGTGATCAGTCACAAATTTCCTGCTACAATTGGGGGAATGGAGGGCATCCTTTGTCAAACAAAATGAGCCCAGAAAAGGTGTCAAAAAGGACTTAGGCCTCAGTCCAGAATCATCAAACATGTATCCTTTCCGCTCACACCCCACACAGCACACTACCACTCATGATTAGTTGCTCATGGTTAGCACTGTTGCCTCACAGCACCAGGGACCCGGGTTTGATTCAGCCTTGGACGACTGTCTGTGTGAAGTTTACACGCTCTCCCTGTGTCTGTGTGGGTTTCCTCTGGGCCACAGTCCAAAAGATATGCAGGTTAAGTGGATTGGCCAAGCTAAATTGTCTCAGTGTCTGGGGATGCGCAGGTTAAATGGATTAACCATGGTAAAAATGTAGGTTTATGGGGATAGGATGTAGGACTGGGTCTTGTTGGTTTGCTCTTTGAGGATCGGTGCTGACTTAATGGGCAGAATGACCTCTTTCCCCACATTGTAGGGATACTATGATTAAATTCATATTCACAGATACATTTTGTACAAATACAATTGATACAACTAAGTGAAATAAAAACTGGGGAGGTTTAAAGCAAACGTCACCCCAAGGGTGAACACCCAATTGAACAGCTAATGCAATCCATTGAAATTTAATTAAACTTTTGTCTTAGGCAATTTATTTAGCATTAGCTTCTAACACCATATAAGTGGTTTCCAATGTTCCAGAAGATCGGCAAAGTAATTAGTATATTAAGTGTTCACATAATTGGGAAGTGCACATATAAACTCAAACCTCCAATTCCTATTTTATACCCCTATAATGTAATTTTAAAATTCTGAAAGAGACAAATAAATAAAACAAGCAGAGGCGTGGTGACCCTCAGGTTAAACCACCACCAGTCATCTTTCTCTCTCTAATGAGAGAGTAGCCCAATGGTCCAGTAGGACTATGGTAACTTTATACCACCAATTTCATAGGGGGTTGATACCAAGTCATTCGTAGATGATAATGGGCCTTTCCTATGACCTACTGATATTTATTTGATGGCACTGAGCAGCTTGCTAGGCCACTTCTGGAGGACAATTAAGGTTCAAGCATATTGGCATGTGATTGTCACAAAGACTAGATCCAGCTTCCTCTGGTGTCCCTTAGCTCAGAGACGTTAATGAAATAGTTGAATTGAGTTTTCATGGTATTCCAACAGCTTCATGCTTCTTTTGCTTGCAGCTTGGTATCAGATTTTTTATTTCCAGCTTATTATACCACACTGGAGGTTCATTACAACAAAAAAAACCCTTGTATTTTTATAGTGTCTTGAATATAATTTTGAAAAAACAAAATCCCCTCAGGAACATTACAAAATAAAGCTTGAGACTGAGGCACTAAAATTGAGATATTAGGTCAGCTGATCAAAAGCTTAAATCAAAAAGATATGTTTTAAGCAATGTCTTGAAAGAAAGAAAGAAAGAAAGAGTTATACAAGGTTCTGTGAAGATTAATGTTGGACACTGCGGTAAGCTCCATTTAATCTGACGACATCATATGGTCTTGGGTGGATAAAAGAGGAGTCTACCTCATGATCCTGATGGAGATAGACGAGTCATGATTGTCTCCTGATAGTCTTGGTAATTGCATGCTACTCTTTTAACTGGCTTCATGCGTAGGAGACACTATGGTCTCACCAGCCATGAGGACAATCTAAACACTTTAGAACCCATTTCTCCAGTCAAAAAATTATCCCTAAAAAGTATAGACTGCATCATCACCTACAGAAATGTCTTTTTGATTTGTGTTTGGTAAGTTTTTAAATCACTGTTTAATAATAATCTGTTAACGTTTTTGTCTTTCATTAGGTGCTGCACTAGGGATTGTCTAGAGTGTCATTAGTTTGTATAAAAGAGTAGAAAGGATTGGGTCCAGCAGGCCATAGAGAGGAATGTAGCAGCTGACTGTCTGCCCCTCTTCCATGGTTACAATTGTGCTTGGTTTTCCATGGAGAGAATGCATATAGAGTCCATGGGCACCGTACAAGTCTGTCATGATTGGTAGGCACCAAAGGGGCTGGAGTGCATCATCTCTGGTGATGATATTTTAATTTAATTGTGGTATGGTTCCCTCGTCATTTTAAGTTTCCACGAACATTCTGATTTTTTATGACAGTGCCACACTAGGGGCCAGTTAAACTGTTCATTGCTTTATTATCAAGAGAGTAGAAAAGTAGATTTGTGGCAGCCCTCTACTTCAACCATAAGCTGGTAGTGGTTTGTTCTTCAAACTACTCAATTTATAGCCACATGTCTCCCAATATGCTTAGTCACAGTGTCTGACTTACTGATATGACTTGTACCTGAATGCGATCATGTGATGAACTACATCTAGTTTAAGACATATGCATCTTCCCATTAAGACTCACTAGTGATTTTCTCTACCACTGTAATCCATGTAGGCCTTTAGGACCAGTTAAAGAAAGTGGATATTGGAAGCATACTACCTCAATGACAAGCCAGTGGTGAGTGACATCATGATACGTGCAATAGAGAGGAATAGGGAATGTTTTTCAGAGCTTGTGGCCATCTGTTTTGCATTAATTAAAGCTCAGGTGAATGAGTGCATATAATCGGGAGTGTTGTGGAGCTGGACAGTATTACAGAGATAGGATAAGAATTCTAAAATCCAATTTTTACTTGACTGGGAGCTAGTGCAGGCACAGGCGTGATAATGAATGGGGTGTAAGCTAAGAACTGGACAGCAAAGCTTTTGGACGATCTCAAGTTTATAGAGTGGTTGACCAGCCAGGAGTACATTGGAATAGTCAATGGTGCAGAGGTATTGAAGGAATGAATGATGGTTTCGGCAGCAGATGAGCTATGATGGGGCAAAGTCAGGAAATGCTACAGATGTGGAAATAGACAGTATTAATGATGGTGCACACAACTTTCTGTTTTCTACATCTCTATTAATTTTGTGCTTCGGGTAAAGGCATAGATCAATTAAATATCTGGGTGGTAAATACTTAACTATTCTGGGCAGTATTTCCACTGGCAATAAAGTACATTCTAATTGATTGTGATTTTAAATGTGAATATATATCTGGGACATTAGATACAACATTAAAACGGGTCAGTGCAGATGTTGGAAAATGTTATGATCTACTGCCTGAATCAAGGTTGCTGCTACCATCCTGTTTGAGTAAAGACATCTAACTTGGTAGAAGAAAACCTCCTTAACTTGGTCCAAATAGAAGACTCACTTGTTGTTGACAAGAAAAACAAACTTATTGTGTGCTAGCAGCTAGTTACAGGTTACATTGATACGATAAACATTACTACGCAGACTTTGAGGGGGACCAGATATTATGTCTCCCTCCTCCAAGATCCTAAGCTGTTTTGCCCATTTGACATCATCACTACTTATGAAAGTCCTCAGTATTAACCCTTTCAGACCCATATATAAGCAGAAAATATCAGTCTATTTTCAGACCACATTTATTTTCAACTGGGCAAGAGAGTCAATTGTCAGCCTTCCCGCCCAGAATTTAATTCCAGTGGAGTTGGAAGGCAGTGGAGTCACTTACATCAACATCCACCTGATAAAGTGCCTTTTTGTCTCCAAGTTCACCATGAGTGAGAACATAAAGATTTTGCCCAAGGGATAGGAATAAACAATCAACCAATCTAAAGATACTAAAAAGGTGTGAAAGAACAGAGATATCTTAAGGATTTTGATACAAAACACCCACAAAAAGTTCATGTCTCATATCTTCCACTCTCCAAAAAGACATTTAGGTGAAATTCGGTCAGTAGCCATTTTAGATACGCGGGTGGAGATACAGCCATGAAACACACTTGAGATGAGAGACCAGAGGCAGGCCTGAAATTGTGATACGGAATGCCTATGTGTTGTAGGTGGTCTGATGGCATCCGTCATGTTCCCACAGGTAGCTCACCCTCAGGCAGGTTAAAATTGCAAACCATGTGCCTCACTGACAACAGCCCTCAGATAAGTGCTGGAGAGAAGAGAGTCAGGGCCAATGACAGGCCATTAAGAGGGTATAGAGCTTGGCAGTTCCAACTTCTGCCCTGTTCAGAGTCTAATTTTGAAGATAGGTGTTGAGCGCCTCAATTAAACATGTTCTGGGGTGCAGGATGTGGTCCACAAATTTGGGTTTTGTGTCTGCTTACACCTTAAATGACGAGCCACAAGAAAGGTCTTTTTTTGTGGTATTGCTCCCTGCCCTACAAAATCTTAAGACTACATTCCTATATCCCTGGCATTGTTTGCATTTCCATTCCCAGCATGCCATCTTCAGGTATCCAGGCCCTATGCTCTGAAATTCTCTTCTTCAACCTCTCTGCCTCTCCAGCTCTCCTCCTTTAAGATCAATGTCGAAATCCCCATTTTGGTTATGCTCTTAGTCACTCTTCCTAATATTTGTTTAGTTTTGGTATCCATTTGTGTCTCGTTACAGTTGTATGAAGTACCTTAGGATATACTTATCTTCTCAATGAGTTACACAATTGTATGTTGCAGTTTTAAGTATAACATCGGGCATTACTAGCCACCTTCTGTGTACGATGATGGATAGGTAGTGAATCCAAACCTTCAGGGATGGTGGAGCATCATTTGGTACATTTCTACAGATGGCTGAAGAAATTGATCCACGAGTGATAGATTCTGTCAAAAGTACCAAATGAGGTGATTAACAGATGTCTTTGTGGATTGCTTGTGTTGACACCTGTTACTAAATTGCTGTAGCTACTGATGTTTATGGTGGCGCAGAGGCAAAAAACACCATATACCTCACATTAGCTATTGTTTCCCAAGTGCGAAAACCAACGTTCAGGGCCTTCATGTCATGCCTGCAAGTGTTCAAGGTGGCGTTTTGAGCAATTCACTGGTCAGGTGGGCCTGGCTATTAACCATTGTGAAAATCCCTAAATATGCAATGGTCTTCCATCCTGTGAACATACTCAAATCAGCAAGACAGCCTCTGCTTGATAAGTACCAACATACTCATGAGATGTGTCTTGAGAGGATGCAGCATTCACGATTTTGTTCTTCCATGAGATGCCCAGCATTCACTGTAAACAGCAAGGATGTACATTTCAAGTGCTGAGCTTCCACTTTGGTCTGAAGGGTCAGGTAATGTTATTCCATGCACTTTTGAGAGTTGGCCAAAAGTGGCAGCTTCTTTCCTAATGCCTGTATTGGGTTTTGCACCAAGAGAGAGATTGTCAGTGAACCCAAGGTAGTGAAGGTTGCTAACCACTTCCTGCAGGGTGTTCTTTAATGCGATAGATAGGAATAGTTGTTATGGACCAGACCAAACCCCCTGCAAACATGTCAAAGAGATAGCCTAGATCCCAACCTTTTCTTATTTTAAAGGCTAGTGCCAGGTGTTGCATTCCAGATGGAATTCGATTGGTCGAACTATCAGGCTTGAAGAAGAAAAACACACTTTATTCGTATACCATAGCTAAAATACAGACAAAATAAAAGAACTGGCTTAAGTGGAACTCATAAGCACACCTTTGGCAAAGGCAAATCAAATTTTGTAACATAAATTGTCTCACATGAATTCTAGCAGCAGGAAGAGAACCCAAGCTTATAGCAGAGAGACAGAGATGTAGCAGCTTTCATAACAGCTACTGAAAGCTAAACTAAAAATCCTGGTTCTGTGGGAGCTTGACCACACCCATTCATGCTGTTTCTATTGTTCCAACTTTAGAAAGAAACCCCAAGGCCTCAAACTGTTTTATTTATTGGCTTGAAGCCGACCGCTCGGCATCTCTGTCTCAACCCCTCTTCATTTAAAAAAAAGGACAGACAAATCACTTAGAGCCATAATATCATCACATAGTATATTTCTGGAGTTGTTTGACTACACTTAAACTCCTGTTTGCTGTGACCAATCAAATTTGACCAAACAAACAAATCACTATGGCAACAAATAGAAAAAGGGAGTTGTACAGCTTAATGAAACCTTCCCAAAAAAAGGATCCACCCCGTGGTCCTTTACTAACCATTTCAAATGATCATGCTTAGTACGCTAGAGTTGCATTGCACTCATTAAGGAATTTTATTGGCGGCTCATTAGACATGTATTTCAGGTTGCTAATAATGCTGTCAGTAACTGTAAGAGACAACAGTGCCAGACAGCAGATCAATTGTGTGCAACATGAAGTTGCTGAGTTTGTGAAGACCCCTGTTCACTCAGTTCCCCTTAAAAGGGAGCACTTTCTTCTCTATGAATTACAGTGGACAATGGTACATGGTCTATGGAGGAAAATAGAGTAAAAAACTGTCCAAACCCTCTTCTTATAATTTATTCCTACAGTTTATAACAATCCAGAGGCAGTGCAGACACAATGGGCTAAATGACCTCCTTCTGCACACAATTATCTATCTGATTCTGTGATCCTCAACCATACCTCCCCAACCTGAAACATGTACCACCTAGAAGGATAAGGGTAGCAGGTAGATGGGAACATAATCACCTTCACGTATTCTTCAATTTAAGCACTAACCTGTCATAGAAATATACCGGCAATCCTACATTGTCACTGGGTCAATATCCTGAGACTGCCCGTCTAACGACACCATAAGATTAGCTTCAAAACATGGACTGCAGCAGTTCAATAAGCTACACCACCACTGTCTCAAGGAGAACCAAATGATGAACAATAAATACTGGCCTGACTAGTGATGCCCAAATCTCTAGAATAAAAATTTTTGAACATCATCTAAAATCCTGAATGAAATTATTGCCCTTGCTGTGTCTCAGATATTCCTTCAACTTGATGTAATTTGTTAAAAACTGATCTAACAGAAAATTAATGGTTAACTCCAGAACATGAATGAACACCTGAATTCAATGGTTTCGCTTTCACATCTTTTAGCATTAACCGACATATGATTTACATCTAATAAGCAGCAGCCTTCTTAACGCCTTTGCAGTGACTAGCACCAATACTGTAATATAAGCAAAGAAGCTGCTCCCGGTTCTGAACAAGCTGCGGTTTGGAATCCCACACACCTTTCCAACAAAATATTCTTGAAGTTAATTCATAGAACATTTTTTAAAGATAGGGATATTACAAAATAGATTGCTGGAAGTGTTTGGCAATGTATTTCTACAGTGTTTAGGCTACATTGTATGTTCTTCTAGGTGAAGCATGCTAATGCTGGGGAGTGGAACACTTTTGCCACCCAGTGTCAACATTTAGCACAACCAGTTATCCTGGAACATTCCTTTTTCTCAATCTTTAGATGACTCCTTCAAACTGTGGCAGTGCAGAGTTTCACACTGACAACGGCAGCCATCCCTTTGACCTCCTATGTGAGGTGCAAATTTTATAGCAGTCAATGCCAGCTTTGATCTATGCACTTGCACCAATTTGAGATTAGATTGACACTGCTCATGCTCATTATGGCCAAGATCCAACCACAAAGAAAATCATTTCATATTCAGCAAAATTCAAACTCAGCCAGGTACAGAAAGACTTGTTTCTAATCCATTGCACCCATCAAACTAGCAAGCAGTAGGGAGGCATAGATTGTATGCTTTGTGCTTCTATCATGAAGACTAACACACTATGAGCAGAGCTTCATAAACGCTGCTGTTATGTTTGTTAAGTCATTTTGTGCTTTAATTCATCATGAAATTGCTTTCTTCCTAGTAGAGAATTAAACTTGCTGTATTTAATCACAGGTCCTGTACAAATCATTGTACTCATTCACAGCTATGCCCTAAACCTCATCAATGTCACCCTGAATCCCTGCAGTGACTGGTTTGCAGGATTAAACCCAGAACATGAATGAATGGAATTGGATGCCCCAGAAATTTCCTCTAATTAGCCTAGATTTCCAATCAGGTTTGATGACATTCAGCCTTAGTGGAAGGCCTTTTAAGAAATGCTCTCCTTATATTAATCAAGTGGAGGTGAACACATTATGGATCAAGCACTGGCTGATATTAATGGAGATGTCTGCAGGCTTAGCCGTTGCTTCCTCCAGCCAAAAGGACCTGGTAAGAGACATAATGACTGAGGGGTTGGGGGCAGTTGTTGTGTGGGGTGGAGTTGTGGAAAAGTTTGGGATAACAAAAAAAAGACAAAAAAAGAAGTGTTTTGATTCTGTGTGTTTGTGTATTGAAAAATACTTGCAATATATTTGATCTGAATCACTACACTGAAGAAAATGGTAGCTGATTCAAAAATTCATTTTTAAAACTGAACTGTTAGCATAAGAAAAACAAACAAACAAAGTCTTTTAGTACAGGATAGAATTAGAGATTTCTCCGCCATCATTGCAGAGTGAGTTTGTTTTAAAACATTTTTTTCCTGTAACACGTGAATTCTTAATTTGTGCATTTTCCAAGCAGAAATTTGCAATGAATACAACTTGTTCAAAAGGTTGTAATTTCCCAGTCTGACATACCTTGCATTATCAATTAGATCCATTCATAGAATACTGATATGTTTAAAAGCAAGCTTAAGTAACAATTTTTAAAACAACTTAAATCCATATTCTGTACCTTGCAAAAGCATGAACTATTTAAAGGAAAGGAACTTAGAGGGGTAGACCCAAAAGAGCAATGATGATGGAGGATTTTTGAAGTAGAATGTACTGGAGTGGGGATAAATCCTGATCCCAAAAGAATAATATGTGACAGATTAGCCTTTAATAGTGAAACAGGGGAATAAAGGAAAAACAATAATCCAAAGAAATGGGAGATGGTACCTGGGAGGCATAAGTGGAGAATGTTTTATAAGGGTCTGAAAGGGTTAATGCTGAGGATTGCCTTATGCACCATCCACTATGATGGTAGCAAGTGGGCTTTTCAGTGAACAGATCAAGACCTTGAAGGAGTGAGACCTATCATCCAGCTTTCTCCTCATACTCTCTGTACAATGTCTATCACAACAGTACAAAAGGTATTCCTAGGTGGTATCATGAAATAATCTTCGTCTTGTTTAAACCAAGAGCCTCTTGTTCAACTCCCAAGTGTTTACCTCTACCGCTACCATCCATACCAAGAGAGAATTTTTTTAATTGTTCCTTTATAATTCAGTCATGGAACATTGTTGTCACTGGCTGGCCAGCATTTATTGCCCGTCCCTAGTTGCCCCTTGAGAAGGTGGTGGTGAGCTGTCTTCTCGAACCGCTACAGTCCACGTACTGTAGGTAGACCCACAATGCCATTACGGAGGGAATTCCAGCATTTTGGCACAGTGACATTGAAGGAATGGTGATATATTTCCAAGTCAGGATGGTGAGTGGCTTGGAAGGGAACTTGCAGGTGGTGGTGTTCCCATATATTTGCTGCCCCTGTTCTTCTAAATGAAAGCAGTCATGGGTCTGGAAGATACGGTCTAAGATGCTTGGGTGATTTTTTGCCAGGCATCTCGTAAATGGTACATACTACTGCTACTGAGCATTGGTGGTGGAGGGAGTGCATATTGGTAGATGTAGTCCCAATCAAGCGGGCTGCTTTGTCCTGGATGGTGTCAAGCTTTGAGTGTTGTTAGAGCTGCACTCATCCAGGGAAGTGGGAATACTCCATCATACACCTTAGTATGCCTTGTAGATGGTGGACAGGCTTTGGGGAGTCAGGAGTGGAGTTACTTGCTGCAGTATTCCTACCTCTAACTTGTTCTTATAGCCAGTGTTCATATTGCTATCTCAATTTCTGATCAATGGTAACACCCTAGATGGTGATAGTGGGGGAGTAATGGTAATGCCATTGAATGTGAAGGGGCGGTGGTTAGATTCTCTCTTGTTGGAGATGGCCATTGCTGGAATTTGTGTGGCATAAAACATTACTTGCCACTTTCAGCCCAAGTGGTGGCAGCAAATCCATCTTAGAGTGAACAGCAGTCCACAGAGTCCAAGCAACATCAACAGCAATGGTACAGATTGTCCATCAATACAGTGCGATGAAGGCTGGTGCAGATTTCAAATGATGAGGAGGGTATTGACTTTCAATTTTCTGAACCACAAGGTTAGCAGTGTAAGTAGACAACAACAAAATGATCTTACATTAATTATATGTAAAGGCTACGTGAAAATAGATAGCAATAAATAATGGTAAATTGTTGCATGACTGTTATTTTTACCTGAAGTATATATATGAACATAATGGTCATATATATAAATCACTATATTCAAATAATTCTTATTGTTCCATAGACTTCTCAGCATTTCACCAGTCTGTCGATTCCTCCACAGAAAACAGCAACCAAATGGAAAGTGAGTCAGTGTTTTGCTTATTTTTGCATCTAGTTTCAGAGAATGTGGTCCCATCCCCTGCAAGACCCCAGAAATAATTAAGATTTTTAAAAATGTTTCGATGAACTTCAGAATCAGGATTTTTAGGATGGCAGAGTTTCTCTTCCCATCTGCCAAAGTGTCAGCAGCATGATTCCTATTGTCCCACAGTTATTAAATGGGAATTTTGCCCTGCACTAAGAAAGTGCTGCACATAGTCCTCAGAGTTCACATCAGCATGGAGAGCTCCGAGGGAAACGAATGCCTTCAGGAACCAGATCTTGTGGAGGAAGAACTCCATGCAGAAAGGAGGCTTTTGATGGGTGTGTCCTCACACTGACATTTTTTGCCCGAAACCTGAACAGAACACTTTCCAAGCTTCCTCCTGCCACGATCGCCTCCCACCAGCCTGATAATTGGAGCTGGGCAGGAAATAGCCCTTAGGTTGTCATCAATTGGTGACTGAAGGGTCTCAGTTGAGGTAAGTGAGTAGTTTAGGCCTTGCCCATCGTCATGTTAGAAAATGAGAAAAAGGGGTTAATCTACCTTGGAGTCAGGAGGCCTAGGTTCTAGTCCCACTTGCTCCAGAGGTGTATAATAACATCTAATAAGGATCTTGTGGTACAGCGGTAGTGTCCCTACCTCTGGACTAGAAAACACAGATTCAAGTCCCACTTGCTCCAGAGGAGTGTCATAATATGTCTGCGCAGGGTGATTAATAATATCTAAAATTGTGAAGAAGTCCGGATAGGCAGTTCTGGGAAGAGAGAGAATGCTATTGGAGGAATTTTAGTTTTCTCCCTTCAACCTGCAAACTCTGCTGGGGAACATAAAATTTTTGCCCACATTTGATTTAATGCTCAGTCTAAGCTGAAGCTGATATGAGAAATTGAGGGAGTTTATGGAAAAAAATCTTGATTGCGACATGTTCCCATTTGGTTTTCAGTGTTCAGCAATTTTTCATAAACACAAGTTCGATTTGTTTCCCTATAGCCAGGCTATATAAAACCAGCACATAATGAAAGATTCATAACGTATTTACAAGAGCACTGAATGGATACATGCTGACACCTTTGACAACAGTTATCACAAAGAGAAAAAATGGGAATGCTAACAGAAATTTGAGAGATAAGAGATCAGAGTGGGAGTGAAAAAGACCGCTAAACACGTGCGGCTTGCTCTCATCCAAATACTCTCTTGGCATCTAATCAGACTATTTCTCATCCTATGCAGGTTAGGGAGGGGATGGAGTTTAACCCACCCAAGTGTGTAGGCTTCAATCACACTGGTACATTAAAAAAAATAAATGCAACCTGCCTCCCAGTTGACCACTTTTGCTTTGAATAGAGGCCAGGTTGGGAGGGATGGGAAACCAACTTGCTCACAGGATTATGTTTGTTCACTTTAATCCTATAATGAGGCTGTGTGTCTCAGAATTTACCACCTTTCTAAATTTAACCTGGCAAATAAATAGAGGCAAGAATTACTGGATCCAGGAGCTACTTATCCCCTTTGCAACGCACTCTTGAATCCAATTCACTGATTTCATCGATTTATTGCGATTGGACACATCCTTTCCAATTCCATCCAGCATTGGCTCTTCCAAGCATCTCCCCCTCTCCCTCTTACTTTTAATCGCTGAAGCAATTTCGATTTACCCCCTTCCGATTGCTCAGATCTTCTTCCAATACATTTATAATCTCCCCCTACCAAAAGCTCCTTCCAATCTCCCCCACTGCCTGATCCTTCATGATATAGATATAGATTTGGAATCCCTACAGTGTGGAAACAAGCCCTTTGGCCCAAAAAGTCCACACTGACCCTCACAGTATCCCACCCAGACGCATCCCCCTATAACCCACCTAATATACACATTCCTGAACATTACAGGCAATTTAGCATGGCCAATCCACCTAGCCTGTACACCTTTGGACTGTGGGAGGAAAGTGGAGCACCCGGAGGAAACCCACGCAGACACGGGGAGAATTTGCAAACTTCACACATACAGTCGCCCGAGGGCGGAATCGAACCGGTGTCCATGGTGCTGTGATCTCCACCAAGATGTTTGATCCCTCTTTGCCTTCCATTCCCCAGCTTTGGACTGGTGCTAAAGACCTATCTTCAATGGTCAGCCTCTCAATCCATCTAGCTATGGCCAGAAAACAGTCAGTCAAAAATACTAATCAAGTCATGCTATTAAATTTAATTAGATGCAAGGGAAACTTGTTTTCCAGATCTCAAAAATCCACCCTACTTCCAGCCTAATATTACAGCCCCTATCTTTTCTCTTTGTTGAACTCAAAACTCATCCAGTTCCCCGTTACATTCCCACAGTCAAAAGTCACTGTACTAAATTGGTAGAATTACTGAACTGTGGAATATACTAAGTGTGAAGAAGTTAAGCGTATGGGAAAGCCTTGGGAATACTTTTATTCAAACCACTGCTTCATTTTATAAATGGAAATATCAATCCATGGAATTTCATGCTTTTTAAACAATCTTTTCAGTTTTCCTTGCATGCCACACAATTACAACAATGAGGAATATTCCAGACGATCCTAAGCAAAATATAGTTCAAACTAATCCAAGACATCCTGTGAAGCTACCCAGTTCTGGGAAATCTTGTTACAGACCAGGAATCCTACAACAGTAGCCTGCCTTCCAGAGATTGACTTGGAATTAGTACCCATTGTTTCTCAAAAGGTTCGTTTGGATGCTTGGGGATTTTTCCACTCTATGAATGCAGATGAGAAAGGTGGCAGGGAGGTGTTCTGGCTTGAACATGCTCGTAAGAAAATTGTGTTACAAGTTATTGGCAAAGTTCTGTCTGAGATTATTTTATAAAGGACCAGAACTTCTACAAAAAAAGTGTTTCAAACTAAAAAGTACCAGTCCTGCTTATTTCATGCTTTAAGTTTAGCCGACTGTTTCTTTGTTCTGCCGTGTCCTTCTGACCTGGTTTTGCATGATTTCTCCATTATCAATTTACTTCATTAAATTAAAAACTTGGATCATATCCATTCTGTTTCACAGCAAGCTTTTATGAGCACTCTTCATAACTCAGTGATCTCAAGCCTGTAATGGCTTTGATACTTTCCTCTGAATCCTTCCATTATAAATTTTTGCCAATACAATGACTTTCATTCATACACAGCACATCACACACGTGTTTTGTACAAATTGATTCTCTTTTGTTCTGAAGATAATAACTAATGATTGAACAATTGAAAGCTCAACACCTCACCTTAACAGCTAATCTTGATCTTCAAACTTTGACAGTCATCATACTGAGCAGGGTAGACACTTTCTTCACCAAATTAATGCATGACTAGCATTGTCATTGACCAGTGATCAAAAGCAGGTTGGTGTTATTGCTTTCCCAGCCCTACAAGTCAGTCTAGTGTGTTGTTTGCCTGAAAACATCAGGATTTAGCAGGGAGCATTTCAATTTTATACTGATATTTATGCACTAAATTACTAATAAAACAGATTCAAATGTATGATTATGTTACTCAACATCACTTGCAATTTCCAAACTGGACCACACAAGGTATGGAAACACTGAGCCCTCACTTTATAGATTTCTTTTTGTACTCATGTGGTTTGTCACAACTTTGCATTACAGCACTGTCTTATACTGTGTCTTTATTGAACTGGCTGTAAGACGGATGGCCCGAGTGAGTACCTCATGATAGAGGTTATATGATCCCTATAAGCCAGGAGGTAGATTAGAACTGTGTTGCATTTCTAACCTAAACATTTCCCTTTTCGTAAAAAAAATTGTATGCAACATTCACATTGTTATTTACCCAAAGGAGCCATTATGTACTTCACTGTTCTCATGTGTTAACGGTTTGTTATCGTCAGTCTCTCGGCATGACTTAAAGATCATCAGGCATAATGGTGATCTCATAATGGTCCATGTGCATGTAAATCATTGACTATTCATCTTGGTGATATTCCATCTTTGATCAATGTTGTTTCCCATGTTGTGTTGTACTCATTGTTGGTTCACTTCCATTGATGGGTGCCTTGGACCTTTGGGACTGATTATTGATCAGTGCAAATATGATGGGTTTGCATCATCCTGATCAGCTGCCAGCAGGTGAGGAACGGCTTCTCTGGTTGTGCAAAAGAGCTTGCAGTTGTAATGGTATATCTAATTTATCACACGCACCATGTATGATCAGGGTGACAACTGTTCTATGCAGATGCTAGTGAGTTAAGAAAAAGTATTTGAATTGTATTGCCTTGTGGTCAGGCTTGACTATCACTTTGTCTCTTCCAAGTAGGTATTGAAGAAAATCTTCACAAGCACAGAGAATGGTAACAAACTGGGTAAGAATTTTGCTAAGTGGTTGACAAATTCAGTGGGTCTTTTTTACATTTGTTGAGCGCTGCATCACTGCAATAGCTTTCATCTTTTCAGGATCTGGGCGAAGACACTTTGATGTGAATGCATAAACTACGGACTTGGCATCAGGCATATTTAGTTGCAATTTTTTCTTATTCCCCTTCAGGTTCATCTGGTGAGCTGCCTAGCTGTCACACTAGAATTTGATAATCATCAGCAATAACTTCTTTGTGTATCTTACAAAGATCTTTGTTAGTTTCCAAAAGAAACCTGTATTTGATGGAATGACACCTAACGTCCTACCACTTAAATATTTCAATTAAGATTGCAAGAAAAAACAGCTTCAACAAAATGTGTCTTTTTTTAGCAATACTCAAGTTCTGTACAACTAAATGACTATATCCATAAACCAGCAAATCATTCACGTCAGGTAGATCACTAACTATTTCATTGTGTCTGAATTGATGTTCCTCTGGAGTCATGGAAATGCCAAAGAACATGCACACAACCTTCTGCATCTCCCAAATAGTGTCCAGAATGTAGGTTGAAAGAAATTGCTTTCATTCAGCTTCGCTTGCTAGTAGCCATCCCTCACGTACAGGTTAGTGAAGACTTTTGCTTCTGTAAGTGGCAAAATTCCTTTGATTGTTGGCATGCAGTAATGAGATCTCTTCAGAACTCTATTTAAATACTTTGGGTAGATATACACTCAGATTTCCTGGTTATTTCACTATTACCATGTTGCTAATAGAGAACTTATTGGTGGGCATAAATCTTGACCAATACAAACCATAAAGGTAAAAGGATAACCAAGGAAAGTGTAGGGCCCATTAAGGACCACAGTGGTAATTTGTGTGTTCTATATGATGTGCATACAAGTCATGGAGGAGGACTGTGATATACTTAAACAATTTAAGTATTTCTTAAAGAAATTAATTTAGTAATTTACTTAATTTAACTAAGAGGAGATTCTGATTAGCTGAGGGGCAGGAAACAAAGATTGAAGGCTGAGGGTTTTTGTTTGTCTGGAAGCCTGTGTCCAGTGGGGTTCTGCAGGGATCAATGTTGGGTCCTTGCTCTCTGTGGTATATATAAATGGTTTAGATATCAATCTCGGAAGGTTGATCAGTAAGGTCGTGAATGGTATAATAATTGATTGGGTGGTAAGTACTGATGAGCCTTAGATTGCAGGGCAATACAGATGGGCTGATCAGTGCAAACAGAATTAAATCTGGATGAGTGTGAGGTGATGCACTGGGGCTGGTCAAACAAGGCAAGGGAATATATTATGAATGGTAGGACCCTGGGAAGTACCGAGGTTTATTAAGGTAGCAGGAGAGGTAGACAAAATGTCGTTTGGAAAACATACTCTCTATGCTTCAGCTAATAAAGTTAAGAGCAGGGAGGTTATGCTGGAACTGTATTAAACATTGGTGAGGCCACAGCTTTAATATAGGAACATGAGAAGTAGGCCATTTGGCCCCTGAAAGCTGTTCTGCCATTCAATAAGACCATGGCTGATCTGTGGCCTAATTGTATATGCCTGCCTTGGCCCATATCCCTTGATACCATAACTTAATGAAAAATTGTCTCCCTCGGATTTAAATTTAACAGTTGAATTATCATTCTTCTTTAAATGAGTCAGAATTCCAAACCTTCACTATTGCTTGCATGTGGAAGTGCTTTCTAAATCTCTCCTGAATGGCCTGGCCCTAATTCTTAGACTATGCCCCCTGGTTCTAGAATCTTCAAGTGGAAATAGTGTATTTTTATCTACCCTGTCTTTCTTGTCGATATCTTTAAGACCTCAATTAGATCACCCCTTAACCTTCTAAATTCTAGAGAATAAAGACCTAATTTGTCTAATCTTTCCTCACAAGTTAACCTCTGAAGTCCTGGTATCATCTTTGTAAACTTCTGATGAACTCGCTTCAGGGTCAAAACATTGCTCCTAAGATATAGCTCCCAAATCTGCTCTCAGTACTCCAAGTAGGGTCTAACTTGAGTTTTGCAAAACTTGAGCATAATGCCTGAATCCCTTTAGATATGAAGACCAATATTCCATTAGCCTTCTTGACCATATTCTGCACCTATCTGTGGTATTTTAAAGAGCTATGCACTTGAACCCCAAATATCATTGGACATCCATTTTAATTTAACCCTTTTAAAAAGTATTGATCTTTTATTTTGCCAAGCAAAATGAATAACTGCACACTTGTTTATATTAAAATCTGCCATAGCTTTGCCCATTCACCTAATCTATCAACATCCTGTTGTAATTTTATGCTGTCATCAACACAGTCTACAATGTTGCCCAATTTTGTGTTGTCACCAAATTTGGATATTTGTCTTTTTATGCCATTATCCAAGTTATTAATGAATATTGTGAATTGTTGAGGGACCAGCACAGGTCTCTGCGGGATACCACTAGTCATATTAATCCATTATTGTGTACAGTCCTGGAATCCACATTTGATGTAATTGCACTGGTGAGAGGGTGGAGGAGGTTTATCAGGATGTTGCCTGTGTGGCAACTCCTGGTCCTATGATGCTGCTTGGCCTGCTGTGTTCATCCAGCTCTACACCTTGTTATCTCTGTTGCCTGTGTGGGACAGTTTTAGTTACAAAGAAGATTGGACAGACTGGCGTTATTTTCCTTGGAGCAGAGAAGATTGGAGGGGGTATACGATAGAGATGCATAAAATTATGAGGGGCATAGATCGGGTAGACAGGAAGGAACTTTCCCCTTGGAGGGATCAATTATCGGGGAGCATAGATTTAGGATAAAGAACAGAAGGTTTAGAGGGGATATGAGGAAGAATATTTTATTCAGCAGGTTGTGGGAATCTGGAACTAACTGCCGGTAAAAGTTGTGGTGGCAGAAACCCTCATAACATTTACAAAGTATTTAGATGTGCATTTATGATGCCAAGGCTAAAACACTGTGGGCAAAGTGCTGGAAAATGGAATCAGAATAGTTAGGTGGTAAGTACCTACGTAAATAAGAATATTTATTTGTTTCTAATTTTTCCCATTCATTAGATCACTATCCTATATAAATATTAATTGCAGCTATAAAATATAATAAGTTAGTCATTACAATCATTAAAAAACAACAGGTATTTTTCTTCTGTTTTGACTAGCCTTTTCTAGGGATTATGAATCTTCGATTATCTATATAATTTGATCTATATGCAATGATCTACATAATTTGATAGCACCTTCTTTTGACACTAGACCCTTTCTTTTATATCTGTGGTTTTCTAAAAAAACAACAGGAATATTTGGCTAGTAATTAACAAAGTGTTAGCTCAAATCTTTGCATGCCTGGCACATTGGCAATCTAATGAATTGGATTCTGACAGCTTTAACTCCAGTCTAGACAATTTCACAGCAAATTAAAAGCATTCTGGAAGAAGCTTGAAATAATTTTACTAGGACTGGAAGTTTCCTTACACCTTGACCAAATGACAGCGAAGAATTTCAAATTGATCCTTTGAGACATTCAAACAACGGGAAAGGAAAGGATCAATTCTTACAGCTCAAAGATTCTGAAACAGTATGAAGTGGGACAATTGATTAAGACTGATATTTAGATGCACATTAATAGCCTTAGAACAGACAAAATGTAACAAAATCATAGGGATGTAGACAGAGTAGAGAGAGAGAGAAACTGTTACCATTGGTGCAAGGAATGAGAACCAGAGGGGCACACACTTAAGGTAATTAGCAAACAAAGCAATGGAGACATGAAGATAAACCACTTCACAGAGCGAGTAGCTAATATCTAGAATACCCCGTCTGGCAGTGCGCTGGAGGTATAGTCGATTTTTGTCTTTCAAAAGAAGAAACCAAATCATAATCTGAAATGAAAACAAATAAGTTGCAGGGCTTACGGGGGAAAGGGAGGTGAGTAACACTAGATGTTAGTGCCAAAACAGCAATACATGATGGGCCGAATGGTCTCCTACCGTGTTGTAAGCATTTCATGCTTCCACGTGGATTAGACAGCGTTTCTCATATCATCATAGATGGCAAACTTGAATTATCAATGAAAACCTACAACTGCACTGAACAAATTTTAGGAACAAGTAAAATCAATGAATCCAACTCTTCATAAAAAGATGAAGAGAATGCTTTCACAAAGCATATCAGTGAAAATAGAAAATTGCTTATAATTAGATCTGCCTTTTGCAGTTGTAGGTATTTCAGTACAATATGAGAACTAGAATAAACTTCTCATGTATATTGTATAAGAGATTGAGAAGAATTTGATTATATCAGTGACTTTCTCTTTACACAATAAAATCTTGTATGCAAATGTCTGCACAAAAGAAATGTGCAAGTATCTGATCTTGCTATAGGCAAGTCCCACTGAAATAATAATTATAAAATGACTGAACTCCGCAATCCCAAAGAGTGGCACCATGGAGTCAAAGCTGCTGATCTCAACTGTATGAATATAAAAAAGGTAACAAATGCAACCACAAGAGGAAACACTGAAAGGTGTCACTGTTGCCAGCTGAATACAGATGTAATTAGCAGATGTGCAGTGGAAAAAAAAAGTCTTTTGCTTGTCATATCAGTGCATAGCTCTGGGAGACCAAGAAAAGAACTTTGGATTGAATAGAAGTTTTCCAGTACTGAAAACAATTTGAGCCCTAAAAATAAGTTTAGTATGCACAATCCTATTAAATAATTGGCAAAATGTGATAAACGATTCACACAAATGATTTTTTCTAGCTAGTCTTTAAAGAGGATAAACCACTACTAACTGAAGAGAAAATTCCAAAAGAATTATTATTGACTTAACATCATTGCATTTTTTTCTCACTTAATTGCTCTTGATCTATTTTTAATAGATCATCAAGGGAACTGGTTAGTTGATGTTAGTGACTCAGACAACAGAAAGGAGTTCATTAGCATAGATAGCTGAAATGGCAAAATTGCTGAATCACCCTGTTTATAAATGAGTTTAAATGATGTACAATCACAGTAAGTTCTCCCAACGAGGTCCCAAGATAATCTTAAGTGCAATCACTGGTTTTTATTTAGAAATAAGATGTATGTAGAAAGGAAGGAATTTAAAACCTAAAAATTATTTTAATATTTGCATTTGTTAAGTGTTTAGGATTGCAATTCACTTTTCAATGTGAGTTTGAAAAGCTTGCAAACATACTTCATTGTATGAACTTTCTAACTGGCTGAATGGAATGATATTTTCATTTGTTTTATGCAGGGTTTTAACTTCTTCCATTGGAATACATGGATACACTTTGTGTGAAGTTGATTGCTTTGAAGGGGAGTACATTGATACTTTAAATTTATGACTGTCATGTGCATCGCGACCAGTGCATTATTTGGAAATTGAAATAATTGAAATAATAAGCTGCGGTTAAGCTGGTGTGGAAAACCATCAAACGCAATTCCTAATGAGTTTAGGATCTTGCTGCATGGTTCACCACCTATCACAGAGCACTGGGACGAATATATTAGCTTCCACCATCACTCGGACTTGCGATTATAGGAGCTAACTCTGCATTGTGCAGCCTTGCACTAAAAAGACTGTAGATTAACTAATTCCTCCCAGGTATACACCTACGTCTGTAGGGTTTTGATCACATTTTGTATGAAAAAAAAAGTTACACTTGCTATTATTGGGAAATAATGCACTTTCATATTTGCATCAGTGACAGTTGCACTAGTTGTGCTTTTATGTTGAAGGTGGAGAGTCCCACTCTAAAGAACAGCCCCATTCAATATTTGATTGATTTACAGGAATTATGAAGGAGAAAGAAGAACTGGACAATCTATAGGACCAATGTCTAATCTGGTACCACCTGTTTACTCCGTCACTACAAGTTGAACACACTCTTTGTGTAGATGTTAATACATCAAAAGAAGCAATCCATTATTCTCCCATTTTGTTGCATTTTCTTCATATCATTGTATATTTCTTCCATCGCAAGCACAATCCAATCCAATGTTGATTTGGTTCTATTAAGAAAACATTAAAAACCACACAATGCAAACCTTGTAATTTTGTGATGCATCATTTAAACCTACTACACTATCATTTACAGATTGAAGAATATCTGACCACAGCAACTTGGATTTTTATGTCCATGCTCCCTATATTTCCCTTCTTCCCTTGAAAAAAAGTCTGCGCTAAAAGAATGCCAATAAATGATTGCTTTCAGCTCGTGTTGATCAGTATATTGAATCAATAATAAAATAGGATACTCATGGGATCATATGAGAGTGTTAAACATTTATTCCAATGAAGTGCAAAATTAATCAGATCTAACTTTGTCTTTGACCCAGATCCTAAGAAGTCATGTGGAGCCAGTCACCATGATGACACCAGTTTGATCAACGTGTCATTATGAGATTGAACAGTGATTCAAAACCTTTCATCTGCTCCCATTTTATGATGATGACATACTTCTCAGTTACATCGCATGACCTCATGAATTCAGTACATGCAAAGCAAATTCACAGAACACAGTATTTTGGTGCAGAAAAATCGCACCATCTTTTTCACTTTTGACTACACTTGGTGATGCAGGAAGCTGATATGAGGATAGAGGAAATGACTTCTTGGACTCTCTCACACATTTAAAAATCTGTGTAAATGGAAGTTTTACATCTGGCACACTTCCAACACATTCAAAAATCTGTTGGGTACAAAGCATGCTTTTTAAGAGTGTATGAAATGTAAGCTAATCAAGATAAATTAAACATTAATTTCAATCCCTTGAAAAAATAAATTCCATGCGTAAGATGGCAAATCACCCCTGATGTAGTTTCAGCAGCTATCTTGGTTCCCTAGTCATTTGACTCTCTACCTTAAATTTAAATTTTTAATATCATAAATATATAAAAATTAACAACATTGAACCAAAGTCACAAAGCACATTTTTCTGATTTCACAATGCAAATTATTTTGACCTTGAGATAGTGCAAAATGAGTAATAATAAATCAGCATCTCCCTTTGACATCAATGAAAATCAAATGTCAGATCAGGAGAGATGTAAAACTTGCTGCCAATTCCTTATCTCTCACTTTGGTCCAATGCACTAAGTCAAAACTATCTCCAAAAGGGATCGTCCAATGCAGGATATGTAAATGCCATGTAGCAATACCGACAGAACTATAAAGTTCCGCAGTGGAACATCCAGCCCTCCATTCATAGTTTTCAACTGTTTCTGTGTTTTAATTTTAGGAAGTTCTCAAACCCCACACACTTCTTCTTCCTCCTATACCTGGTCTTTTCCCTCCCACAGAGTTGATCATACCCAGGCCTGAACTCTGCTACTTCCTTCCAGATTTTGTCCCACACATGCGACATGAATGAGTACTGGGCAGTACGATCTTCACCTTCTGCCAGAGTCGAGCATAAAATCAGCAGTTATCCCATTGCACACAAATAAATTTCGTATTTTAAAATTTACTTGGCTGTTTTCTGATTAGTTTTACAACACTATTAGAGGCCATTCATTAGGCTGCTCAATTCCTGATAAAAAAATGGCAAATTAGCACATTGCCTGATATAGGCACGTTTAGTGCTCACCTGAAAATTACAACTGAATAGAACACAGGGAATCTAGAATGAGAGGGAGAGAGAGAGACGAGATGAAAGAGAAAGAGACAAAAGTGCTTAAAAATGTATTTAGATAAGCACTGGAACTGCATGAACTAAATGGATACGGCTAAACATTGGAAAGTGAGATTTGGCCAAAGGATGGATAGCAAGTTGGAGATCATGATTGTGGGCATGAAAATCTGAAGGCAGCTATCATTCACATTACTCTTGTGTAGTCCAGTGATCCTCCTGGTAAATAATTTCAAAATCTACTTTTCCAGGTCTCACCTGTTTATCCAGCAGGTTTTACTAAGTGAAGCACCCAAGAGCACTTTAACTTATGTACCATGCAGGGCAATTTGTAGAGATTAATGAGACACCTGCCTCATTCAGGTTGTCGTCTTGTCCAACCCAGCAAAAGGCCTTAGAAAATTATTGGTAGAGCTGTGAAGTAAGTCTACCATTTCCATTTTAACTCTGCGACTATCCTCTTCGTCGGGCAGAGGAAAGTTCAAGGGGCAGTGTGTTTTGAATTTTCCACCCTGAGACTTGAGAAATCAACTGGAAAATGCACCTCTGCCAATACTGACATTTAACACTCTCTGGAACACTAACTGACTGAAGATGGGACCTCCATCCACCCTTCACTCAGAAGGAAGTCCTGACTCAGGAAACTATTGATCAATCTGGACAGTGACTCTTCCAATAGTGCAGTGGCAAAGGCTGAGATGACAAGAAGTCCCCAGATTTTACATCTCAGAGTCCAAGACGAGATAAGTGAGTGTGGAATCATGATGAGGAGGAGAAGAGAATAGTAGGAGTGTTGCTGGAGATTCCAGAGGATGGAGTCTATGAGTGTAAGTAGTAAACATCTATGGAGGACAGACCCTATTGTGGAGGCAGGGTCTGGAAAGGTAGCCTTTAAGGATGGGGGACAGACCTTCTTTCCTGTTGGATGCCTGATCAGGGTAATATGTGAGGTTTCCCCCACCTCCTGCCAATATGTAGAAAGTTGGAAATTCAGACTGGATGGGGGGAAAAAAAAAAAAGAGCCCTTAATTGATCTTTAATTGCCACTTAAAAGGCCTTGATTGGGTCAAGGGTGGCCCACCTTATTATAGAATTATGGACAAGTTGAAATAGTCAGGTTAGCAATATGCAAACTCATCAATGGGGATCATGCAATTCAACCCCAAGGTTCCTCCACACAAGATTTTAATTCTTTATACAGGTAACATCACAGGGAGCAACTCTACCATGCATTGTCAGTGTTACTGAACAGTAAATCTAAAAATAATTTCAGCATCTCAGTCTCTTGCTGTTCCTGATGGTACACTAAGCATTGGCCATCAGCTGCATTAGGCAGAGTTGAGTTATATGCATTTTTCAGCGACACCATCCAAGCACTAGAGCAAAATGAAAATCATCTTCATGTGTCAGGTGGGTCATTTAATTCAAAACCATAAATTGTCTTAAGTCAATTTTCACTATAAATGTGTGTGGAGGAGGTGTATGATTTTTAAGTTCAGTCAATTTCATGAATGTTCATAAGATTAATACAGATGAGAAAGACTATTCATCCATGCTGACTCTTTCATTTAGAGAGTTAAAATCACAGTACACCATTTCAACACTTGAATAGTTCCAATTCTCTGCCTGGAAATTCTTTCCAATTGTTGATTATAGATTCTATGAAAGAATTCTTCCAGACATCAATCTCAAACTTTCCTTTCACCGGTTTGAACCTGTGCCCTACAATCGTAATCTCGCCTTCAAGAATGATGAGCTTTCCTATACTGGTTAGGCATGCAATATTTACCCTAGTGTGAATTTTGTTGGTTTCCATGTTTCAAGGCTAAAGAATGTCAGTTTGTTCAGCCTACCAACATGAATCAATCATTTCACTAAACTCATGCCTCTTCTTGATCCCAGGGCTAGTACATTGCTCTTGCATTTAGGTGACCAACACAAGACACAACACTGACCAAAGCATAGTACAGTTTCAATACAACAGCCAATAATGTATCTTTTCCTGTTTTAGCTATAGCTCAGCATTCTGTCCATTTTATTAATTGCTGCTCCAAAATAGCTTGACACTGTAAATACCAAATCAAATAACACTCCAGAATAAGCTTTCAACCTAATTCTTAGTCAGTTCTATATCATTCAAATAACATGTATATCACCTAAGTTTTCTTCCAATGTGCATACCTTTATTCAATTTCATGATTTTATATATTTACAGTTATTTAGTTGCTGGTGTTGAATTAATTGCTTCCTTCAACTTGGCTTCTGCTTCTAATTTGATGTTGTTATCTATAAACTTGACATGACCTCAAGCAGATTTAAAAGTATATAAGGCTACAGCACTGGGACAAATAAAGCTTCAGTGCTTTTCTGATACATTTAAGTACATATTTATTAACAGCCCCCAAAACACTTACAAAGTATAAAATTATACACTATATCTTTGTATACGTGCGTGTACCCTCCAGCACAGAAACTTGTAATTTAATAGACAGCAATATTACAGACAAGTAATAAAATCTGTATTTTGAACATGGTATAATGTATATAAAAGGTAAATTTGTGGAATTCTAAGTTCATTTGATGTTGTTATGTTCAGAAACTTACAGAATTACTAACTGTTAAAATTTCAAAAAGACCAAGAAGTTACATCAATTAAATTAACAGTTCAACACTATGCCCAGGTTATGTAATGAAATAATTGCTACAGGAATTATTGCTGACAGTTCTCAAAGGACTAAAATTAAAACTTGTTTCCTCTTCCTGCTTTAGGAACTGTTGCCTGTTTGCTTCAATGCATCTGCCTCATTAATGGAATATTAAATTCCTTAAAGAATATAACAAAGGATTCATCGAGCTACTCGCAGTCACAAATTGAAAGAGCTTGCCAGATACAGACACAGCATGAATGAATTGACGGCTGGGGTCCAGAAATGTTCGCTGTAACTTTCATGAGGTCACTGACAGAATATATTATCTCATAGAGTATTAATCAGGTCACAGTCTGTTTTCAGCACCTGCTTAAATGGCTTATTACATTTAATAAAGATATTTAACTTTAATTTTGATTCTTTCATTACAGAAAGTCTGAGCAGTTCACTCAGAGCAGCAGAGTATGAAAATAATGGATTTTCTCGCACTTGATTCATTCTCCATTGCAGACGTCAAATTTTGAATCTTTCAACTTCACAAACATTCAGTCAAAGAAAGCTACATACAGAAGCAGAGGACCTGATGATCCAATTTAAGGCTGGTTTCTAGCCATAAAATAGTAGCTAGTTAAACCCCGTAGTCCTGGTGTCTTACGCATTTTGGACAACTAAACTAAAAAACTGTTTTTCTCTCATGCATTGTTCCAGAAAAAAAGAACACTTGAATCTCTTCAGAGTCATTCATTCTCCTTTGTATAACAGACTGCAACTGAGCCATTCTGATAAGTAAAGTTGATGAAACAAAAAAAAATCACATACAAGTCATATTAATACCTGCTTGTCTGTTAGCGCAAGCTATTTATAGCTAATTTCCATTGGATAGCATATTTACATTTCAATTTTCATTCAAAGCTCCCAATGTTAATCATGAAATACCTGGCTTATAGATTGATATATAAAACTTACCAAAAGTATGGGGTAGAAATTCATCTCGACCGTAATGTAAAACAGGTGGCATTGGATCAATTGTCTGTTATTCAGTTCCATTGACTGCTATAGAATTAAATACCAGGCGCTGAATGTAACAGGCAGCCAATCCCATACCACCCACTTTTTGTTACCGCCCAAGACGAATTTCTATCCTGTTTTATTAACACATTAATGTCCATTATGGAGAATGCAGATTAAAATCTGGTTTTAGAATACAGCCTGCCTTCAACTAAAGCTTGTGAAACAAAAAGCTCATGTAGGCACCTTTAAATTACTAACCATTAAGACCATGGATTATTCAATATTAAATTCCATACATGTTTTAAATAGTCTAATTTTCAGTTTGTATTTAATCCATTTATGCAATGCATACATATAATTTAAAAGCATACATGCACACTGTTAAAACTTGAATTTTAAAGAAAATAAGAATGATACCTTGATACAATGATGCAACACATAAGGAAATATTAACTTCAAACAACTGAGTTTATTCTCTTTCATTAACTGTATTTTCAGTTCCATTGTAATGCTACATTCTTAGTTACAAGACATAATAGTGTTTTGTGTTTTTACCTTGAAATGAGCAATTAGGTATGAAGCAATTGGTCCTTCAGCATCCCACAAATGCCTAAAGGATTCAGGTGTAGTGCACTCCTCAGCTTTAATACCATTCACTTTCACTGCAAGTAGCAGCTTGTGGCACTGTCTCTTCCAAATAAAAGCATCAACATCAACCACTTCATTATCAATTAATCATTTCATTTCCAGTGACCGTCCAGTGATCCAGCAAGAGATACATTTTAAAGTGGAACTCAGTTAAGCTGCATTTAGCTCACAGAGCTCGCCTGCTTCCGCGGTGAAATGCTTGTCACTTCACGAACAGCAAGCTAATAAAACCCTGGCAAAGGAACCACGAGCACAGGCTCTGCTTCACATTATGCACTGGGAGGAGTTTTGTCAGGTGACAACACTGATTCAAACACTGGTGTCTGTGTGAGAACCTGCTGGCCAGTTATTTTTATGGTGTTGGTTACTCATTGCTATCCTGGCACCAGCACATTATTATTCAGTCTTGCTGTTAACAATGAATTGGTTCAAGCTCTCTTAGACAAGAATAGGTATCAAAACCTCAATGTATTATTCTTTCTTAAACAATACTTGAAATCTGTCCATGTTTTATCATAAAATATAGATGCATACATGAACTCTATTATGAATTGGGTTAAAAAGGAAAGCATTTTTTAAAATGGGGATTAAAAGCCGTGGGATGGAGTTTCTGACAAGACAATATGGGTTGCAAAATGTGGTCAGAATTACTGTAGTTTGACAACTTGAATTTTTTGCTTACATTTTCACTCAAGCCTATTTCCAAATATAGGGCTTGGATTTCAGCTTAGGTGATGATACATAATAGGTGGTACTGGAATAGCTGTCAGTTATATGCAGCACTTGATATTCAGTTCTACTGCAATGTTATGATCTCTAAGAAACCATTATCTTTTAGAAAGAAATCCAGATTCTCCATGACCAATAAGAAATTGCATGGTGCGATTTCAATTTTTAAGACTTACCCTAACAAGTAAATTGAAAGCAACATTGATCAAATGTTAAATACAGAAAGAGTTGGGAAATTCAAGATGGCAGCAACTATGGAGAGAGAATTAATAGAACTGTCATCTCTATTAGAATGAAAATTTTGAGCCCAATGACCCTTTTTCACCATTTACATAATAATCATATATACATATAATCAGCTAACATGGATGCTCAAAATTCAATCTCAATGAACATAATATATTACATATTTTAATATGACAAAGAGGTGTATCACAAAATAGTATCAAAGTAAAAGAGCTGAATAACTGAACTGTGGTATGTTCAAAACTGGAAAATCACTGCAAAAAATACCTAGGATATCTCAATCGAACCATAAGCTTGAACCTTTCACAAAACCTAAATAAACTGTGTTATTGAAACTTGAATTCTATCAGTAAAATTAGGTTCAGACATTTAAAACTAAGTCTTGACTGAATAAAGGCCACACAGGTACAGACTGTGTCTGGAGTGACAACAGATTAATTAAATAATGCAAGGTAAACTAGTGGCACTTAATGAAGGCAGAAGTATAATGCTATATCTCCTGTGGTTCTGGCCCTTGCCTCCTGATAGCTGTGGCACCACCTGTTCAAGCGTTCTGTCGATTGATTCTTCTATTAGTGTCTCAAAACACCTCCCATTTTATCCTTTTCTTTTTGATAGTCTACCCTGTTAGTCCATATCCAAGTCTCTCTACCCGTGTGGTTCAGCCTGGTCTCACCATCTCTTTATATTTGAGTTCACAGACCCATTCAGGTTCCCAATTCTTCTTCATGGTTCTTGTACAAGATTCCAAAGGTCACAATTCTGCATAGCATTCAAAGCATTTCTGAACACAAAGAAACTAAATATTTTACAAGATATGAAACCACATTTCCACTTTGTAAGGCATTTTTACACATAGTTAGGCCATTAATCCACTTCTCAACATAATTTTTCAAGGCTGAATTTTTCAATTTTTTTTTGAACAAACATTTGTTTTGTGGGAAGATCAGTTGATGATCCACCATGGCCCATGTAAGTTTTAGGTTGTAAGACCATAAGAGGTAGGAGCAGAAGTAACCGATTCAGCCCATTGAGTCCACTCTGCCATTCAATGAGATCATGGCTGATCTGTTAATTTTCAACTCCTTTCCTGCCTTATCTCCACAAGTCTTGATTCCCTTAATGAATATTCTAATTGAAGTCTTTTTCATCTAATAATGTCACAAGAATCCTTTGGTTGCTAGTTCTATCTAAGATGAATGAGCAGACAATCTGTGGGGAATGTCAGAAGCAGAACAGCGGATCAATAACTGTGCTCTCTGACAATTCACATCTATCGCAATGAAGTGACATGTTATGGCCTCACACAATGTGACATGGAGACTTCACCTACTCGCAGAGTGGAATTTGTCACTGTTTGTCAATGTCCAATGTTAGGAGCTGTTATCGTCTGGTATACTGATCTCTACCTGTTGGAGGATGAGAACCAGCTCTCAGAAACCTCTTCCTATCTCCCCATGGACTATGACTCCACTATCAAACATCAGGATACTGTATCCATGGCAGTCATTCATCTCATTTTATCTGGTGATCTGCCTGCCCAACTGCCTCCAAGCTCATGGTCCCACAACCCCATGCTTCTACCTTCTTCTACCTCCTTCCCAAAATCCTCAAACAGGACTGCCCAGGCAGACCCATTGTTTCTGCCTGCTCCTGCCCCACAGAACCATCTCTTCCTACCACAACTCAATTTTTTTCTCCCCTTGTCCAGCCTCTTCCCACTTACATCTCCAATTCTTCTGACGTTAGTTCACAGTTGCAGGTTCCTCTTCACCATGGACATGCAATCCCTTTACATGTCTGCCCCCATCAGGATGATCTCAGGACTCTCCGCTTCTTCCTGGAAAAAAAGCCTGAACTGTCCCCATCCTTTGCCCAATTGTTGTTCTCTCTGGGCTCCATCTCCATGTATCATTTACTCCAGCCCACTCCACCACCCAATCTTCAGTATACATACCAACATTTTCCTAGCCACAATCAGTTCTGATGAAGGGTCACTGGATCCGAAATATTGGCTATGCTTTCTCTCCACAGATGCTGCCAAACATGCAGAGTTTTTTTCAGCAATTTCCATTTTTGTTTCTGATTTCCAGCATCTGTAGTTCTTTGGTGCTTTTTGAGTCCAATGTCATGCTTTGATATGGTGCTCTGAATAATGTAACCATATGCACATATAAAACAAAGTTGTTATGCTATTGAGAGAGATAAATGTTGGCATCTTTCCACTGTGATAACACCCTTCCCTAAAAAAAACGCCCTTGAACATCACAAACCATGTCACCACACATACAGTCAGGTGTGGAATGTAGCAGCTCTGAAGCATTGGGTTTAGGCGCGCCTCTTAAATTTGATTCTCCTTAGCTCTGTCTATCTGACATGACATGGGGTCAATTGATGCAAAGTACGTAATCTTCATGATTGCATGAGGCCATAATGTGTAATGTTAACAGCTGCCAAAAGAATGACGTTTCAGTAGAATCTAATTTGATATTCGATGTGTGACATTTCAGGATCAATGGATATATAATTAATACAATTGCTTCTAGCACTGGCTCACTTGCAAAGTGTTGTACTTAACCCCTGAAGAGAAGTATAGTGATTTCCTCCATCCACTCACCTATTCAGCATGCAGTGGCACTCATTCTGTCTCATAGGTTAGTTGAGTTTGCAAAGATGACAAAGTTTCAACTTTGTGTCCTTGTGAGTGAGTTTCACGCTCTGCCTGAGACTAACAATCATTCCCCATCCTTCACAATGACTTTTGTGTTACTCTCCCTAAAGGTAAAGTCGCAATAGCCTTACCACACCATAAGGTTACTCTCTCATTAGAGAGAGATAACTGGTGGTGGTTTAACCAGAGGGTCACATGCCTCAGGTGAGGGGAGAGATTGAGAAGGAGAGTCTTTCATGGTAAACTCAGCTGGTATAGGAATTGAATGCATACTATTGACGTTACTCTGCATCTCAAACCAGGCATCCAGCCAAATGACCTGACCTATCCCTCTCCCTACACTCTTGATGACCTTACAGCCTCCCCTTGTTTCTGTTCAGCCTCTTTATCTTACTGATAATGATCTCCCTATACCCCTGAACCCATGATTTTGCAGATTGTCATGCCGTTGTTGGCCCTACACTCTTCTCATATTGAGGCCAGGGTAACTGTGGAATGTGTGAGCCCCTCCCCCACCCTCCTACAGTTTTCTGACCTTCCCGTGGTTTATGGGATTCCACTCTTCTAACTGGAATTGCCCATCACCATCATCATTCCCACAGTGACCCCATCTAATGAACTCCAATCCCTAAACTGAGCTTCCCACTTGCCCCAGGAATGATTGTACTGCCTCCTGATGATGCCCCTGGCCATCAATACCCAAAATCCCCCGGACTGACCGGGGCCATGCCCCAACTGACTTGGAAAGACAGGCCTGACTGTGATTGACCTAGACCCCAGATGAATGTCTTCACAGTCATGTGGCGCCTGGACTGGTTGTAATTTAAACAACAAGACTGTCTGTGGCCCAAATGGTGGACTGCAAGGACACTGATCACTGGACTCTGTTTGGACAAAGTGCCTGACTGACCATGGACAGTCACCTGGACTAAGATGAGAGGAGCTCTTTGACTGAGTGTGGTGGTAATTCTTGACTAACCACAGTACCCCTTCATTACACTGAGCACTGGTGCCTTTTGTCATTCAGACATGATTGTGTGTTTGAGGCACACGCAATGCATGTATTGTGTGAGCAGTGCTTGATGTATGTGTGGCATTGATGTAGCACAGTGCCATACAGTGATATGTCCACCACCTTGACTGTTCAGTGCTTTAAACAGCGACAAACCACCTGCCTCTCCCACTGCACTACAAAGAAGCAAGCAGCCTGGAAATCACGAGTCAGCACTAAGAAAGCAAGCTAAGAAGCATAAGCTGCATCTTATGAAAGTGCTTGAGACCTTGTATGTGCCCATGCACTCAAAGTAACCTGACATCGGCATTCAATTCATAAGTATCCATAAATTCCAAAGTGGGTTCTGAAAGACTGAAATGGTGTGTGAGTTGCTCGAAAAGCAGCTATGATGATGTGGAAAGGCTGGTGGTTCAGCAATGACCATTTGTAGAACGGAAGAATGAAAGAGGATGGTTTCTATGGAGCATGCAGAAGAATGATGATGATGGAGCTAGATGAATTTCCAGAGAAGCAAATGGCAAGCTATAGGCTCATGTAATCACACTGACATTCATATTGGGAATTGATGACATGCAGTTTCTCATGGAATGAGGGGGGGAATGGGAAGTCATATAGAAATGAGGTGAGGTTAGCTCCTGTCATGTAAGATTTGTAATTTATTTATGTTGTAATATCATTTATTTTAGAGTTTGGATTTAAATTAGTTGCATGTAGGTCTTGGCCTGTCTGACTGAAGGGGATTAATGATTAATAAGTAAATATTTCTTCAGCCATGATGATTTTTTAATACAGTATGAGAGATTTATTCTTGGAGCAAAATGGGAAATTGTTTATGTTGAATTTCACAAGTGAACAATTTAAACAGTATAGTCTGTTAGGCTTTCAGTTAGAAGTTTTCGGATGTTCTGTTTTTGTGGCTTGGGGAAACATTGACAGAAAGCCTTTTTGGGTTGGGCAGATTGTAGAGGTCTTGACTGAAGGTAGACATATAAAACAGTTGGCCCTTAGAAAGGGAGGTAGTTTAAAGCAGTGAAGAAATAGATTACATCAGTGTAAGTTAGTTTAGAAGTTCCAAACCAGAAGTGTTTGGGTAAAATCCCAACGGGATTAATGAGGAAACTAGCCAATTAGGAATGGGCAACGGTCTGTCAGGTAGTCTCATTAGAGCACTATTTCAAAATTTTACAAGTGGCTCACAATGTTCCAATCACAAGTCACTAATGTATTAGGAAGACACAGGCTAAAATATTAAAACATTTTATTGGCCATAAAGTAAAGATGTAATCAAATTTTGCTAGGCATGTTATACATATTGGAAAAACACCAAACCTCAATTAAACCCGCCCCTTAGTTTTATTACCAGCCTTTGAAGAATTGTTTAGCAGGGTCTAAATTAAATTTCTGACCCCTACCTGAAACCAGGAATGGGAATCAGTAACTTTTAACAATTATAGATGTTTCCACATGATTTCTTGAAGCAGTGCCTTTTGGGAAAATTACTGCAAAAGCAGTGGTGGAAAAGTTAGTTCATTTTTTATAAGATATGGGTTACCAAAAGAAATATAATCAGGTCATGGTTCAAATTCTATGTCACAAACAAACATTAAAACTAATGATAACTAGTTTGGGAATAAAACAATGTACATCTTCTGCATATCATCCACAATCTCAAAGTACATTGGAAAGATGGCATTTAACTTTTAAAACCATGATTCGAAATTATTGCCAAGACTATCCTAATGATTGGGATAAGAGAAATTCCTTTCTTCTTCCTTGTAACTAAGGATGTTTCTAATGAGTCCACAGAACTTAATCCTTTTGAATTAAAATCAACACATAAAGGGAGAGGACTACTTAAATTAATTAAAGAAAATTTGATATACCATGGCTCAAAAACTATGCTTCCAACCTTTGCTTTGAGTTTCAGGGATAAACTGAACAGAGCATGTGAATTGATTAAAAAACAGTTCAAGGGTGCTCGAGAGACATTGAAAACTAAAGGAAGTGAAAAGAACTAAGTTCAAAATAGCGTTACTACGGCAGAAGGCATTAGTGTCATTATCCGTCTCTGGGGATCCATTAATAGTAAGGTTTGTTGAAACTTACCGAATCAAAAAGAAACGCAATGATGTTGATTATATAGTGTGTACTCCAGACATGTGAAAGAATCAGTGAGTGTGTCATATTAATACGTAGAAAGGATATTTGATAGTAACAGTAGTCAGGAGAAAAATATACTTATGGTAATGAAAACACAAGGGAGAGAAAAAGTAATATGAGATAAACTGGTGAATAAATCAGAAATTTAAAATTCTTAAGTTAACCATCTATCGGTTAGATTTGAAAATATGGAGGTGCTTAAAAGATTAGATAACATCATTTTTCATTTTCCAGATAACTACTGAAGTGACTTAAGAAGGCTATTACAAAATAATAAATCAATTTGTAGTAATAGCCAGGTAAAACAGTTTTGGCTGTTCATGATATCAATGTAGGGAACACATTACCTATAGAACAACACCCTTACAGACTCAATCTAGCGAGCTTAGCTCATGTGAGGGAAAAGATTAAGTTCATGTTGGACAATAACTTTACTGAACTGAGTTATAACACTGTTAACAAGATGCAAATACATAGAAATATTACAGTAATCCCTCAGTAGTGTGTTCCAAAATTTGCCATTTAAACCTTAAGGGGAACATCAGGAACTTTTTTCTCAATATTGGAAAGCTGATTTTATTCTTTCCCACCATATTTTCCCAACTTTATCACAGTTGCCCACAACATTTGATGGTTGGGACAATTCCATCCAAAGACCCGTTCCTTAATCTTCAACTTCATTGTGTAACAATCACGTCTTGATGTTTTGTGGACAAGATTAACTGTCACACTTTGAAATTTGACCTGGCATAGAAAGGTAACTAATAACATAGAATACATTTACATTAATATCTGTACATAATGTTACAACATTCTTCAATTACATGATTGCTGAAACATTTTTCCTCCAAGTTAACACCTTCTCAGTTGGTATAATGTTAAGTTAAATGTTTGATGTGCATCCTAATTTAGGACTGCCTCACTTGACATTAAAATCACAAAGGTAAAATGACTGCCTTCTGTTTTTCTGTGGGTAAAAGAGAACCATATATAAAAAATGAGGAAGAAAAACAAAGTGTTAATATTTTTTGGTCCTTTTAAGCAGTCATTTCTCTAGCAAGATTATATGTGATTAAATAAAGTTAAATGTGAAAGCATTTCTGTTGCTCATTTTTATTAAACCTTCATAAGCATTGATTTTTTAAAAAGCTGAGAATCAATAAAAGCTCTAATTGGGGGAAATAGTTTTGCATGAACGTGCACTTACAAATGGTAATAACAACTAACTTTCTCTTCACTGGTAGTAACCTAGGAATTACTAGATGAAAAATAACAATGTCCTTTCTACAATCCTGGACTCATGTGATTCAACAATAAGGAGCTGAATAATCATAGCAATCAATCTCTATCAATTAGTCTACACAGATCCAGACATGAGGCAAGAAAAATCTCAGTGGTGCAAAGCTGTTTGAACCATAGGTCTAAGTCGCTGCTTTCCTCCCAAGCATGCTACACTTACCACATGTCATGTTTCAAATTAGTCATACAATTTCTCTAATAGTTCAAACAAAGGTGCTTTTGACAAACTGTGTTCATCTGGAGATAGAGGGAACTGCCGATGCTGGAGAATCTGAGATGACACGGTGTAGAGCTGGATGAACACAGCAGGCCAAGCAGCATCAGAGGAGCAGGAAAGCTGACATTTCGGGTCGAGACCCTTCTTCAGAAAAAA
>NC_063351.1:17078965-17115161 GCF_021869965.1 Rhincodon typus | reverse complement strand
TTTTTTCTGAAGAAGGGTCTCGACCCGAAATGTCAGCTTTCCTGCTCCTCTGATGCTGCTTGGCCTGCTGTGTTCATCCAGCTCTACACCATGTTATCTCTGTTCATCTGGACCTAGGTTATAAATTTGTTGATAAAATTGATTGCTCATATGAAAACTATTAAAAACACTAATGAGTTATTACAATGTTCAAAAGCTTCTAAGTTGTAAAACTTCACTGGAATATTCTTTTATAGACTTTTCATTTTGTTGTATTAGAATGCATTAAACATATGCTTATGAGGGAATTTTGGATATGATAAAGGTTCAAGCAAGTGAATTTGGGCTGTGTTGTTTTTGAGTATAACCAGGCTTCTTAAAGTGCTAAAATAGCATCTGTGACATGAATGCAACTTCAGACAGTAAATGTGTTGGCCCCATATTTATATTCCAGTTTAGCTGCCTGAGAACACCTAATAACTGCAGACAGTTTGCAGAGCAGACAACTTCTAACATCACTAACATCACTACAAAGTTAGTGTGCAATGCTATCTTGATGCCAATGTTACTATTTTAGAGGTCCAGACTCCAGCCTGTGCCCTCTGTTAACTTCATACAGCTGACAGAATATTAAAACAACATGGACAAGCACCCCCTCCCTCCCATTGCTATTAACAGTAAATGCATGTATTTTGCTATTGGCATAGATCATTAAAATGGAAAAGAACATCCTTAACCTTTTGAGTACAGCATATCTCATGAAACATGCACCTTCGTTAACTGCTAAAAATGTTTACTTTTATTATCTTTTCTAGCTATTGCATAGTTATGGAACAGCATACTGATGGAACTTTCTTACATCAGTCTGTATTGTTTGAATACTCTACAATAAGTGGTCCAACTGATGCTGAAATACTATTTTGTTCATTTAAAATCCAATGCTGAATCAAGTTACTTGCAGCTAAGTTGGCCTGGAAGGACTTTCTACTGGAATTATGAATCGCTTTTGGAATTAGGCATGATTGAGAGTATGAGCAGAGGTCATGTAGAGCAGGAGAAGCTGCTAGAGGAGGGAGAGGGAGGAAGGGGGCATAAAGGTTCTCAGCAGGAAGCCAAATATAATCAAGGGTGTTCAGGGAACAATGCCACTATGTACATATGTTTGTGCCAACTATGCATCACTAATGTGGTCAACACAGAAACCTGCCTCCTTCTGGAGCTACAACCCCAATTTCAGAGGACAGCAAGAACCTTTGGATATGAGGATATATGTGGCTTTGGCCTTTTATGAACCTTGTTTGTTTTAGGCAAATGCTGAGCATAAGCAACATCTCACGGTTTGCGACACACTACTGCATAAGAGAGGTTACTGAGATTCTTGGTACACAGAAAGACAACTTCCCATAATTCCCTCTTGCCAATGACAAGCAGCTGGATGAGGGTTTGCAAGAATTTCTTAAAATTTAATTTTATTTTTTATAAATTTGAGTTGCCATAAAAATTACCTTGCATATGTGAACTTGGCCATATACCTTGAGAGAAAGGTATTCCACTCTCTTATTGTGCAGCTATCGTATGACTATAGGCAGTGTCTCATATGGGTCAAAACCTAACATACTGGCAGCAGTACTTCATGCTGTAGTATTCTATGTAAACAAATAATCCATAAGTCACACCAGTATTCTCACACCAATTCCTTATTCATAGTCAAATGCAATTTTCCTTCCCTCTGTCACTGAATGTCACATTTTACTCTTCTCCCACAATGCCAAAATAAGTCAACACAAATACACATTCCAATCCAAATGTATAAATTAAATCATGTCATGCCACATATAAAATAAAAAATCACGTTAATGAATTTCTCTAGTGTGACTTATATAGAGAGTGGTCAGTGTGTGAAATGAACTGTCAAAGTAATTGGTGGATGCGGCTACAATTACAATGTTTAAAAGACATTTGGGTAAGTACATGAGTAGGAAAGGTTTGGAGAGATATGGGCCAGACGCAGGCATGTGGGACAGGTTTAGCTTGGGAATATGGTTGGTGTGGACTAGATGGACTGAAGGGCCTGTTTCCATTCTGTATGACTCGACGACTCTATACCTTTGTGTCCCTTTCCCTGTCCTTATGCGACTCAGCAGTACTGACCCAGTGGCTATGGTGTGGCTTGTGAAAGGCTGCTGACTTTCAATGGAGAAGGCAGAACATGGTCTTGGAGGCAACTTCATGTGGCTGTTCCTTTGAGGGCACAGCTTTGGACTGCAACAGCTCAGTGTGGGTGGCAGCAATCTAGCATCAGCAAGGATACTGGCAGAGTGACAGGGCAGGAATAGAAATGCTGTCCCCTTGAAAGTGGACAGCAGGATTGTACTTCATAGAGCCAATACCACCCCCTGGGGGTGGCTCCTTCGCAATCCTAGTAATTCTTTAGAGCAAAGTTTTGGTGCAGCCTTGCAATGCCCTGGAAGTCCTGTTACATATTGGCATCCAGAGCAATGACGGCACCAGTCAGAGCTTCCTTTGCAGCATTCAGGAGCTGGGTGATTTCTGCTTGTGTGTTGTAATGGAATCTAAGACATTGTCCATCAGATGCTACATCGTGATTGGTTCTGCAGTCTTGTTCATAGAAATGGCCACTGATATAGGTTGCTGAAAGGTTGGTATTTAATCTCTTGCAAAAGCTTGTGCCAAGCTGGTGTTTTATTCCACTTATGCTCCTTGACATTAAAGGGGAAGAGTGCTTTTCTGCAGGCATGCTAGAACTCCAAGCATTTTGTTGCATCCACCTATCAGATGTCGTCTGTAGCATGGTCCATTGAAGTTCTCATCTGAGTTTTCTGCAACTGAACTAGCATGCAATGTCATTCTCTGATGAGTGCTAGCCTTTCCCCCAGCATTGGCTCCAATGCATTTGAATGCTGTGTCTCACCATGTGTAGACAAAGCCTTTGTGCTAATCTTTAAATAATGCAAAGTGTCACTAATGAGCTGTTGGCTATAACTATGAATTGCAGTAGTCCTGTCCTTTTCACCTTCATTTTCTTTCTATTCTTCTTCCACCAGCTGGGCAGCTTCCAGTTTTTGAGTATCTGAAATGAAAATGGAATAAGGATTTGAGTTTGGTCAAGATGGAATGCTAATGAATCCAAACAGATAGAGAGTTTAAGAAATGCGAGAGGTCAGATTGGGTCCAATGATCTATCTATCTACATCTCATTTTTAATTGCTTCAGCCATACTAAGACCCATGGCTGCATCAATAGCATTTCCGACAATTGTCAACACTTTCTCGTCCAAGGGAATTAGAATGTGTGGAATAAGCCCTTCTCCTTCCGTTCATTCCTGTTGTACATCACTTTATCTTTCCATATAAAAGAAGTGCGTCAGTGAGTAATGTGCAGTCTGTTTGGCTGATGTGACTGATTTGGTTAAATACTTGCTATTGTGTGCAAGTGTTGAGACATGGGTGTGAATGCCTACGACATTGCTAAGCAGCTGAGGGTGAAGTGAAGCTATACGTGTTACGTATGAGTCTCGATTGATACACAATGTCGTAGGTGAGTGATCAGAATGTACTCAATTCAGCATTGCCTGAAGCAACTGCTGCAGTAGATAGAATATGTCATTTGAAGATGCCTTCACTGACCTTGACAACTTGTGTGAGATCATTAAACTTCTTGCTGCACTGTATAACCCTTGGAGCCACACTCCTGGCACTAATCTCCCCCACTGCTTTCTGAGCCTGTGTCTGCAGGTCATTAGGACTCCTCAGAGTTGAGGGTATCTCTCCTTCTTTCTACCTGTTCCAGTGTGGCCTCTAGTGTTGCATCTGAAAACCTGAATTCCACCACCTGCCCCCACCCATTGGTCAGTCATTGCTGATTCTTCCACAGTGCAATGTCCAGAATCATCCTGGCCCCACGTTGCCTTTACCAGGATGTGTACAGGACTGCTAAACAACAGCTTAGGGAGAACAAACTTCTCACAAAAATCACGGAAACAAGCATGCAACATGAAGTTGCCATCCGATTTGAAGTCCAATCAGACACGGATTAATTGCACATCATGATCATGTTTTCGGGAGTTATCCAATTTAATCCCCAATACCTGCTGCCTTCCTTGAACTGTAACCTAGTGCTTTGAACTTCTTTGATGTTTCATGCCCAGATGCTCATTTTAGGTTGTCCCAGAGACAGCTGATTTTTTCCCTCATTTGAATGTCTCCATGACTTGAAAACTCCCAGACTTCACGCCTGCCAATCCAAACACTATCAAGGCCCAAGAGTACATGTCCTGCTCTTTATTGTGCAAGGCCACAAGTTCATGCTTTGACTGTTTCAATGCCATTCCATAAAAATTAATTTCCAAATTTCTCGGGTCATTCAGATATGTTTCTCTCTTCATCCTGCAGGTAAGGAGAGTGATGTGGGACACCCACACAACTTGACACCAGTATAGTAATTGGCACTGGATATTACATTGATGTTCATTACAGCAGGCCACAGGCAGAGGTGAGATAGGAGCTGTGCAGAACAGGGTCATTTGATAGCTCCATCTCCAGGTGAAGAAACTGAAGGAATCGCCTGTCCAATATTTGCAATGGGTCTTGTGGTGTCCTCATGTACAAGATTGATTGGGCTAATGCACCATCTGAGTAGTCTGAGTTCTCATTCACCTTCATTCTTGTGATCGACACAGAGTCTGAAGCAAAGGGAGAGTACAGTCTCCCACCACAACCATCTTTAGCATCCTCAGCAGGGGACAGTGCAGAGAGCCCGCACCATCTGATCATGTCACTGTGCTATTTACTCACATGGATACACTCCCCTCAGTTTAGCTGAAGTCTACATTTGGATTTAGGAGTGCTTGCTGAGCAAGAGAGGGTGAGATGAGGCAATTATCAAAGTGAAGGTTATGGAAATTGTTGAATTGATTTTTGGCTGTGTACAAATGTTCACTTGATTGCGAGGCTACTTGCACTTCTCCAAAAATGTCTCTTTCAATTTGTCGTCATGGTTTTGCTGGCCATTCAGTCAGTTGCAAGATATGGGACTCGGTTTAACAAATTGTTCAATGAGTACAAGTTCTGCAATTTCCAATGAACTTTCCTTCGTGGTGATATTGCAGATGAAATTCCATTCAATGGTTAGCCTAAAAAAAAGGTCCTCCAGTTTTACAAGGAGAAAAGATGAAGCATTCAATTGTTTAATTATTCAGTATTTGATTATAAATGCCTAGTGACTGTTCTCTGTGTGCTCTTAGTCAAGCCTAGGTATGGTGACAGAGAAACCGGAACTAAGCTGAAGCAAGGAGGTGTTTTAAAAGCACCGTAAATAAAGCTCTTGTTTAGCCATGGAAACAGATGTGTCATCTTTGCCTATCTCGGAGAATTCAAACACAATAGCACAGACATGGTTGGTATGGCTGACAGCTCCGTCCCAACCAATAGCCTTACCCAGCATACCAGAGTGCGCATGGCAGTCAAAGAGGTTAATGAAAGGGCTACTGGCCTCATAGATGACCTCCTCAGCCTTTTGATGGTGGATCCATCTATGCCACAAGGCTTTGTGAAAGGCTGGGTCTGCCCCTGCAATGAAACAAGTGCCGAAATAGGTGGGGAGGCAATGGCCTAGTGGTATCACTGGACTGTTAATCCTGAGACCCAGATAATGTTCTGGGGACCCAGGTTCGAATTCTGCCACAGCAGATGGTGGAATTTGAATTCAATAAAATATCTGATTTCCCTCTGGAACAACTAATTTCATTCTATTTTTATTCATTCATGGAATGTGGGCATAGCTGGCTGGGCCAGCATTTTTCTCTGTCTCTAATTGCATTTGAACTGAGTGGCTTGGTAGACCACTACAGAGGGACAGTGAAGAGTCAACCACATTGCTGGGAGTCTGGAGTCACAGGTAGGCCAGACTAGGAAAGAATAGCAGACTTCAATACCTGAAGAACATTCGCCAACTTGCTAGATATTTACAACAATCAACAATGGGTACATGATTGGCATTAAATTAGATTTCTAATTCCCGGTTTTTATTGAATTCAAAGTTCAACATCTGCTACGGTGAGATTCAAACCCATATCCCTAGAATGTTAGTCTGGTGTTCCAAATAACTCATCCAGTGACATTGCTACGAGAGCACGACCTGTCTTAAGGTGTGATAAGTTGACAACTCATAGACCCAACCCAGGTCTGTGGCTAGTCCCTGAAATGGTACAAAAAACAAACATTCACCACAGTGACATTGACAGCTGCAGGTTGGGGACAGTCAGTGGGACCCTGAGGCCTGAGGTTTTGGTGACCAGAAAATAAATGTCTGAGGCCATCTGACTGCATCAACACTATCTCCTATCGGTTTCAGTACTCTGTCAGTTTCATGTAGTTGACTTTTGGGCAGCCCAACCTATGTCGTGAATTATGGTTGCTTCCACTTGTAGTCCCTCATTGTGCTCCTCCTAACTAGGACGTTGCTTCTGCTGAACAAGCTCCTTGTTATACTGTTCAATGCCAGTGTAGCCAATACCCATTCCAACTCCCTCAACTTCTCTCATTCATTTCTCTGCTCACCTCTGATGCCCCAGTGAAGCCAACAGCCTGATGCCCCTCTCAGGAGTCTGGCCACTCACAGCCCCACAGAAGCAAGGCCCTCAGCTCCAGCAGAGGCATCTCTAATCCAGCCATTGAGCATTATTTCCCATTTCTTAAATACGTTCATCAGCGCAGCCATAAATAATCATAAATAATTGGAAGCACGCTCCCAGCTCCATCACTGGCTGCCCTCCCTTTAAAAATTGCACCACCATTCCAGAGCCATCAAGTGCAAAGTCATCCTTCAAGATGCTGTCTTCAATGCGTGCCTGGTCCCACTCTCATCCCTACTGGCAAAAGAAAATCCAGCTTCTTGCGCAGGTTCAGCAGTGCTTTTACTCAGTAAATTGGAAAAGACAGGGCACTTGCTAAGAATTAATGGTAGAATATTTAAATTTGCACATCATTTCATGTGTGTTTGATGGTTTTAATGCATTTCTATTTGTGAGAATTTGCAAGGTGAGCAGTTTCAGTAAGGAGATATATAATGCAACTGTTATGCTTTATCTGAAGGAAGGCAGAGGAACTGAAATAGTTAATTTGCAAATAATATTGAAAAACACTACGCAGCAGCAGCATTTCCTTGTCCTTTAATAGATATTTCTGGCTGCATTGATATTAAATCAGCAGAAATCACATTGGTTATTAGAATATGGAAAATGGATAAGACTTCAACTGTGCTATTTCACGTGTAACGAGTGGAAATTAAACGTGACATAACTAATTAATTGATAGAACTTATCTTTTTTGCATGCTAATTCCACCAAAACTCTGGAAGCCTCAGGACTCTGTTGGATTGCCAATGGATAGGCAGTTTCAATTGACAACTCATGAAGCATCTACCCTCTCTCATAAATGGATTAGACTGGGAAACTCTGCTATTTTTTATATATAAGCACAGATGAACTGTGCACATTTTTAATGGAAACTAGACTTATTTATTAATTATTTAAAGTGGCTACTGCTGTACTGCCTTCATTTGTCTTTCTAAGGGCATAAGGGCATGAACCTTGGGTTGAGTAGCGTTGTGGTATTTGTCCAAATTGAGGAACATTCGGAACAGGAGGGGGTCATTCAGCCTCTGGGGTCTACTCTGGTATTCAATTAGATTATGGCTGATATGTACCTCAACTCCATTTTCCCACCTTTGCTCAAAATCCCTGACACCATTATGAAACAAAAATACATCCATCTCAACGCTGAAAGCTGCTTAAATTCATCTCTGATTCTTTCCCATTGTTCAACGTAAACTAATCGTAACAGCAGTGCACTGCAGTAAAAAAAAACACACGCAAAGCAAATGTTTTACTACAGGCCCTCACCACAGAAATGAAGTGGTACAAATTAACCCTTTTGAGCATTGAATATCCTTCAGCATTTCCAAGCTTGGTAACTGCCAAAAACATTTTCTGTGCCCTCAGCTATACACTGTTTTTTATAAAATGATAAAATGACAATAACCTTAAGGTGCTGTTATTTCCAAATCAAAGGACATTAGTAACTGGAGTAGGCTATTTCCTGCAATCACAGCAGTCAGAATAAGCAGAAGTTCTGGTCTGTGACTCTGGTTGGCTTCCCACAGGAAGAAGGCAATATTGACTGCACATAAATGTGGTAATTTGGATACGCACAGATCAGCCCATCAGCCGCAAAAGCTTCCACTCCATCTTTGCTCAACTGATCTGTAACCACAAGATGTTCATATAGGTGTGCAAAAGATTTCTGGATGGCACAATAATGCTTTTGTCCAGCGGCAGCTCACCATCTCCAATCTCTTTGAAACTTGAAACGGACACACAAGCTCCGTGCTGAGAAAGGGATACCTATTTAAGATATGGCTGAGAATACCTGAGAAGAGCTCAGCCAGATTGGCCCAAGGGTGATATAATAAAACCACATGGAAAGTAGTTGCTTCATTGACGATGCGCATGAGGTAGCTGGGGATACTTTGCTGTAGGTGTCTCCAGATTGGTCATGGTATGTTGCAGTCTACAGAAAATTATAGTTGTGAAACTTGGACATGCACAAGGAACAGATACAGAGCACAGAGCCACTTCTTGTTAGAAAAGGCAAAGAAGACAGTACTACATGGTCCACCCAATGTACCATAAGAATATAAGAAATTAGAGCAGGGGTACACTTCTCGATGGCTGATCTTCTACTTCAACACCACTTGCCTGTATTATCCACTATCAAGAGCAGGTTACAAGAGAGGATCAGAGGCTAGGCATACTGTGGCAAATAACTCTCCTCCTGACTCCAGCAAAACCAGTTGACTATCTATAAGGCACAACTCAGAAGTACCCCCACCTGCCAGGATGGGTGCAACTCCAACAACATTCAAAAAAGCTTGACACCATCCAGGACAAAGCATCTCACTTGATGGTACCACATTTACAAACATTCACTCCTTCCAGCACCAACGCTCAGTAGCTGCAGTGTGTACTATCTATAAGATGCTCTGCAGAAATTCACCAAGGAACTTAGATAGCACCTTCCAAACCCACGACCACCTTCATCTAGATGTACAAGGGCAGAGGATACATGGGAAACACCACCACCTGCCAGTTTCCCTCCAAGCCACTCACCATCCCTGACTTGGATCACCATTCCTGCAGTGTCACTGGGTCAAAATTTAAGGAATTCCCTTCCTCACCACATTGTGGGTCAACCTACAGCACGTGGACTGCAGCGGTTCAGGAAGGCAGTTCACCACAACCTTCTCAAGGGCAACTAAGAACAACCAATAAGTAAGGTTGTTGACTTGCTCACCGAGTTGGTTGGTTAGCGTGCAGACGTTTCATGACCATGCTAGGTGACATCACCAGTGCAGCCTCCGATGAAGCGATGTAGTTCTACTCGGCTTGGTATTTATATGTTCCGGTCTGTTTAGTTGGGTTGTGTCATTTCCAGTTCTGTTCTGCATGGATTTGTATATGGGGTCCAATTCCACATGTTTATTGATTGCGTTATGGGTTGAAAACCAGGCCTCTAGGAATTCCCGTGCGTGTCTGTGGTTGGTTTGAGCTAGGACGGTCACATTGTCCCAGTTAAATTGATGGCCTTCAATGTCTAAGTGCACTGAGATGAGGGAAAGTTTGTTGTGTCGTTTTGCTGCTAGCTGGTATGTGTGTATCCTGGTGGCTAGTTTCCTTCTGGTCTGGCCAATGTAATGCTTGTTGCAGTCATTGCAAGGTATTTTGTAAACTACATTGATCCTGCACATCATGGGTATGGGATCTTTGGTCCTTGTGAGTGTTTATCGAAGTGTGGCTATGGGTTTGTGTGCTACAGTGATTCCTAGTGGTCGTAGGAGTCTCATTGTCGGTTCTGATATATTCTTGATATAGGGTAGTGTGGCCAGTGTATTGGGCCGTACTGTGTCCTCTTGGCATTATCTACCTAGTAGACACCTGTGGAAGAAATTGTTGGGATATCCGTTGTTAGCAAAGGCCTTGTATAGGCGCTCTTCCTCCTTCCTGCATAGTTCTTGAGCATTGCATTGTGTTGTGACCCATTTGAATAGTGTCCTAACACAGCTTTGTTTGTGGATGTTGGGGTGATTGCTGTGGAAATTGAGGCTTTGGTTAGTGTGGGTTGCCTTCCTCTATCCTGTGGTTTGGAATTCCCTGTTCGTCATTCGTTCTACCTTAATGCCTAGAAACAGAAGTTGACTGTTGTCTTCCTCTTCTCAGTCTTGAACATAGTTAAGGATGAAACCTTCACACCCTCTGTAGTAGAGAATTCCAAAGATTTACCACCTTTTGAGTGAAGAAATTTCTGCTTGTCTCAGTCCTGAAACGCCTGCCTCTTACTGTGAGAACGTATCCACTGGCTGTAGAACCTCCTAAACATGGGAAACATTCTTCCTGAATCTACGCTTTTGATTCCCGTAAGAATTTTCTACAATTCAATTAGATCACCTCTCATTATTCTAAACTCTAGACAATATAGATGCAGTCTGTGTAACTTTTCCTCATTGGACAATCCCTCCATTCCAAGACTTAGTATGGTGAACCTTCGAGCATGCCCTGTATGGCAAATATATCTTCCCTTAGATAAGGAGAATAAAACTGCATACAACATTCCACATGTGATCCCACTAAGGTCTGTATATTTGCAGCAAGACATCTTTCCTCCAGTACTCAAATCCTCTTGTAATAAAGGCCAATGTATACTTATATAACAAGGTGTAGAGCTGGATGAACACAGCAGGCCAAGCAGCATCAGAGGAGCAGGAAAGCTGACATTTTGGGTCTAGACCCTTCTTCAGAAACAGGGGAGGGGAAGGGGATTCTGAAATAAATAGGGAGAGAGGGGGAGGTGGATAGAAGATGGATAAAGGAGAAGATAGGTGGAGAGGAGACAGACAGGTCAAAGAGGCAGGGTTTGTGCCAGTAAAGATGAGTTTAGGTGGGGAGTTAGGGAGGGGATAGGTCCATCCAGGGAGGACAGACAGGTCAAGGAGGCGGGATGAGGTTAGTGGGTAGGAGATGGGGGTGGGGCTTGAGGTGGGAGGAGGGGATAGGTGGGAGGAAGGACAGGTTAGGGAGGCGGGAATGAGCTGGGCTGATTTTGGGATGCGGTTGGTGGGGGGGCAGATTTTGAAGCTTGTGAAGTCCACATTGATACCATTGAGCTGCAGGGTTCCCAAGCGAAATATGAGTTGCTGTTCCTGCAACCTTCGGGTGACATCGTTGTGGCACTGCAGGAGGCCCAGGATGGACATGGACAACGTATACTTAGTTTTTTTTAAGTTACGTGTTGTACCTGTATGTTAATTTTCAGTGACTCATGAACAAGGTCACCCAAGTCCCTTTTAAACTCAACAACTCAGCCTCTCACCATTTAAGGAATAATCAGTATTTCTATATTTCCCATCAAAGTGGATAACCTGATATTTCTCCACTCATTGTATTCCATCTAACAAGTGTCTACCCGTTAGCCGTGATATCCATTAATGCCTGATATAGACTCATTATGTTGAAGTTACAGTCCAACCATCTGACAACCGCATGCAAAAGTCACTTTCATTCAGTTCCCATCATTGCCACCAACACAAAATAGCTAAACTTCCCTTTAATTGCCACCCATTGCTTGGTGTCAAATCATGTCTTATCATCATTGTAAGTGAAAAAGCTCTTGCTCTCATAGTATACACAAATAGCCAGTTTCCACAGAGTTTTGGAGACCATAACAGGCTCCCGAAGCCTGCTCTGTTTGCAATTGTGCAGGAGCACAAATGACCACTGAGATACAAGGCAAGATGTGAATGCTGTCTAGGGGTAACTGACTGAAGCAGAAGGTGAAAAGATGAGATCAAAGCGCTTTGAGCTGAAATTCCATGTCCCCTTTTACATTCACCCCTCTCATGGCCTGACTACACTGATATGATATGGTTTTCCATTTGCTAACCCATGTAAAACATACCACAGAAACTCAGGTTCATATTGAGACAAATAACTTGAAGTTTATTAACACCAATTATATGCATGAATACGACATTTCAGACATATATATATATATATATACACACAAAGCCTGGGTTCTCTGCTTATTTAGGTTATTATTGCTCTACATATAAAGTTGACTGACTCGCTGGCTAACTATTCATTACCATCTTACTGACCAACTTATTCACCATACAAAGAGTAGAATCGAGATCTTCTATACTCGAGTATCACACGTAGTTATCATCTAGCTCTCTTAAAGGTATAGAGATAGTAGGAACTGCCGATGCTGGAGTCTGAGATAACAAGGTGTAGAGCTGGATGAACACATCAGGCCAGGCAGCATCAGAGGAGCAGGAAAGCTGACGTTTCGGGTCGGGACCCTTCTTCAGAAACAAAACGTCAGCTTTCCTGCTCCTCTGATGCCGCCTGGCCTGCTGTGTTCCTCCGGCTCCACACTGTGTTATCTCAGACTCCAGCATCGGCAGTTCTTACTACCTCTGATGTACTTATATCCTGCCTTTCCACCAGCTACTGGGCATCTTCCCCTCCTCCCACAACTTCCTAGGAACTGATGCAACTCCAGCTGCTCCTAGCATTTCACAGAATGAAATTTTTGCCGTCCATCACAGTTTGAATGGTTTTGATGGGCATGAAAGACCCAATGACAACCTTGAAAGAACAATAAGGAGTTCTCACAGCATGTTGGTCAAAGCACATATATTGAGATTAACAACTCGTTCATCTAGCTGCAGTTTGTGGGATCTTGCTGTGCACAATTTGGCTATCATATTTACTGCCATAAAACAATAATTCAACATCAAGGTCATTGACTGTCATTGCAGCACACTTCAAATTTCAAAGAAGAATATCTGCAATACATTTTTATGTGATAAACATGTTCCTGACTGGTATTCTCCCCTACTTATGGAATGTAATTTTTCATTAAAATTTAATATGCAAATGAAAATCTGACCTATAGATCCTTGTTAATAAAAATTGAATGTAATATTATCACTGGAAAAGAATTCTATGTTATTTATATCATATACATATATTACCTCTGTGTTCTCACAGGTCATGTAGTTTTGGTGTACGGTATTAAGCTAATGTGCTATTATCACTATAGTTTATTATGTAAAAGCTCAAATTATTGTTTCCATCTTATTTTAATTGCTTTTGCTATTTTTGGCCAATGTTTTGTTATCCTTTGGGAATACAAACAATTGCAATTGCATTATGATGTTCGAACCTCAACTATCTGGCCAAATATGAGCATCATTATTACTTACCAGGCATCTCGAGCTGACACTTGCGCACATTATGTATTGTAACCTTGTTTATTCCCTGTTCAATAGCCTTCACCTGGCTGCTCGCATTGCTATTAGTCACTGATACCACTGTAGCTCTAGGTGGCTCAACTCAGTTGTACTGTACATGGATAAACAGCAATGCCAATTAAATGTTCTGCATGAGAACCGTTACTAAGAGGCATATTGTATTTTGTAGTGACATTTTATTATCATGTTATGCCGTCAACTTCACAAATAAGCGAGGTATGTAGTGTTTAGTTTCCTTCTATTAACCAGGTTGTGGTTGAATTACATCAATACATATCCTCAATGTGCTTCCTTTTCTGCAATAAAATACCTAATGGTGCGATGCTCTATCACAGCATAAAACTCATATGGGGAAGCTTCCTGAGTGCTACATCTAATGAAATTGTAAACTTGCATACAAGGAGCAGGTTGCAACACAGATTAATTCTTTTCCTAAACAGATGAACCATACTCGCTGTGCTCTCAAGTCAAAGAATGTAATTTATTGATAATTTTGCCTTATTCTTGTTGTGAAAACAAAGATGAAGAATCTATGAATGATATTGAATCAGAGATACACAAAGGATTGAACTACGGAAGAAAAGGCGATCAACAGTAATGCCTTGAGACATTCAGAAACTGTCCTGTACAACTTGACAGACAAAGAGTCCTTCCACACGCTGAAATCCTTTCAGTTATAAAACACACCTCCAGGCTGCTCAGAGAATATGTCACATGAATATTTCCCGTGAACTGTTAGGTAGAGAATAACCGAGGATTGGCAGGAAATCCAAAAGTAACTAGTTAACGCTTAAATAATAAGGACAGTAGCAACTGCAAAAATGGAGTTTCTGCACAGAATATGAAAGGGTTGACTTTTCCCAAAGGTCTGGTGTTTATTGAAGATGGCAAAAAAACAACTTTTGCCAATTTTTCCAAACAACCTATAAAATACAGCTCTGTTGCTATAATGGCTAAACTGGCCTAGCCTCTGCTGGCAGAGCTGGCTCAATGTGCTGTTGGTGGGAGGATACTATTGCCAATCTCTCTATGTACACTGAAAATGCCTTCCAGTGGCAATGGGAAGCCTGTGACATTACCAGCATAACTCAATTGGCTGTACATCACTGCATCATGGAGGTAACAGAGAACTTGTAAGTGAAGAGAGTGACTTGGTACGCTTTCTAATCAGAGAGAAGCAGAAGGGGCAGACACTTTGTTTGTGTTAGGGTGGCAGAATTCCCAATACTGAAAGATACAATTGACTGCAAATATAATTTATTGGGCACCACATATTAATGGGGAAATCCACCATAACTGCAAGGGTTGTCACTCTTTTATGTGTATTTGGTGTGTCAGCATGCACAGAAGATCTCATTTAACGAAAGCAAATTATCCAGGTAGTGGATGACTCTTTAATCATTCTCCAGTTACCCTTTCTTGCCCTAATGCAATAACCATGGTGGATCTGCCTGCTTAGTGACAGCTACATGCTTTCTGTGTAGCTCATGACTTGCTGCCATCGGCTGACCATGAAGGGACAGCATGTGTGCAATGAGATCAAAGCTGCTACCACGAATGTTGTGCAACAGGCGAACAGTATTCAAAAGCAACAACAGTTTGGTTGCCTCAGATGTTTGGTTTCCAAATTTGAGGTGTTCTGCAACATCTTTCATGTCGTGGTACTTTTGAAGGAGCAATCCCTGACTCTAGGCCTTTAGTGTAAACTTCAGGAGGAGGAGTAGGAAGAAAAGGGAGAAGGGGAGAAAGAGAAGGGGAAGAGGAGAGATAAGAGTAGAAGGTGGATGGGAATAGGCTGTTGGAATGCCTTTGTCCGTGATTGGTTAATCAAACTGTAGTTTCCCTAAAACTGCATCTCCACATCAAAGTTGCTTCACCATTCCCTATTGACCTATTCCTCAGTTCCAGACAGTCATAGCATCCTCATGCCCAAGTGCTGAATCTAAAGCTTACATTAAAACAATTTACAGTCCAAAATACTCTCAATAATATATTAAAACATAAAAAAAGTTTATCATTGTGCATTCCCTTTGTACCTGTCTCATGGGTGCCTTCGCCTATTGTTGACCTCCTTGGCAGCGCCCTCAGTGGTTGCAGCATGCTCTTGCAGTGGGCTGCTGATTTTCCATAGAGGAGACTACGAATGGCCTTGGAGGACGCTGAAGCTTTGAGGATTTCTCCTCAGACCAGCATGTGCTGCAAGTGTCTGGGCTGATGAGCTGAGAGGCAACAGCAACAGCACTGGTATAGTGACAGCGGTGGGAAGGTGAATGTTTTCATCCTGAAGCAGGAGGAAGGAATTACGGAACTGTTGCCTTTCATCAGGGAAAGCACCTAATGATCTGCTGGAGCACAGATTACTGGAGTGCAGCGTGGACCCTGCAAGCCCCTTTGATCATTATTCTCCACAGCTTTCCTGGCAGCATTCTAAGTTTGGACCAAACTGGGCTTTCTTGGCAACAAGCGCAGAGATGTCAACACAGCTGGCATTCCTGTCTGCCTGCCAATTGATGTTCGCCTGGGCACTCCTGCATTAATTCCTCAGCTGTGTCCTCTGTAGCAGAACTTGTCTGCTACCTTACCCTCTAGGAAGCCAGCACACATTCCAGCTTTTTTCCTTAGCGTGACTGCAGCTCACTCATGGCTGCTCCTCACTCTGTCTTGTCCTCTAAATATTGTGCAGTTCCAGAATCCAAGCTGCTGGCTGAGAGTGTCAATGTAAAGTTTCTTTCATTAGGTAATGCCCACACTGCTCATGGCTCCCCAGCAGGATGGCCTTGGCTATTTGAAGGTATAACTGTTGAATGGGATGGTTGAAGTAAGGGAGGATGCAGGTGATTTTAGATGCAATAGCCTCAGTGACAACTTGCTCAATAATTCACAGCACCATCTCCTCCAAAGAGATGCAACTTTGTTTGCACTTTTTAAAAAATATTTACTCATGGGATGTGGGCGTCACTGGCTGGGCCAGCATTTATTGCCTATCCCTAGTTGTCTTTGAGAAGGTAATGATATCTGCCTTCCTGAACCACTGCAGTCCACGGATGATGGCCACGTGGTATTGTCACTCAGCTATTAATCCATGAAACTCAGGTAATGTTCTGGGACCTGTGTTCAAATCCCATCACAGCAGAATTGAATTCAATAAATACCTGGATAATGAAACCATTGTCAGGGGAAAAACAACATCTTGTTCACTAATGTCCTTCAGGGCAGGAAATCTTCTGTCTCTACTTGGGCTGGCCTACATGTGATTCTGGATGCACAAAAATGTGGTTGACTGTCAACTACTCTCTGAATGGCATATCAAGCCAGTCAGTAGTAACAGTTGCAATTTCAACTCTTACCTCTTGTTAGGTATGAACTTTCCCTGTGGACATGTTGTGCTGTGCTTGTGTGAATAGCTGGAGGCATGTAGATTCTGTAAGTAGTGTGTATGAGGTTTGTACTGAAGGGCACGTGTGAGGGTGGAATGGTGTATCTGATTGTTTGGTATGAAATCTGAACAAGGATAAGTCATAGTCACAGCGTTTTTACAGCATGGAAAGAGGCCCTTTGGCTTATTCATCAATTCAATCCCACTTCCCAGCAATTGGCCAGTAGCCAAGTGAGACTGTGATGAATACAGCAGTTTGGGAGGTTGATGGTTTGTTGGGTGAGAAATGTCATTGGACATTGGATTTCATTGAAAAATGTATTCTTTGGCTTTGACCACTTGTATGAGGTCATGAATTTGTTTCTGCCATGACAGTCTGGTCCTCATGGTCAGATGCTTAGAAATGACCTCCCTGGCCACCTTACTCTATTCCCTTGATGGGATATGCCTTGAGGGTCTCACATGGACACATGACTTCACTCTTCACGTCACTTGAACTAAGGCCCCCAGCAACATTTCACAGAAGCCTGGAGCCATCTCTCTGGCCTGTTGCTCCTTGTAGTCTTTTCCCTGTTAAAATACACATTCCCACCCATTGCAGCAGCTGTAAGTGCTTCCCCATTTAGAGGGACTGCCTGTCATTAAGAAGCGTAAGGTAGTTGTAAGTCATGTTGTCCACACACACATACACAGACACACACCTGGGCCATTGCTAAACATGCAGTCAGTCAGTAGCATGTTTCATGTGGACTGCACATTGCAATTATTAAGATGAGCAGACAGAATGGAGTTTGCTGGCTGCCTGCTTCACCTCAGGCCAGGTGTAGAGCAATCATGCATGGTAATCCCTATGCTTGCTAATGGGACTTATTCCAATTTTTACTTCAATGACTTTTAATTAATTATGTGCCGATATCACTTGTAATGATACGCATTGCATTAAAAACTGGCACCTCTTGGTGCTGGAACACACACTTACATCAAAAAGATTGACGGGTCATTTCTGATTCCAGGAAACTATCAACTAGAAACTGTACAAAATTTAATAAGCTTCTTTAATGTTCTAAAACATTGTAAAATCGTGACAGATCCATATGTGTAAGAAAGTATTAGTGAAAATGAAATCAATTATTCAGAAATAACATATAACAAGGTGACAACAAGTGGCTTTAACTCATTGTCCAGATTGAGAAAATATTACATATATTACATTCAGTGTTACAGACATTTAATTTGTCACTTTAACAGAATTATTATCTCCTTTTATCTATTTCCAATGAATTCTTACAGACAAATATTGCTCAAAATCATTTTCAAATATTATTATGTCTCCTTTAACATTGATTTGTTAAGTTTTATTTAAATTGCTCTCATATCGAGCCAGGCTGCATAGCTGCAAATGTAACTGAATTGTAAGCTTTTCTCGTATCGTGAACGCCTCTGTCTAGCAATCCAATTAATTTATTGGCAGATGGATTGGGCTGATGGCTCTATTAATACTGTACAGGAATTTATATCCAATGCTTGTATAAGAGTAGCATTATTTGATTTGTTTACCTTCATCCAGCCTTTGAAAAGGAGCATTGAGAAAAACTCTTCAATTTCAAAATAAATAGGTACATTTCTGACATTATGTTCGTAACTAGATTTCAGAGATTGTTCATTGTAAAGTGTTTTGGAATGTGTTGGGCTTGTGAAAGGTGCTATATGAGTGCAGTTGTGTGCTTTATATCATCATAGAGTCATTACAGCACAGAAGGGGCCCACACAGCCTATCAAGTCCATTCTGGCTCTCTACAGAGCAAACCAGTCGGTCTCATTACCCTGCTCTCGCTCAGAGTCTGAAAGTTTATTTCCTTCAAGTGCTCATCCAATTCCCTTTTGAAATCATTGATCCCCTGCCATTTGCTCCAATGAGTTCCAGAGTTCTGAGTCAATGCCTGTCACTGTGTAAAAAAAACTTCATGTTCCACCTACATTCCTTGTCAAAATCCTTTAACCTGTCGACCCTAGCCCTTGAAACATTAACTAATGGGAATAACTTTTCTTTGCTTTGTCCAAATCTGTCATTATCTTATATATGCCTGTGTCAAGTCTTCCCAAGTCACCTCAGCTCCAAGAAAAACAACCCCAGCCTCTCCAACCTAACTTTGTATTTCTAATTCCATTGACTTTGCGACCATTCTGGTAAATCTCCTCTACACGCTTTCATGAACATAGTGTTTATGTGTGGTGACAAGAACTGGATGCTTTATTCCAATTATGTCTTAACCAGAGATTCATACAGGTTCAATAAAACTGCCATGCTTTTGTACTCAATGCCTCTTTTGTTTTCTTAAATATGTACGTTATGCTGTGAAAAGTTCTGTACCTGGTTAGTGGCAGCCGACCAGACATTTCTTGAGTTTTCTGTAACTGGTAGGAAACTGCAACAAAGACAGAACTAAAACCTATCTGACTTGATTGACTCTCTGTAAATTCCGAGATCTATAGTGACAAAATTTCATGAGGCTAAGCCAAAGGTCACCTGAAATACATCATATTCAATCATGTGATACCATATTGGCTCTGGAGATATTGAAGTATCTCCTGGAATCACCTTAAACAGATGTCAGGCCACTTACATCTGCTAATAAATGACGTGATGCCTTCTTAAGGACCTGGTTCTGAAAATAGTAAAATAAAATAGAGGGAAAACTTACACTGACCTTGTCTTAAAGCAGCAGGAGTAGTGGTAATGTTTCTACCTCAGAGACCTGGGTTGAAGACCTACCCGCTCCGGGAGTGTGTAATAACATCTCTGAACAGGTTGATTAAGAAAGTAGCTGGAGCAGGTGAAGTCAGACCAGTTTGCAGCAACACTGCTTTAAATTGTGCTTGCACTCCATCAAACAAGCTAATATGAGCTTTGTCATTATTTTCACCCTGTAACACAGCAACAGTGTGAGAGAGAGAGAGAGAGAGAGAGCACAGGTCTTTTTATGACAGGTAGCCTCCCCAACAAGGCTGGGCAGCATCTGCGTGATCTCGAACATCCATATCATCAATGCATTAATTTCATAAACATTTATGAATGAGGCTTTCACTCCATTACTGTGCAGCCAATCTGTGGCTATATGGACAACACAAAAATATCTGCTGGTTTGGTCACATGGCAACAATGGCACCGCTATTTGAATGTGCAGGAAGACTGAACAGACAATCCTTGTGGACTGATGATAATACCCTCTCCCTTGTCTCATGGTTCCCTCGAGACCGTTATTAACAAGCCTTGAGAAGTGATAGAACGGAGCATATTGAAATGCCAATGTACTGGCCAAACTTATCAAATGAGTGTTGATGCAAAGGTTCAAAGACACAAACAGATGGCTGGGGACAAATACTTCCCTGGGAGTTAGTGCTTCAGTAAAAAGCAGAAAGTGCTGGAAATTTTCAGCAGGTCTGACAAAATTCTTGGGGAGAGAAGCAAAGAGAAGCGGACTAACACTTGAGGTCAAATGCGAACTCCGTTTTACTCTCCACTGAAGTTGCCAGATCTGTTGAGCATTTCCAGCATTTTCTGCTTTTATTTCAGACTTCCAGCATCCTTGGAGTTTTGTTTTAAGACCATTTTACGCTTCACGTGATTATGGTTAACTATTTTATGTCAACTCACCAACATTTTGCTGTTACAAATTCTTTCAGAGTCTCATTAACAAAATAATTCAAATCTACAAAATCGACCTTTCCTTTTTATATCATGCGACAGGAGAATAGGCAATATTCTTTATTGGTCTTTCAATATTTACTCAGAAGTATGAATATTAGCTCATTATTAGGCTTAATAAACACCTGAACACTGTGGTAAGACCTCAACTGGATTGGAAGGTAGCAGGCATACAAAAACCTGGAATATAGATTAATGGATCTGACATCCTTTCAAGTTGAGTGGCATTAGAACTGAAGTAAGTCTCTTGGGTTAAACTTGCACCGGTTTAACGAGCTTGAATTTTAAAAATTGAGACTACAAAGGTGCAAGATGATGAGTTTGGTAATAGTGCAGTGAGAGGAACAAGCGAGTAGGATGTACATGGGTATATGTATATGTATATGTCTATGGGTGGGAATGGCCATAAAGAAAACGTCATTTGGCTTCACTGGTCGGTATGCCCAGTTTGAGAGTTCCAGGCTGTCCCAGAGGCCAGATCCTGGTGGGATATTCACTTATTCAGAAGCAGCAGGTAGACAATTGAGATAATTTGAAGGTGAATCATCAGAGACCATTCAGATTCCTCCAGCTGGTCTGTGGACATTCCTCCTCCCCACCACAATGTCAGGAACAGGCCTGGTGGAGACGAAGAGGTCAGTGCTGCAGTAAGATTCTGATGTTTACTCCCTCCAGCTACCCGACTACAGCAGTGACTGCAGGCAGTGGCTTCTTATCCAAGATGCTGGCTCAGCAACTGCGACTATCTTTGATTAGAATCTTTTAAAAAATGTGCGGAGAGAATGACTCAAGATAGAAATGGCTTTTCTCGTCCTTACTGTAGGCTCCTTTCATGCTTGAGCGCCTCCTACTGGCCTTCCAGCTGTGAGAACTCAACCTCTGTTCTTATCTGGTGGTGAGCACCTTCTCTGGCCAATTAACTAGTTGGCCATTAAAAGCAACATCAATGTCGGGTGACTGTTTCCAACAAAGTGCAATGTTGAGACTCACAATTAACCCTAAAGTTAAGATCCAGACCCAAAAGGCCTCACCCATGGAATTTAAGATCTTAGTAAACAAAACAAGAAGTGTTTTTTTAAACCAATTGGGTTACAGGATAGGGAACTTCATGGAGGAAAGATTGCAAGGGAGGGTGAATTAGAATGAATTAATTCAGTAGGAGTATAGACTCAAAAAGAATTAAAAAAAGGGAAGAAAAGATCGGGTTCAGAGGGAGAGATAAAGGAGATGGAAGGGAAAAGTACGAAAAAGATAAAAACATTTAATGTTGCAACTTTTAAAGAAAATCCCTGAAAGAAATTCATACCCTAAAAGAATAAATTGCACACTTGTAATTGTCCCTTTTATAGGAAAGGAGGTTGACAGATGATCATTATCAATTATCATGTTATTAAAAGTTTACTCACACTATTAAATACTAGCCATTTATAACATGAGTTTCATGGGCAATTAATGTTCAAATACAACTATTTCATGAAAATCACCAGGAGGTTAAGGATGTGATTATGTTTTCACTAAGTTAACTGTGAAGCTACATAAATTGTCCAGTGATCAGAACCAACTTGCAATGTACAAAATATTTCTTCCGTACTATGAGCTTAGCACACAGTAATAAGGCTCTTGTGGTGTAGTGGTGATGACCCTATGTCATGAATAGACGTAGATAGACCTGGGTTCATAATCCCATCTACTCCAGAGGCTTATGATAACACACTCAAACAGGTCAATATAAACATTTCAGATTGTCACCCCTTTTGAAGAATATCATAGGGTCACTTCCTTCTAATTCAGAACCTTTAGAATACGCATTGTGAAATTCTACCATCTGTTGAAAATAAACTCAGTACCTATTCATTATCTCGTTGCAGTGCTTCCCAAACTTTTTCCCATGGCAAGCACGTTTCAAGGCTCGTAAATTATCATACCCAATGCTAAGAATTATAAGAGTGGGGCAGGGGAGTAGAAGACCCATGAGTGTGACATGGAAAGTGGAGTTCCATGATAGCCATTGCAGTCTTGGAGTTCACAATCCTAAAATTTCAGCTGTGGTGTCCTGACCGCAACTTTAGCAAACAGTCTCAGTGAGAGTCAACAGAGGAAGTGATTAAATTGTTTCCATTATTAAAAATGTATCAGTTAACATCTATATGAATTGCAGATTAACTGAAAATACAAGGTGTAGAGCTGGATGAACACAGCAGGCCAAGCAGCATCAGAGGAGCAGGAAAGCTGACGTTTCGGGTCGAAACCCTTCTTCAGAAATGGGGGAGGGGAAGGGGATTCTGAAATAAATAGGGAGAGAGGGGGAGGCGGATAGGACATGGATAAAGGAGAAGATAGGTGGAGAGGAGACAGACAGGTCAAAGAGGTGGGCTTGGAGCCAGTAAAGGTGAGTGTAGATGGGGAGTTAGGGAGGGGATAGGTCAGTCCAGGGAGGACAGACAGATCAAGGAGGCAGGATGAGGTTCATGGGTAGGAGATGGGGGTGGGGCTTGAGGTGGGAGGAATGGTTAGGGAAGCAGGGACAAGCTGGGCTGGTTTTGGGATGCGGTCGGGGGAGGGGAGATTTTGAAGCTTGTGAAGTCCACATTGATACCCTTGGGCTGCAGGGTTCCCAAGCGAAATATGAGATGCTATTCCTGCAGCCTTCGGGTGGCATCATTGTGGCAATGCAGGAGGCCCAGGATGGACATGTCGTCCAAGGAGTGGGTGGGGGAGTTGAAATGGTTTGTGACTGGGAGGTGCAGTTGTTTGTTGCGAACCGAGCGTAGGTGTTCCACAAAGTGGTCCCCAAGCCTCCGCTTGGTTTCCCCGATGTAGAGGAGGCCACAACGGGAACAATGGATACAGTATACCACATTAGCAGATGTGCAGGTGAACATCTGTTTGATGTGGAAGGTCTTCTTAGGGCCTGGGATGGGGGTGAAGGGGGAGGTGTAGGGGCAGGTGTAGTACTTCCTGCGGTTGCAGGGAAAAGTGCCGGGGGTGGTGGAGCTGGTGGGGAGTGTGGAGTGGACAAGGAAGTCACAGCGAGAGTGGTCCCTCCGGAAACCAGATAAAGGGTAGGGAGGGAAAAATGTCTTTGGTAGTGGGGTCACATTGCAGATGGTGGAAGTGTCGGAGGATGATGCGTTGGATGCGGAGGTTGGTGGGGTGGTATGTGAGGACGAGGGGGATTCTGTTTTGGTTGTTATTGCAGGGAGCGGGTGTGAGGGATGAGTTGCGGGAAATGCGAGAGACATGGTCAAGGACGTTTTCGACCACTGTGGAGGGGAAGTTGCGGTCCTTGAAAAACGAGGACATCTGGGATGTTCAGGAGTGGAATGCCTCATCTTGGGAGCAGATGTGGCAGAGGCGAAGGAATTGGGAACAGGGGATGGCCTTTTTGCCGGAAGGTGGTGAGAGGAGTTGTATTCTAGGTTGCTGTGGGAGTCGGTGGGCTTGAAATGGATATCGGTTTCCAGGTGGATGCTAGAGATGGAGACAGAGAGGTCCCAGAAGGAGAGAGAGGTATCGGAGATGGTCCAGGTGAACTTAAGGTTGGGGTGGAAGGTGTTGGTGAAGTGGATGAACTGTTCGAGCACCTCGTGGGAGCACGAGGCAGTGCTGATACAGTTATCGATGCAACGGAGGAAGAGGTGGGGTTTAGGGCCAGTGTAGTTACGGAAGAGGGATTGTTCCATGTAACCTACAAAGAGGCAGGCATAGCTTGGGCCCATGTGGGTACCCATGGCCACCCCCTTTGTCTGTAGGAAATGGGAGGAATTGAAGGAGAAGTTGTTAAGGGTGAGGACGAGTTCAGCTAAGCAGATGAGGGTGTCAGTTGAGGGGGACTGGTCGGACCTGCGGGACAGGAAGAAGCAGAGGGCCTTTAGGCCATCTGCATGGGGAATGCAGGTGTACAGGGACTGGACCTCCATGGTAAAGATGAGGTGTTGGGGACCAGGGAATCGGAAGTTTTGGAGGAGATGGAGGGCGTGGATAGTGTCACGGACGTAGGTGGAGAGTTCCTGGATCAAGGGATATAAAAGAGGTTGTGTTTCTGCCAAAAGGTCAATTTTTCAATTTGCAGTCTTAATCTTGTAGCATCTATTTTTTTTGTTGGATAGTACAATGAAATAGTAGAGAAGGAGGCCATTCAGCCCATTCAAACCTTTGGTATTATTAAATTGATCTGTTTCTCCTGGTCTTTTCCTGTAGCCCTGTATTCTTTTTCCTTCAAAGTATTTATTTTATTTTTTGAACGTGATTATTGAACCTGCTTCCACTGCACTTTCAAACAGTGCATTCCGGGTCACAACAAGTTGATGTACAATAGAAAAAGTTTAAATATGTTGCTTCTTGTTCTTTTGCTAATCATCTTAAATATCTGTCCCCTGGTTACTACTAGGTCTCTCACAGCAAGTGCAACTTGAGGGACTGCAGTGGCCTAGTGTTACTGTCATTGGATCTCTCACTCCAGAGTCCTAAGTTAATCCTTTGAGAACATGGGTTCACACACTACCCATGGAGGATGCAGAAATTTGTACTTAACAAAACTCTGGAGTTAAAATTTAGTCTACTGTTATGTAGCCTCTCTTGACTACTATAAACTCCCATCCAGCTCACTAATTTCCCTGAAGGACATGGAAGTGGTACTTAAGTGAAACAAAGAACTGTAATTGCTGGAAATTCGAAACAGAAATTGCTGGGGAAACTCAGCAGGTCTGGCAGCATCTATGGAAAGAAAACAGGATTAATGTTTCGAATCCAGGACCCTACTTCAGAACTGATAGCAGCCAGGAAAAGCTGGTATTTATGCTGAAGACAGAGACATGATGGGGAAGAATGACACCATATTGTGAGCTGATGCCACCACCAGATACTATTCCCTTCACCTCTGCATTCTGCAGGGACCATTCCCTCTAGGACACCTGGTCCTCTCCCAACACTTCCTCATGCCCTACAGTACCTTCCCATGCAATCAAAAACCTGTTTGCTTCCTGCCTCTTCACTGTCCAAGCCTCCACACACACCTTCCATGTGAAGCAGCAATTTAGCTGCACTTCAATCAACCTAATCCATTGTATTCACTGCTCACAATGTGGTGTCCTCCACATTGGGGATTTGAAATGCAGATTGGGCAACTGCTTTGCAGAACACTTATGTTCTATCTGCAAAAATCACCCTGAGCTCCTAACTTCAACACGCTACAGTGTTCCTTGGCCGACATCTGTCTTGGGCTTGCTGCAGTGCATCAGTTTGGCTCAGCACAAATTGGCAGAACAGCATCTCATTTCCTGCTTCAGGACACTGCAGGACTCAATATCAAATTCAATAATTTTGCAACCTTCTTCTATGTCTATTACAGACCCTCAGCCCAGCCCCTGTCATGACATGGTCTGCTTTCAGCACAGCTAATCCATTTTCATCTACTTATAGTCCCCATTATCAAATTTTCTTACTACCTGGCTGACTATGATCCATCCCTTCATCTCCTTAACTATTGTTCTCTTTCTCTGGGCTCCATCTCCACTATCCGCTCAATCCTTTCCCCCCACATCCCCTGTCTTCAGCCAATATAACACCTTTCTTCGAACGACTCTCGGTTCTGAAGAAGGGTCACTGGACTTGAAGTATTAACCCTATTTTCTCTCCATACACTGCTAGATCTGCTGAGTTTCTCCGGTTATTTCTGTTTTTGAAACCCTGAGGCTTAAAGGTCTGGCCTACATTTGACTTCAGAGCCACAGCAATGTGATTGTCTCTTAATTGCCCTCTGAGTAATTTGGAATGGCCTATAAATGCTGGTCTAGCCAGAGATGCCAGCATCCCATGAATGAAAAAAGTTGTTTCTTATTTGTTCTGTCAAAACCATTCATGATTTTGAACACTTGAAATAGAATCAGCTCTTACCCTTCACTACCCATAGGAGACCAGCCCCTGCTTCTCCACAAAACTGAAGTACATCAATCCTGTTATCATTTTGGTAAATCCCTCTAATGACTTGACATTTTTCCTGAAATACAAGGCCCAGAATTGAACACAGTACTCAAGCTAAGGCTGAACCAGTATTTTATAAGACTTTTGTCCATATTGTTTTGTTTCAATCTGTGTCATAGAATATGTAGGTGTTCAGTGTTTCTATGTAGAAAAGTATATGTATTATGAGAGTATATGTAGGAAGGTGTCACTGTAAAATCATAAATATACCTCTGATAGAAAGAGAAAAATATTACAGATGTCAAGATTGTATGACACACCAACAAGATAGATAATTTCAATTAGATTATTTGAGATTAAGATAGTTTAAATATATTGCCTGAACTTGATTTCAATTTAGGATTGACCACTTTGCCATTTACATTACTGATGAATATAATTAATATGAGAGCACAATCCAGTCTGTATGGAGCTAGTTTTGGTCTCGTCAAGAGGTCACTTCAAAACTGAAGGCTAAAAAATTGCTTTTGCAGAGCTTAAAGGTTTGTAAGTACTTGGATAATGTTACTTGTCAATACCGTAATATTAACAATACAGAAAGGAAAGAATTTAAGCTGCAGATCAAATCTTTTTGCAGTAGTCAGCTAATTGCTTTTGTAAGACACAAGACTAAATCAATAGAAAAAAACGATGTTGAATTTGGAGAGTGAAATTAAACATCAGAAGTGACAGCCTAGCTCGAAATTTAACTCCACATCGGTAGCAAGTTATAAAAATCAAAGTAAATTAAATTTACTGATAGGTAAATTAGCATCTGCAACATGATTCTGATGAAAGGGTCACCAAGCTGTTAGTACATTCTCTACAAGGTATTGCACACCAAAAGATTGATTGGTTACAAATTGAGTTATACTTGGCTGCTGATGTAATTTACTCTACACACAGGCAACCAAGTTAGTCAATGAAGACCTTTTTGTTTAGATTGGTAGGCCAAGCATTTAAGGCAATGCGTGATACCTGCCTTCCTCTGACTTAATAGGATTATGACATTTTTCTAAATGAGAAAGAACGCTGATGGGAATGGTTCAAGAGTTGAACTTAAGTGCTGGATTCCTGGTCTGTTGGTATGACGATATGAATTAGGATTTATACTTCACCTTACCCCTCACTGCCACCAACAGCCCCCGCTCAATTTCGGAGACCCTGTCCCACTTTGGTTGCATGTTATTAGAAGTAGGTTTTGGGTGCATGTTTTAGCAATATGAATAAATTGGGTAAAACAGATAGAAACTAGACTGGAACAGCAACAAGGAGCCAGGCTCTCTCCATCTTTGTGTGTGAGTTGTGGAAAAGTCAACACTGTGGGATCAAAGAGATAAGGTTAAATCTAACAAATTTAAGACAGATGACAGAAGAGACCTTCCCCAAAGAGAAAGTTGTGCAGCGGTGGAACGCACTAGAGTTAGTGATTGGACCAGAGACTAATGTGATTATCTGTGTCTTTCTGAAGTCCTTCACAGCTATATTGCCCTTTACCTAGCCTCATACACTTGTGTCAACTGTAGGGTTAGAGATTTGGTTACTAAATTTGTTATGGCCTTTTTTAGGCTCTTAAATACTGCTGCGATTCTGCAGGCATCTGAAACAGAAAGCCTAAGAACCATTGTAAGAGTATCTGAGGGTTTCATTACAAAGCTTTCTCGAGAACCGCCAGTACCCCTTGCATCTTCAGCAGCAGCTTGCTCCTGTGACCCAGCCTGGTTTGAGGACCCAGCCTTCAGAGGAGTTCAGGAAAATGGAAGGGAGGATGATTGAAAGCATCAGTAGTCCCCACTAGTACAGTGGTTCAGGAAAGAGCACCACTAGTCAAGAATGGGAAAAATACATTTTTGCAAATGATTTCCAGTAGTTCATTTGGTTAGGCTACTTTGGACTGAGAGGAGTAGGCTAGATGTTCAAACCCAAGCAATTATTATGATAGCTCAGTTAAAATATGAGCTTTCCCAAGCTCTGGCCTTCTCATTGTTAATCTGAGATACACTTAAAGATCATATTAAATAATAATCGGTAGTGTATGTGTCCTCCAACAGAACTCAGTGAATAAGAATGCTCCCTTCACTGAATTATTGGTGATATAATGAAGATTAAATGCCCCTTTTAAAAAGCAATTATAAGAGCATGCCATAGGCATATTAATAAGTGGATAATAGGACTTGAACCTTTAGCGGCCTTTCTCTAAACATAAGATTAACTATTGTGAGAACAATTTATCTTGAAATTTCTTTGAGGCCTAAATTGCATAGCTCCTAAAAACAGGCATGGGGTTCATAATGCACGAGTACTCCATATGTGTTCAATGTCAGGTGGCAATAAGGCAGCTTTATGCTACCTGCTAATTATCGTTATTTCTGTATGCCGTCAATACTTATTATTGGCTTGTCATGATCGATGGTGAATCATGAATGTTGTTGGACAGTCAAGCAACTCACTGAAGGAGGAGACTCCACAAAAATCCCTACCATCTATGAAGGGGGAGACCAGCAGTTCGGTGCAATAGATAAGACCGAAGCAGTTACAACATTTTCAGCCAGATGTGCCAACTGGTTGTTCCATCCCACCTCCCTCCAGAAGTCCCCAGCAACACAAATGTCAGTCTTCAGCCAATGTGACTTATTTTTATTCACACAGAGCAAAGCAGCCACATTATTGGCACCACATCCACAAACATTCACTCTCTCTACGCCGACACTCAGTAGTAGCAGTGTGCACCGTCTACAAAATGTGCTGCAGAAATTCATCAAGGCTCCTTAGACTGCATGTACCAAACCCACAACCAATTCAATCAGCAACCAAACATTAGCTTGTACCTGCCCACCATTTCCCACAGTCCTTGGCATATGACATGACCTTACCAAGTGTGATCGCACACTGTTCCCTCACTGCGGTGAACCCCCTTTCTAATTCATGCTTTACCCTATTCTCCTTTGCAAGTACTATTATCTTCCCTTCACAATTGTTATCCCACCTTGCCCCAGCCTGCAGGCCCTAGTTCTGAAGAATAATTTGCTTGGTGTCCATGCACGAATAACAGACCCCTTGTATCCCTCCAACATGCCTATTCCCCTCTATTTGTGTGGGTAGACCTGATAGATTGACTATGGCCCACCCTCTTGACTGAACTATCTAGAGATAACTGGACTTGAAAATACACAGACCCTTGTCTGTTGGCTGTATATCTCTCAGATCACATTAGCCCTAGCCTCCAGACTAAGTGCTATGGAGCAAAGGACTGAGCATGACTCCCTGCACTAGAGAGGCATCGACCCTCTGACTGGGAATACCGCGACTGGATGCATGACTGTGACTAGTCTCCTAGAGTGGCATTGACGTCAGCCCTTGACTCATTGTGTCCAGGACCCCAGACAGATGTGTGGCTCAGAGGACTTTGATGAGAACTACTCCCATAAGACTTCAAGACATGAATGGTTGCTGGCTGCACTTGCAGTATGCCAAATAAGCCGCTAGCACATGATGCAGATGTGAGATTGACATTGCAGCAAGTTGTCCACCCTCTGGGCTGAGGACTGCTGACTGCAAGGCCTACCTGGTCGTGTTGCCGTGCTAATTGGCACAACGTGGCAAGGCAGGCCAGACATAGCATGCAGGTAGGCGCTAAATCAGTGAGTGCTAAGAGGACAAGGAAGAGATCTAACCTGGTCCAATGCCTGAACTTGGTGCTCTTCCATGTAACCCTGCAGCAGCCTTTCAATGCTAGGTTCTGGTATGCCTTGCAATGCAAATTTATGCTTTGCTGCTTTGTGAGCAGCCTGCAAGTGCATCTGACAGGTCTCATGATGACTTGACAAATGCTGAATGTCAATGTGTGTGAATGCATGGTGTGTGAGGCTTGTGCCTGTAGGTTATACCCTGAGCTGCTCTTTGGTCCTATGCTACATGGAGGTCCTTTAGAGCAAGCAATGAGCTGAAGTCACAGCGTAGCTGCTTTGATTTCCATATTAAGTTTTCTTGACATGTACCCCTCGTTTAGTGCATATGGTAAGTGGGAAACTGACCATTAATGAGGCAAGTTGAGTCATTAACAAGCAATAATACTTCTTAATTGACAATTTGCCATTCCCTAGGGAGAAACTCACAATGTTGCTTGTCAGAAGCCTAAAAAAATGGAACAAAATCATTCTGACATTGAGGTGGCCTCACAAGATTTCTCTTCCAATTCTGCCACAAATCATAACCCACATCACTCAGACCCTTTTATGATAGATTTATATTATGATTTCTTAGACAAATTGGTTGTAGAATTTCAATACAGTGTTAAGGTTTGATTCTTGACATAACACTCTCTCCAAATAACAAAAGAAGGCTTTTTAAAGTAAACTTTTTAGTTAGCTTCTTTCAAGCAGCAGCAGTTTTCTGGAATCACAAACCAACAAATGGTTATTTTAACTAAAAATATTTCTAGGCTTTGAAATTTTCCTAAATACTTAGATGTATGAAATAGACATTTGGGATGATATTACTCAGATCGAAAGTACTTTGGTAGTCTCTTAGTTCACTAAGTTTACGAATTTCTACTAACTGGTAAAAGCTGTAAAGAAAAGGATGTTCCTAAATCTGACTGGTATTCCAGGAACCAAGCAAGAGACAGTAGGAAGTGATATCAATAATATAACCAAAGTCCTTTCGAAACCAATCATTACCTGGGCAGACACTGTCTACCCAATCAGAGAGTCATGCTGTTTATGCATCAGCAAGTTAATCAAAGTTCAGAGGTAGTAGGAACTGCTGATGCTGGAGTCTAAGTTCAGGAAGCCTCTGATCGCACTCAGGGGTAGTAGCTAGTAAAGATTAAAAAGCCACAACCCTTAGTGCTTACAAGTTTGGGAAGAAGACAGAAAAAGAACTTTAGTCAACAGAACAGAACAGGAGACAGCAATTTCCAAATCTGTGACCGTTACACCTAGAAGACCAATGGGAACACCATCAGCTGCAAGCTACCCTCCAAGTCACTCACCATCCTGAGTTGTACCCTCAGTGTTGCTGCATCAAATTTTAGAACTCCCAACCTGCAACATTATGGGACTACCTAAACCTAGTGAGTGATAATGGTTCAAAAAGGCAGCTCAACACCACCTTATCCAGGGCATTTAGGGATGGTCAATAATTTGTGGGCCAGCCAGTGACACACCTCGCCTGAATGAATTTTTAAAAATATGCACCGAATCTGCATCTGAAGTGAATTGACTCAACTACAGCCTAACTCAAAAATCATTTTATTGTGCTTAGAGTTACTAAACTTCTGTGAAACTTGCGAAAGCATAATTGTACCTAGAGTCATTTTACAGTGAGTTGGGATGGAAAACCATTAAAGTGACTCTCTCAGTTTTGGTCTACAATTGTTATTGGCTGAAGTCTTACAATTAAGGTTTAATTTAACACTCCAAATCTTACAGTGGTTCTGATGGAACTGCATTCAGTTTCTTTATGACTGTGAATTTACCTGTAGTAATGTATGGTATGATGAAATTATTCATAATATGTTAAACATGTCTGGTTTGCTTGCATTTATTAATAATATAAATTTTAAAATCTAGAATACCTTGGAATTACTAAAACAACTTGAGTTAATAAAATTAGATTATAGTGGCTTCATACACTTCTAAATAGATACTAGAAGATGATATGAGTTAATCTGAGAAAAAAAAGCCTTTTGTAGTTGAAATTGGATTGAATACACATTTAAATGGGGTGAATTTGCATCATTGCAGCAGGTGCAGAGCTTTGAATGCTGGGGACCTAAGGGGAACTGAGGCAAGCTGCCAAGTTCAATCCCATACTGATAAAGAAAATCTTAACAAGGATCATCAGAAGCAAAACTATGATTTTTCATTGCATTTCCTTTCCACAGCTAAGAGCACCAAGGGATATGGGTGGAAAAGTGAAGTTGATTTTGAAATTTAACCATGAGTGGGCCATATGGCTGTGCTTTTTTTTATGATCTTGTAATCACTCACAGATTACGTTCCCTCCAATTGCCTTGATCTCAAGCACCTTTGTGCGAACGGAAACAATGGATTGCATTTTCTACTACCTTGCTAATAACTGCCAAAGTGCATTCATCTCAGCAAGGACTATTACTCATTTTATAAGCATCACAATTCAGAATGGGGTTCTCACACAGATTCTTATTTCGAAGAATATTTCTGGCAAAACATTGCATGGGCAACGAATGTTGAAATTAGAGCCAATTTTTGAACACGTCTTGTTTCATCTATTTTCAATCACAACTTTCTGTCATTTAAAATCAAAACACAATATCCCATGCAATGAATAATTTAGAATATTCGTATTAGATCGCCTGTAATTTTCTCTGCTTCACCAAATATAGCTATCTCATTGAAAACCTCTTATCTTAATGTTTGGGTAGTACTTGCACATTGTGCATGGAGGTGACTGGTATGAGTTATGTTTCAAGATGTAGCAGAGAAGAGACACAGGCACCTGAATTGAAAATGCTGGTGATTTTGACAACCATGTGTAGTGCTATCCCTGTGTTGGAGTTGGACAGGTCAGTGAGTAGCAGTGATGTGAAACCCAGCTTGTGATTCCAGTTATTTTTGATGTCCCCATGGCTTTTTGAATATGGTTGGATGGGCAATGGTGTGATGGTGTGTGGAGCCAATCTATTTCTGGTGTTACTCACTATCCAGGCAGAGAAACAAAGCCTCAGGAGTACAGAGCATTCAATCCTTTGCTAATTTTGACAAATTTGATTCAAACAGTATTTCAGTAGGTCAAATGTGAGAAGTGATTGCTTGAAAGACAAACACATGGCTGTCTTTTATTTTTCAATTTGAATGAACAATGAAAGACACAGCATGATCCATGCATAAAGCCTGAATGTTGAACAACAACTCATTATCATTAAATCGGTTATGGAATTGAAGCATTCCATGTGAGAACATTTTACTCTTGTCTAAACAGTTGCAGTAAAATAATGGACTCTCTACAACTAGTGATGATGCAGCAAAATTGAAATTCACATCATTTCCTATCATCCATATCCATGCCACAGCAATTATATACAGGCTGGAAAATCGACCTTTATATTCTTTCCTTCCTAATATTGTGAAAGCATTTTGCGATTTTTCCATCTTTCTGATGTCCTTTTGATAATGATGTGCCCACAGCTCCAATCAGTACACAAACTGTGGCCCAAATAACGTTTCATATAGATTCATCAACATTGTCTTGCCTTTTTTCCTGAAAGTCCCATTATGATCAAGGTTATGTGATCCATAGAGAATTGTTTTCTAACTAATGCAATATAAATGCACACTTCTGCACCTCTGGGAAACAAAACCAGTGATTTCAAAATATAATGTGCAAGGATTTTCATGCTATGGTGGAGACTGCTGTCCTTGTTGAGAACTGGGTCTAATTAAATGTCTAAGACTAGAAGTGCTATGTTCAGACTAAAATTCCCAGCATGCATAGCAGACCCACTAAGCAATTAGTGGAGTACAGGGCCACATCATTGCAATAACCCTGCAGATAACTGCTGTTCATCCTTAGTCGCCAAAAACACAGTACTGTATTAATGGGTAATAAGACTAAACTGCGGTAATATGAATGTCATGCAATGAAGCAGCTGTACTGGAGGAGTTTTTAAAACCTTGAGGTTTGTTACCATGAGATGTGCTATTCTAAACGTAACACAATTTTTGAGCCACATAAGCAGAGATGCAAAGTTGATTCAATTATCACAAACATCTTCAGATGCGTCAGTCAAAAGAAAGAATTTGATGAAAATATTGTTGAGCTTCATAAGGCTTCCATCCACTGGATGAAAACAAAAGTCAAATTACACTGGATAATCAAATCTACATGACATTTGTCGCTCCATTCCAACCACTTGAGTTCAATATTGGTCAGGCGAAGGCCCATTGAAAGGAATGGCTTTTCATTAACATGAGCACAGCAACGTTCAAATCAAAGCAAATTTTCTTTTAATTGGCTTTATTCTATTTTTAATTAGCTTTTGGATAATTACTCTGTGCAGGAAGTGTGAATGCTGTGTGTCATGGCATAAGAAATTAATCAAAACCAAAGTGTCGATATCGTTATGCTCAAAGTCGATTTTAGGAGAATGTATTTAAATGCATGAAGCTGTGGTATTGGCTGCAGAAGGTCTTAATAACAATATCATGAGTGCAGTGCAAATGAAACAGAAAAATAGTTTGTACGGAAATGGAAAAACGAAATCTAGAATCCAGCAATTAAAAGGGTAAGGTTATTTTAAAGTTCATTTGTGAGAAAAGATATTTGAATGTGATTATAAAAATTAAGAATGTTGTTTCATAATGTATAATTATTTGAGGATGTTTTGGTGCTTCCATTTAATTGAAATCAGGTAAATATTTGAAGCAAAAGATCAAACAGGGTTAGGTGGTGGCAGCAATGGATTAATGTTAAATTGATCTGGCAAAGAAGCAACATGAATTGAATGGTTTCTTACTGCACTGCAAAGAGCTCAGGTTTTCCTAAGTGCAAGTCACGACTCAAATTCAAGGGAGAAGGGTAGGCCTGTTGGGAAATGCTTTGAGTGGAATGTCTAACAAATAATAGTCATGCTTCTGCATAAATTTAATCAAGTTTCCCCTCTCAGAATTACTTATGCTTTCACATTTTATATTATTTCAAATGATATTTTATACATTTGCAAGAAGCTTCTCTGATCACTTCATGCTGTTGAAAGCAATAGTCCTAAAGAAAACTCTGTACGCCTGAGGCCTGTTTTTCTGCCATGGATTCCATTGGAGAAGCCCACTGTTCTTTGATGAAGGCTATCTCATTACACGAAGTACCACTAGAGCCTTGTGTGTGAGAATACCCAGTATAGTGTTAATTTTATACCAATTGTGGCTAATTGTACGTAGGTGATAGACATTAACCAGGGATTGAATTGTGCTCCTATAAGTAGGAACAGGGTGGGCACTTGTGGTGCAGAGGTAGCATCTATACCTCTGAACCAGGAGACCCAGGTTCAATTCCCACCTGCACCAGAGGTGTAATAACATCACTGAACAGGTTGGTTTGAAAATATAAACAGGAACAGGCTGAAACTGTAGTGACTGGGTTATGAGGTACATGTGTATAGTATACAGTTAAAAATGGTTGCTAAATTTGAAAATTTGCAAGTGAGAATAAAATATAGACAGAAATCTAAAATCCTGGTGGGAAAATAGTCAGAAGTAAGTGTAAATGATTACCCTCTGATGTTCCCTGAATCTGAACCAAATGATCAGCAAATGAATGATGGAGCTTTGTAGACACAAGTTATGTTCCTCCCAAGCAGTAACAAAGAATGGACTCAGCATTGCTCCTTTCTACAAAAAGCAAAATCAGAAGTAAACTGTGATATGGTTGCCTGTCAGAAGAAGTTCTAAAGGGGTTCTGAAGAAGAGTCATCTTTGAGTTGTAGCATTAACTCTGTTTCTCCCTCCACATGTGCTACCTGACCTGTTGAGTTTCTCCAGCACTTTCTGTTTTTATTCCAGATCTCCAACTTCCAGATTAATTTGCTTTTATTTAAATCACTAGAGTGTGGTAAGATATCTTATATGGACAGATTTATTTTTTACCTGTTGTTCAGTTCTTTAAGAAAGAGATTCTATTGGATTAGATCAGAGATAGTTGGAACTGCAGATGCTGGTGAATCCGGGACAACAAGGCGCAGGGCTGGATGAACACAGCAGGCCAAGCAGCATCATAGGAGCAGAGAGGCTGACCCTTGGGTCTAGGCC
>NC_063351.1:17032535-17078565 GCF_021869965.1 Rhincodon typus | reverse complement strand
AGGCCCGAAACGTCAGCCTCTCTGCTCCTATGATGCTGCTTGGCCTGCTGTGTTCATCCAGCCCTGCACCTTGCTATTGGATTAGATGTCTGTTTTTCCCTAGGAATGTCTTAGGCAGCAGTCATTTCCTTTAGCTGAAACATCCCATGGTGATATGAAGAATAGACGTCTCAATGATTACCAGGTTTAGAAATAGTCCAGACGGCAGGCATAGGTGCTAATATAAAGAAAGGACGGAAGACCAAGCAGAATGGGAATGAAACTTTCATCAGTTAATCTGGCTATCACAGTAGAAGACAAAATTGGTGCAAAAGAACACAAGTATCACATTGAAACACCCAAACCTTCCTGATGGGTGTTCTCGTGCAATTAGCATAACATTTCTGATGGATGAAAATGGTGAAATGTTGTACCTCAGCTGAACAAGCAAAAGAATACAAAGGGTTGCTAAAAGTATACTGGCTGCCAGACAGACAGAACCTGGGATTCTATCAGTCAAATATTATAAATCAGATGCTATACATGGGCATACTGAAGATAATATACACATTTAATATTATGTAGATAATCATTCATTGTCAGATAATTGATATTATATGAAAAGTGAATGAGTGAAGTTTATGGATTGGTAATTGCTGGCTTGAAACAATTGATGGAGATGAAATCTTTAAAACTGCATTGATGGGTGCCAACTGTCAACTGTTGGATCATTTTACACAAAGAAATGCAAGTACAAAGAAATTGTCAGAATTCCTAAAGGAGTGAATCTTGTAATGTGGTGCTTAGTACAGAATATGGAAGGTTTTTGGTTGAATTTGTTTGTGACTTTTGTTTTATACATATAAATTCTATTTGTTTTACTTAAAAAGAAACCACCTCTTAATGATGTTTAATTGTATGGAAATAGTGGTCATTAACAAGAAATCCCCCAATAAATAGGAACAGGTTGAACCTGCAAGATTTAGAGGCATGCTTGTTATCTGTACCTCCAATTAAAAAATTAGGAAAGTGGAAAGCTTGACTCTAGTACTATCCTTTACCACTTGGTTTTCTTGAATAGAACCTATGGGCTTCCCATTCTGGAAATATTTGCCTTGTAAGGGGAGGACAGAACTTGTGGTAGGACATTAGCATAACTCTGAGGTAACTTGTGTGAAAATGAAAAGTTGTCTCACGGGTAGTGGTATCAGACATCCTGTAGCTGAAGACCAATCAGCAATTCGGTTCCAGACTGTCTGAACAAATTAGATTGACAGCTTTTTACCCTACATTTTCTGACACTGTCACCATCCTCCCCTTACCATATACTAACAAGAGATGATGGAATTTAAAAGTAGTTTGGTTCATCTGATTTATTCTAGGATGGTAGGAGTAGAATAATTTTAATGAATGGAATATGTCTTATCAGTTTATCAGTAAACATGTAAGCATGTCAAAAGTGTACCTGTGTACTATGAGAATACACCAGGTATGAGATTTTTTTGTCATATGTGGATGAACTGATAGAACATGCTACATCATTCACATGGGTAGCATGCTGTAATCTAAGCCTTCAATTTATTTTTTGCCAGCAGTGGGTGTCTCTGCAGATGCTGACAGCCAATGGGTTTCATCTAGTTGATTTGAGAATGCTCATACCAAGGCAGCGATATAATGTGATCACTACAAACTTATCAAAAGACGATGTTGCTCATTGCAGGATAATCATACTTCATAATGACTTTATGCAGGAAGATAGGGAAGCAGGAGAGAGATGAAAAGTCATTGCACCATTCAAGCAGCAAGGGAAAATATGCAAGATGATCTGGTTAGAATTGGTATGACTCAGAAAAAAGTTGAGACTCTAAAGACACACTAAAAACGGCTTTAAAATGGCTATTTCAAAGTGCTCTTTTCGCTGCATACCCTGGTTATTATGCCTGTGATGCTGGGACTTGATTATGCAGCCCTTCTTCCTGTAGATTGTGAGCTCACTCCACAAAGGCTTTTCATGCACTACCAGTCTATTAACACAGGATTGCAACAAAGAACCATTTAGCACAGTTATTTATGAAGGACTGTTCTCCCCAGACTAAAGTGGAACATTTGAAATTAGAATTTGGCCAGCAAACCAGATATAAAAAAATCATAATCCACTCTAATGCAAGCGCTACTGGGTTGGTTACATAATCTAAAGACAGAAGTGAAGTTTAATATCATCACCATCTCAATTTGTGTTTACTTTATAACTTATCATTGGCTCAAGACTTGAGGGAAATAAACTTGCAAGGTTACAGGGATAGAGTGGAGGAGTGGGACAGATCAGATTGCTCTGCAAAGACCTAGTATGAACTATGTGGGCTGATTGGCTTCCTTCTAAGCTGGAATGATTACACAGCTCTATAATAGATACATAAAATTTGTAATACTTCATTAAGCAAAGACCTGTCTACATCAGTACAATTAACTGCAAAATCTTTCTGCAAATTAAGGATTGAACTCTGCAGCCAGGAAGTCAGATGACCCTCTATGAACTCAGTAAATTGCAATTGAAAAGGCCAAATCTCCTGGTGCTTTGTCATGTGTACTTCATAACATTTCCCAATTAAGAAAGAAGAACAGCAAAATACATTTATAGAAAGCCTCTGATAGCTACTTGCTGTATTATAACATAAGATCTTGCTATCTGTCTCTGAGCTTCAATTATATGTCATTGTGTTTTTCTTACAATATGATGATACTACATTGAACATATTAGTGTAGTTCTAGAAGGTAGTCTGAAATGTTGTGATTTAAAGTGTTGCTAAATAATCTTGCCTCTCTCAGTTCTGCTGTGCTATCTCACTGTTGTACTTGACTCTCTCAGTTTTGTGTTTTTGTGAATCTGTTCACTACAATGTTTCTTTTCTCCTTCCTGTCCCCTATCATGACCCCATCCACCCCCTTTCCACTGCTGCAATCTTACTAAATGTAGAGTTTAAAATATATTGTTAGAAAATTGCTGAAACGTTCAAGGATGTGAATCAAGAGCTCAATACAAAACGAGGTCATGCAGTAAAGGACCTGAACAAAGCACAAGTGTGACAGAGTTAATAGCAGTAGAAGAGAAACCTGAAAGAGACATTACAGAGAAGTCACATCTGACCAGAGAGACTGATTGAAATGTTGGCATTTCACCTTTTGCAAAAGTGGACATGCTCAATTTTGTTCCAGCAAAATCCTAAATCTCTAAAGGAAAATTATATTGTTTTCATTCTAAGTGGCTCATTGCTTATCCATGCAGCATGTCACTTTTGACAATAGATATTGTACTGATTGGAACATGCATGAATCAAAGAACTTGGTTTGTAGATGCAGCAGGTAATTAAGAAGGCAAATTGAATATTGTCCTTCATTGCGAGAGTGATGGAGTTTAAAAACAGGGAGGTTGTGTTGCAGCTGTTTAGGGTGCTGGTAAGGCCACACCTGTATTATTGACACAGTTTTGGTCTCCTTACTTGAGAAAGGCGGTAATGGCACTGGAGGGGGTGCAGAGGAGGTTCACTAGGTTAATCCTGGTATTGAGATGTTTGGCGAATGAAGAGTAATTGTGTAGACTGGGGCTATACTCATTGGAATTTAGAAGAATGAGGAGGGATCTTGTAGAAGCATATAACGTTATGAAGGGAATAGATAAGATAGAAGCAGAGAGGTTTCTAAGATTTAGGAGTAGATTTGTAGCTCGGGTTGTGGGTGTTGTGGTTGGTTGGCTCACCGAGCTGGTTTGTTCCGCATCGGTGAGGGTGTTGTTTATACGTTTGTGTATCTCCTCTAGTTTGGGCCGTTTAATGATGACAAAGGTGTTGTCCATCATTTAAACGAACCAAACTAGAGGAGGTACACAAACTTATAAACAACACCCTCACCAGATGTGGAATAACAAACCAGCTTGGCGAGCCAACCAACCTCAAGCAGAGAGATTGTTTCCAGTGGTGGGTGAAACTAGAACTCAGGGACATAGCCTCAAAATAAAGGGGAACAGATTTAGATCTGAGTTGAGGAAGAAATGCTTCACCCAAAGGGTTGTGAATCTGTGGAATTCCCTATCCAATGAAGCAGTTGAGTCTACCTTGTTGAATGTTTTTAAGGCAAAGAGAGATAGATTTTTGAACAGTAAGGAAGTAAGGATTATGGCGAGTGGGTGGGTAAGTGGAGCTGAGTCCATGTAAGGATCAGCCATGATCTTATTGAATGATGGAGCAAGCTCAATGGGCCAGATGGCCTAATCCTGTTCCTATTTCTTATGTTCTAACTTTCCGTGGGGCAACTGATACTCTAAACTTTCAAGAGTTGATGGATTTAGATAAGGAATATTATGGCCCCAAGCCTCCTGTAATTCTGAGAATCTACTGGTTTTACTTGGCAGTTCAAAACCAGGGGAACCCATATTGGAATTTTTGACGTGGTTTCGACAACTGGCAGAGGCGTGTGATTTCGGTTTAACCCTAAGTGAGATGCTAAGAGACTGTTTGATATGGGGGGGATTAATGATGCAACCACGCAAAAGCACCTATTGCTGAAGACCAAGTGAACTTCAAACAGGCACTACAACTGTTTTTGTCATTGGAAAATACAGCAAGCGGTGCATAAAAGTTGCAGGGTATTCCAACAGACACCTTCGCCAGGCCAACTGAGTCTGGGGAACACCACCTGAGTTTGGGCAATTGCATAGCCTCACTTAAGTCATCCCTGAACAGAGGGACTCTAGGTTAGCCCACAGAAAAACCCCGAAACAAAGCCAAGCCTGGGCCAAATGGTTAAAATTTTCTTCAGGATCCGGGCCAGCAAGCCTTTGTAGTTGCTGCTGGTGTGCGGACTCGAGACAGCAAAGGAGTCCCACTGGACCTAAATTGAGTAAAAGACCTCATAGACCGTTATCCGGGAGAGTGCACACCCTGGAAAATCCACGTACGTATGGTTTGGAACAGTTAAACTGCTTAGCAACATCCAAATCAGAACCAATTAAAATTAATGTCTGATTAAATGTCACCTGGTTCTAGTGGAGGTTGACACTGGCACGTCTGTATCAGTGTTTGCAGAAACAATCTTTACCAAAATTTGCTCTGGACTCTTTAGCCTTTAGGTTTATGCAGGACCTTGGCCAGGCTGAGAGCCTATACCAGGAATTCCGACAGATTAAAAGTACAACTTCGATTCCAGTCTCTTATGAGAAACAGTTGGTTCAGTTACCAATGACTGTAGTAAAAGGCTCAGGCGCGAGCTTGATGGGGTGAAATTGATTGTGAAAGATTCAACTTGACTGACTCAACAGTTTTCAATTAGAAAATGGCTGCCTGAGTGAAGTCCTAATAAAATACCCAGACGTGTTTCACGAAGGTCTAGGGGCTATCAAAGGAGCCAAGGCCACTTTACATCTTGACTAAGAAGCAACTCCACGATTTGGCAAGGCCCATCCAATGCCATTTGCCTGTCTGGCAAAAGTAGAGGCAGAAATCAGGAGGATGGAAAGCAAAGGAATCATCAAACTAGTACAGTCTGAGGAATGGGCAGCACTGGTCTTACTGATTGTGAAGCCTGACAGGTTGGCTCACCTTTTATGGGAATTTCAAACAAACAGCAAAATGCTTTTTGCAATTGACAAATACTCAATCCCTTGCATAGAGGACTTGTATGCAAAACTGGTGGGAGGCTGTCCTTCACAAAGCTGGACAAGAGCCATGCATACCCGCAATTGTAATTAGATGAGGATTCATTAAATGAGGATATCATAGAGATATGATACAGTTAATACCCATAACGGTTTGTACCAATATAGGAGTCTGCCATTTGGGGTATCATCAGCTTGTGCTATTTCCCAGCAGACCATGGGGAACATTTTACAAGGGCTACCCCAAGTCGCCATTTATCTGGATGACATGCTAATAACCGGGAAGACTAATAAAGAACGTTTTATAAACGTCATAAACGTTTCTCCAAGGCAGGTGTATGCATTAGGAGGGGAAAAATGAGTGTTCCAGGCACCCCAAGTGACCCACTTGGGCTACAGAGTTGACAAGACCAGTTACACTGGTTGGAAGATAAAGTGAGGGTGATCAAAGATGCCTCGGCTCCCATATCTGTACAGGAGCTTAGCTCTTTCCTTTGGGCTGGTGAATTATTATGGAAAGTTCATGTGTTACCTGACCTCCATCCTGGCACCCTTACACCTGCTATTTAGAAAAGGTCAGCCTTGGAAATGGTCTTATAGCCAAGAAGTAGCCTTTAGGGAAGTGAAGAAGCAACTATCTTCTAAGACGTTGGCCCATTACAATCCCAAGTGAGGTATGGTGCTGACATGCAATGCCTCCCCATATGGCATCAGGATAGTGCGGGTTCATTGGTGGCCCAGCGGAGAGGAATATCTGGTAGCATGTGCTTCCAGGACTGTGGCTGATGCTGAATGAAGATATGCCCAGAGAGAGAAGGAAGGTTTGGCAGTTATCTTTGATGTGAGAAAGTTCCACCAACACCGTTTATGGATGTAAATTTATAATAGTAATGGACCACAGACCCTTGTTTGGGCTACTTAGAGGACAGGCCCATGCCACCCATTATTTCAGGGCGAATTCAGGTGGGCTTGTATCCTGAGTGCATACAGTTACAAGTTGGAACACTATCCAGGAGGCCAAGTGTCAAAGACAGATGCCTTGAGCCACCTCCCACTGGCAGTTACACTACTGGTGGTGCCACCACTAGAAGAGTCCGTTCTGGTTTTAGATGTTCTGAACACCCTTCCAGTCACTGCTGGAATATCGGACTACGGGCACAAAGAGATCCTATCCTGGTAAAACCAAAACAGCTGGTAGTGATGAGGGAAACAAAAGGGCCAAGACAACCAGAACTGAAACCTTTCTGGACCTGGTGAGGCCAGAGGATGGCATATTATTATGGGAAACAAGAGTGATTGTCCCAAGGAAAGGATCACTGCCAGATACTGGCTGAACTCCACTAGGGTCATCCAGGGGTTTCCAAAATGAAGATATTGGTGTGGAGTTATGCCTGGTGGCCAGGATTGGATGCAGATATAGCCTCATGGTGGGGCAGTGCCCAGAGTGCCAACAAAGAAAAAATTACTGCCAGCAGCTCCCCTCTATTCATGGGAATGGCTGGGTAAACCCTGGACTTGGTTACACATTGACCATGTTGGTCTTTTCATGGGCCCTATGTTCTTAGTCATTGGATGCCCATTCAAAGTGGTTGAACAGTGCATAGAGTTCATCTGTCGAACACAGGGACAACGATTGAAAAAATGTGAGCATCTTTTGCAATATATGTACTCCCGGAGGTGCTGGTCACAGACAATGGGCTATCATTTGCCAGCAGCATGTTTGAGTATTTCCTAAAGTCGAATGGCATTCATCATGTAATGACAGCTCCATGCCATCCATCGTCCAATGGTCTGGCAGAAAAAGCAGTCCAAACTTTAAAGGCAGGCTTAAAGAAACAGCCTACAACTTCACTCAATACCAAATGTCCTGGTTCCTGTTTGATTATAGGATTACTATCCCTCACAACCACAGGAATGGCTCCAGCAGCATTGCTAATGGGAAGAAGACTCTGGATCAGGTTAAACCTGATCTTCCTGCCCTCAGAGAAGCTGCACTAAAAAGAATTGGCTTATGTCCCAGCACTTAGAGGGGGAGAATGTAGTGATTGGAATGAGGTCAGCCAAGTGGACCTCATAGAATGAGTTCCCTGATTGGGGCTGTTAAGCTGGTCTAATCAGGGAACCCTGGCTGACAGATATAAACAGGAGTGTCGGGCTCTGCTCACTCTAACAGCCAGCTCTGAGTTAACTGGGTCAGTGTCATGTACGATGCATGTGTAAATTAAAGGGGTGACTTGGTGATGGGATACTGGCCTTCATGGAGTTATTTTACATATCACCAAACCCAGTTTAATTCTCAAACATTTTTTAGTCAAACACTACCAAAAAGCTTTTTAACTTTGTCTTCCTGGTTTAAACTGCTGACTGCTATAAAGTATAAAAATGGTCCTTTTTTCTATTTCACCGTCACTTCTGTGCCTTTTCCACTTTCTTTTTCTTTCTGTCATTACTTTCTTCCATTTTTGCCTATTTCCAATATTATTTCTATCTCTCATACAGTCATTACAAGACACAAGGAGCCCATTGATCTCTCTCTCTCTCTCTCTCTCCATTGCCCTCGAAGTTTATTCCTTTGAAGTGCCCACTTCCTCTAGAAATAATTGACCTTGTCTACCAGGGCAATCGCATCAGAAAATGAGTTCTGGGTAATTATAGTCATACGTGGATCTGAAAGGATTAATATTGATTGAGTACCATAACCACCAACCACTTTGAGGACAAAGGGGGAGAATGCATATCTTGAAATAGTCAGACCTTGTCCTTTTAACATGCTATCAGTTCCAGTGATTCTACATGACACCCTTACAGATAGACCAGAAGATCTTAGTTACATTAAATCGCATGGTCTTTTGTGGAATGTGAACCTAGACAGTATTGATGGTGATAATTGTTATATATGGTACTTGCTGCATAAATAAAAGTTCTTCATCATATCATGTCCTCCTACCACTCTGCATTTCTTATCCAAAACCTGAAATCCATGTACCCAAGGACTTTGCATAATCATGAAAAGGAACAGCCTTTGTTTATCATCTTTATCTAAACCTGTGAGCCCATATCAAATGTACCCAAATCTCTTTTGCTCCAGATAGAACAATCCTAACCTCTTGTGATATAACTTGTTGTCAAACTTCCTCATTGCTGTAAACCTCTGCACTCTCTCAGGGACCATTAATATTCTTCCTAAAGTATAGTGATTAGAACTGGACATAGTACTATACTCATGGCCTAGCCAGAATTTTAAATGTTGTAACGTCCCTGATTTTTCTTCATAATACATTGATCAATGAAGCACAAGATTACATATACTTAGTTAACCACTCTCTCAATATATCCTTTGAGGATCAATAAACATGAACCCCCACATGCCTCTGTCCCTGAGCAAATGAAGAAAAGCTAGGCAGGTTATTAAATAGACTGCCTAGCATGTTGCCTATGCAGGATGGAAGCATCTGTGGCAGAAAGGTAGACCACAGATTGCCTTGGAAATACTTAAGGTTAGGCAGCTCAGCAGGTTGGAAAATTAACCTAGAAGCACCTGTAAGGAAGTCATTGGGCTGCTTGAGAATCACTGCCCTGACATATCTCTGGCCAGTCTTGCAACCACACGAAGCAAATACAATTGAGAAGGGCAATATAACTGATAAAGCTAAATTTGGTCAGGAATAGGTCATGATTATTTGAAAGTATTCAGAATGTGTAAGCAACAGACTTGATTGGTTTCATCTCGAGGGGAGGGGAGGTGAGGCTGGGAGGGGAGGGAATAAATTTCTACAAGCACCCACAATCATGTTTCTGCTCTGTTACACATATTTGAGGCTGCATTGTATGTTGGAAGGGCCTACACAACCTTTGTTCTAAACATTCTGTCTGTATGGCTGTTAAGGTACCACTAGTCAGAAAAAGAACTGATTAAGGATTTTACAGGGAACATTGTAGCTGATAATGGACTGGCAGAGAGCAAGATTGCCTGTTAGAGAAAACTTGGAATAGGTTCTTATTAATATGAAATCAGCCATTCTGTGATTTTTATGAAACTATAATGAAAGTATATGAAACTGGGGTGACATGGTGGCTCAAGTGCTGTATCACAGCACCAGGGACCCTCAGGTGACTGTCTGTCTTGAGTTTGCACATTCTTCCTGTGTCTGTGTGGGTTTCCTCCCAGAGTTCGAAGATGTGCAGGTTAGGTGGATTGGCCATGCTGACTTGCCCATAGTATTCAGGGATATACAGGCTAGGTCGATTAGCCATGGGAAATGCAGCAGATAGGGTACGGGGGTGGGTTTGTGTAGGATGCTCTTCGGATGGTTAGTGTGGATCTGATGGGCCAAATAGCCGGCTTCCATACTGTATTTTTTCAAGACTTTAGTATTGTAATTTAGTATGTGTGACATACTTTGAAGGTGCTCTTTCCGAATTGGCTGAACGACTAGAATATTGAGTTCATTGTTAGTGAAGTAATCCTTCCCCAACCTGTCCTTTGATTTTCAACATGGATCCATCACTTCCTTTCTATTTTCATATAAAAATGATCCAGTTCTTTCACATGACATAGATATCTCAATTAGGATATATTAATAACATGATGTTATGAATTGAAGTTTTTTTTAGTGCTATTTATAGTAGAGCTTCTGTGCAATTTGCCCACAAACACACTGAGAATGAACAATCTATTTCCCCACAGTTTAGTGCTTCCACACACAAAGAGGAAATGGAACTTTTAATAGTTTACTTTGAATTCAATTTTTTGGTATTGAAATGTAATTTTCCCCAAAGATTTTAGCCTATGTGTTTTTACACTTTGAAACAACAATGATTGAACTTGTTTTTTTTATGGTAACTTTCTACTGAATCTTTTATTGATACAGCATTGACAGCAACTCATGGGACAGCCAAGCTATAACAGTGATACTATTCACCACGATAATGTTTGTTCATTGGCTGAGAGTATGCTTTGTGTATCTTGTTATTCTTGCTGCCAACCTCAAAAGCAGGACCCGGTTTTTAGGCAGAAAGCAAAAAACAGTCCTGTTTACATTACTGACATTGGTTCCACATTTAGATTTGGTCCAGGAATTGTGCATGTCAGTTTCATCAAAGCTTAAGTGATCTACCAAGGTGAAGATAGCCTCCTTTTAAGGTCTGATCAGAAGAGTCTTGTTGAATAAACAATGTGAAGTTTATTGCATTACTGCAACTACTTACAGATTACATAAATAAGACCTACATTACTACAGAGACTACTAAAGAGGCGCACACTAGTCTCAGATCTGTCTTCTACATCTTCCTTCTTTACTCTGACCTGTTCCTTACAACATCATCACTGTGGGTGGCACTTAACACAGTCAGTCAATCAAGTATGAGGGAAGTTATCTAACTGTTGAACCATTCATTTTTTTTCGAGCCAGCTCGAGTTGTATTTGCAACATTAGTTAGAATCATAGAATTGTTCAAGCACAGGGAAAGGACATTCAAACTATTGTGTCCATGCTGTCTCTCTGAAAGGTCCATTCATTTACTGCCCCTCCTTTGCCCCCTTTCTTTACATTCCTCCTCTTCAGATATTTAGAATATTTAGAAAATGTAGAAAAATTTCCAGCACAAAATGAGACCACTCTGCCCAGTTTGTCTCTGCTTTCTGCTGAGACTTCAGGGCCCAGTGTTTCGGCAGATAGCAGTAAACAGTCCTGTTTATATCTCTGTGGAACCTGTGGTAAATAATGCTTAATGGAATTAAAACGGAATTACTTTGATGCCACGTTATAACTTTCTGGCAATTAGGTTACTAGTAGGTGAAGCAGACAAAGTTTTCCACTTTATATCCATCACGTTTACAGCCAAGAGATTTAAAGGGGACACACATTTGGCTTGGCAAAGAGCAAAGCAGTGATTTTAAAATTGCAGGAGTGCACTATAAATTGATCACATTTGTAACGACCATGTTATCTTTTCTCCATATTTTTGGTTGTGGAATGAAATTAAAAAAAGGGGCTAATTTACAATCAAGGATGGTGAAAGGAACTGCTGCAGTTTTTAAATACAAGTTACGGAAACTCATTGTAGGTGGTGTTTTCACTGCTGCTTTATTCAAGCAATGGGGGAAGCTGTCTGTAGTTGATCCAGCACTGTGAAATGTACATAGAGTGACTGAAGTGAGCAAGTAACTGATTTGTTGGTGTAATTATGATCAGTCATGGATGCCAGAGGTCATCAGCCTGATGACAACTCTCTGATTGGTTCCTTGGTAGCTGAATTGCTTGTGTGTTTGAGCCAAATAGTGAGAAGCCTTTGCATCTCTGCAAGTAGATGTAGCTTGTGTGCCTCACTGTAGTCAAACTGATGCCTGAAGAAAGTTAGTTATTCCAACCCATTCCCGGACCCCTAGTTGGTGTAAGCTTTTGCCTTTAACCAGCAGCTAAGAGACTCTGTAATTACCCTGTGTGAAGAAATAAAGGAACCTGGAGAAAAGAGATTGAAGGAAAGAAAGTCCTGGCAAATCAATAGGATCATTTCAGCAGACCTTGTGGACAGGTGCTATTGAAATGTGGTTCCCAGTTTCTCTTTCTCTTCACCCTTAAATCAATGCCTTTTTGTTTGTGTGTGAATATAAGGGGTTCAAAAAGTAGGTGAGAGTTTTAAATTGTAGAGCTGCATGTTGATAATTCATAGCTCTTTAGTTGTGATTGGAATTTACTCATTTGTAATAAACAGTAGTTCTTATTAATCATGAGGGCCTGGTCAGTCTTTTCTGTTAACTTAATTCCAACAGCTGAATCTGGGACTTGTCAACTGATCAAATCATTAATTCTTGTTGTGACCACAGGAGTAGTAGGGCTTGAGAAACAGTGCACTGTCCCAACTGAATCATAACACATTACCATCAGAACCACAAGTGATATGAAGTGTATGAGCTGCTGCAAGACCTGTCAGTACTGCAAAACCCAAAGAAGTCAGGAGCAGGCATTAATGGCAACCAGCCATTTAAAGTGACCCACCAGATAAATACCTCATGGAGCTGATGCCCCCTTTAAATAACAATGGCACTGCCTTCCTTTTGGTCAGTCTTGTACAGGAAGGCAGACCTCGGGAATTTAAATTTAGCTGAAGGCGCTACAGAGAGGCACAGGGCCCCATGCAGATATATTAATTCATCCTTTACCATGTTCAGGCAGAATACCTAGATAACTAAAGCTCAGTTGTCAGAATATGGCATTGTGCAAAGAAGATTACCACATGAGATTTCATGGCCAAATGTCCATTTTAGCTGTACAATTTGGGTGACTATGAGTTGAAAGCAGCTCCCCCCGACCCCGCTCACATCACAGCACTGAAAGTGGATGTCAGTATTATTTGCCACTGATTTCTTTGCATTAATATTTTATTGATTTTTCTCTCTCTCGCATAAATTTCAAGAGTCCAAAAGTATAAATCCCAATCCTGTCAAATGGAAATATTGTCCAAATACATAGATTGTATATAAATCTAAAGGTTGTATTAGCATTAAATGAAAGGCTTGCAGAAAATACAGCATTTTATTTAAAATAACATTAAGCAAACAAAGTATGCCATTACCTAACAGAAAGCACCTCAATACATCCTATTTATTTATAAGAGACTCTATCATGTATATTGAAACATTCAAAGATTAGAGGTAGAAAGGGATAGAGAGTTCTCAGAATTGGAAAAAATGCTTGTTACAATGGAATCTCACATCTGTTCCGAGAGATAAGGGCTACCAAATAATCTGTAAATAAACTATTTCTGTTTGTAGTACCTATTTACCCAAATAACTACTCCAATCTCTTTGTTAGCAATATCTTATAGCTGTTTTGATTTAATTTACATGTACCACCGTTATCTGTGAATCAGTTGATAGCATCCCTACCTCTGAGTTCGCAGATTGTGGGCTTAAATTTCATTGCAGAGATGCAAGCACAAAGTGTAGGCTGATTCCAATGAAGTACTGAGGGGATGCAGCAAAATTGCAAACATTGCCTGTTGAATGAGACGTTAAACCAAGGCCCCATTTCCCTGTTAAAAGGATACAAAAATGAAATTGCATGAATTTGAATGAAGTGGCTATGTCTGGTGCCTTGGTGAATGCAGCTAATATCTAAACCAGGGTATTGGCTCACTGCTGTTTAAAGGAACATTGTGTACAATTGTCTTCCACTACTGAGAGACTTTAAATGAGCTTATAAAGATTGATTTTAAGAGCTTTGTTTGATCCCTTTAATTGCATTGAAAAATCTAAGCTTCTACTCTCAGATCCGGTTTATTCCAGCTAATCAAGATTCTATCTCATGGAGAGAGAGAGCTTAAATAATTTAACTAATAACGTACAACAACTTGCATTCGTATAGTACCTTTCACTGAATGATATGCTTTTAGGTATTTGCAAGTGGATGGCAGGGTTGAGAGATGGAGTGTTGGATTTAGAAAGAGAAGATAAAGTTAGCGAAGGTGATTTAAGATGCAGCAGAAGAGGTGGATTTGAACATTCTTTTAAGGAAGACGTTTAGGAAAAGAATTCAAAAACATTGCATGGTGATCATTAATATTTTCAGAAGTGAGATCAACGGATCTTCATTGGGTAAAGGCATCAAAGGATATGTGGCAAAGGCAAATAAACAGTTGAGATGTAGATCCACCATAGACCAAATGGCTTAGTCTCAAAAGGCTGAATGACCTGTTCATATTCCTGAATCACTGAAAGCTCCACCCCAATGCTGAAAGGAAGATGTAAGTTAGACTGATGCATAATAGCAATGAGTGAGTGAAATTTAATTTTCTGACCTGCGTTAAGCTTGTTGTGGTTGAGATATTCTTTAGGTGGAGTGATCAGGAATACAGAGCCTTCCCACCTCCACACTTGATTAAGTCAATGATGGCAAGACCCATAAATATCCTTCCAGCAATAGGGCCAATTGAGGCCCTACATTGGACACTAATTGTCCACTTAAGGGTGTCATCCTCCTGTTAAGTGATATTAATCAAGAGGCAAGCAGGGGACTTGCCTTTCAAGGAGCATGACAAGCAATCCCATGCAGGCTGCATGAGGTGTTCTAGGGGCTTCCCCTTGTGGAACGACACTCAGTACTCAATGTAGCTGGTATTGGCGAACTAGGACTGCACCACTGCCCTTGCCATTCCCTCATTACCCCACAAGTTTAATTGCAGAACCCACCGATCCTTTGCCAATATGACCTGTAGCCTGGGATCCAGCATTAATCCTAGGCTTCAGAATGGATGGTATACTAGCTGTGGCCACTGCCTCCCAGAGCTACTGCCATTGTTCAATAGAACTAGACACCTCTGGCCAACAAATCTCACATTTCTTCCTGCAGTTCACTTGATCCCAAAGAAGGCCCACTGCTATCTAGATAAATGTCAGAACGACGGCCCTTCCCAAAAGGGGTCATGCAGGGCTGTCACTAATGAAGCCCCTTTGCCTACATGACATACCATCTGAAGTGATAGGAAAGCTAAATTTTCTGAGCGATGAGGCTGATGCAGATAGTACAAGTAGAACGGAATGACCCTAAAAAGACTTTTATAAACAAAAATAAAGATCCTGAAGTGATGTTTTAGGAGATGCAATGAGGGACAGATATATGGCAAAAACATGACATATAATAAATGTAGTGGAATCTGAAAGAGTTGGAAATTGTGGGTAGAATTTCCATGGAATGGGAAATCCTGGTATTGCACCAAAGTCTTTGTGGAAAATCCATGGAAATGCTGCTTGGAAGTCGGGAAAATCCCTGTGGAAATGAATGATTTAGGATTCTTCTTCCTGAACAACACTTGAGATAAAGGAAAAGAAAGAGCTACCGAAAGATGACCAAAGCACCAAACTGAAATATCTGTTCCATGCAGGTACTTAGTATCTGGAATACTGCTCAGATGTCCCAGGTGTATCATGAGAGGATCTCTAATCTTTGTAAAATCTGGCCTCACTGAGCCTTGAATATGAATTCTGTGTATTTGCTACCCCAGTGTACAGCCAAAGTGTTTGATAACAGAGTTTTCATATTGTCTTAGATCACAGACTGTATCCAAGTGGTCCTTTACAGGTTTGGGTAAATATAATTAAGAGAAGGCTCGACAACAGCAATTTGCTTAAATATGAATGTGTATTAAGTAATAATAAATGATAATCGTGATAATAATAAATGGAAAAGAAAAGAGAAAAAGCAACAAGTCTCACGCCCTTCTGCCCTTCGGAGACCCCTTGATCCATGGCTTGTCTGGAGGCTTAGGTTCATTCCTGGAACTGGTCATGATTCTGACACAAGGCAAAGTCCAACGACTTGGAACGAAACTCTCTCTCTTTTATATGGTCTAACAAACACGCAGCACAGAAAACAGTAGATACATTAGGTAAAACTGCTGGCCAGTATAGAAAACACAGCTACAGAAACAACAAGCTGCAGCTGCCATCTTCAGCCCATAGAGGAATGTTCACAGGACACATTCAAGGTCATGCAGCTTGTCAAGTATCATCCTAACCTTTCCCAGCCTATTTTCCCATCCAGTACATTCTATTTTCCCATGTAGCTGTCGAATATCATCATTACCTTTTAGTCCTTCGGCCCATCCTATACACATATCTGAAGTACTACAACATTACAGGTGTAGAATGCTGAGACATCGGAATGTATAGTGATGATGACTTGTCATGATGATATCAATGTCACGTGATTATGTAGAGAGATCTTGGAGGAGATAGTCCAGATCCATGTGTGTACTCATTGTTAACAATAAAGAGTTTTGAGGGAAGCATTTGGACACAAAGTCAGATCCCATACACATGATAATACGTGGTAGCAGTGTTGGGAATTGAACCTTCGTCAATGCCCTTATACATCCTACGGATATCCCATTTCTCTACCTCAAGCCCTTAACATTTCCAACGCAGAGTTATAAACAAAGATGTGTTTTGTGCAGCACTCTTGATATAGTAACTTCAACCACACAAAAAAATGTTATTTGCATTATTAAGACAATACAATCAGACAAATGATGACAAACTTTCATTCTGCAGTGTTGTTCAAAATATAAAACTATCCATTATGTTGACAGAAGTCATGCAAATTTCAATCAGACATATTGGTCCCTCATTTAAATGTTTATTGATGTATTTGCCTAATCGAAATAACTTGTCAAATCCTTAATTTGCAGCGATTGGATTACAGTAGACAGTGGGCTACTCTGCATTTTCCTTCATCCAGGTTAAAAAGGTCTACAGACTGAATGACAAATGTTGCCTTCACAATGTTGTGTGTAGCTTGAGCAAAATAATGATACATGTCCGCCATATTGGCAAATCCACACTATCCTTCTTATAGAAAACATTTGACTGTATTTAAGGTCAATGGTAAGAATGACCGTCATTAGTACAAAAGGAATGTAGGGAGATAAAGAGACTTTGAAGATATTTCTTTTTCAATGCTGTTTTTGAAAATAACAAATGCATAGCCTTTAAAACTGTGCTGTGGGTTAATAATTACCCTCCACTATTTTTGTTTCACAATTGGTTACTGCATGAAATGAGTTGGGGAGGACACTCTGCAGAAATGATGCAGTTTATTATGTCTGGCATTTATGTTGTGGGCAAATAGACTATTAGGAAAAGATGTGGGTGAGGGCTATGTGATATAAGAAACGTGGCAAGGTAAGACTAACCAACAATACAATGGAGAGTCACTTTGCAAGTTAATGAAATGGTGGGGACTCTCACACTTGGAGATTCAGGTGTGAACTTCCCTTGATTTTCCCATTACTAGGACAGCGGCCTCATAAAATTAGCTTGACAGCTATCTTGTTAGAAAGTACAAAAGGGAAGAGATGTTGGGCAGTTGGAAAGCTGCATTTCATTATTCAATAAGATAGATGAAAATGTAAGAATGCTATTTGATAGGTTTTTCAAGCAACTATTAGCTGGTAACACATAGCTCGCAGACTAAACATAATATTTGATCATTTGCCTACAAGTGACAAGACTTTGCGACTGGCAGAGTTCAAGTACCCATTCTTGGGCACTGGGATGTAGATATGCCAAGTTCTGCACTTGCAGCCTGGGGTTTGCTATTGCCAGTATTTTCTTTTTTATTATTCACCATCTTAACTTAAATGTTGTACCTCAAATACGTTAGAAACAAATTTAGCTGAATGAATAAAACAATGTAGCGTCTCAATTTTCTGAAAGAAATGTAGTAAAAGAATCAATTCACTGTAAAAATTACAGTAAGAGTAGGATGGCATTAAAGATGTTGCATAAATGCCAGAGTCACAGAGGTCTACAGCACAAAAAAAGGTCCTTCATCTCATCAAATCTACACCAGTCAAAACAAGCATCTAACTATTCTAATCCCATTTTCTAACACTTGGCTCATAGCCTTGAATGCCTTGGCATCACAAGTGTACATCTAAATTCTTAAATGTTACTAGAGTTTCTGTCCCTACCACCGTTACAAGCAGTGAGTTCCCAATTTCCACAACCCTCCAGGTGAAAAAAGTGCTCTCACATCCTCTTTCCCTTTACTTTAATTCGATGTCCCCAAGTCATTGATCCCTCCATCAAGGGGAATGTTTCCTCCAGTCTATCCTGTTTATACCCCTCATAATTTTATATAATCACATCATAATCTCAGTCATAACATCCCTCAGTCTCCACTGCTCTAAGGAGAACAACTGCAGTCTATTCCATCCCTTTTCATAACTGAAACTCTCCAGCCAAGGCAACATCCTGGTAAATTTCCTCTGCACTGTAGCGCAATCACATCCTTCCTATAAAGTGTATTCCAGACTGCACACAATAGACCACTTGCGGCCTAAGCAACATTTTTATGCAGTTTCAGCATCACCTCCCTGCCTTTTCAACCACTTTATCTAACTGTCCTACTACCTTAGTACACCAGTGGGCCTGCGTATCAAGAGCCCCTGATCTTTGGTGCTTCCCAGGGTCCTACTGTTCATCGTGTATTCTCTCGTCTTGCTTATCTTGTGTACGGCTCACGCTTATCTGCATTGAATTCTATTTTCTCCTGATCAGCCAAGCTGACCAACCTGTCTATAACTTCCTGTAATGTAAGACCATTAGTCTCACTATTTACCAACACACCAATATCATCCACAAATTTACAGATCAGCTTTTTACATTTAAGTCTAAGGCATTTATATATATACAACAAACAGCAAGGACCCCAACACTAATCCTTTCAGAACCGCACTGGACACAAAGATTTTTTCAGGTGTTTCCAATCATCAAAACACTCCTTCCTGCCTGTCTCTAATTTTGTATCCAATTTGCCAAATTTCCTTAGATCTTTCAGTCTCTCATGATTGTGTTCAATTGTTTCCCCACCACTGAGGTTAGACTGACTGGCCTGTAGTTTCCTGGTTTATCACTTACTCCCTTCTTAAGGAAGAAAACTATGGAGTTTTTTCCCCTTAACAAGCTTGCGCGGAGTATAATCCTTTTACTTTCATTGCAATAGATGCTAAAAATACAGGATAGTAGGCATATGCCTCATTACGATGTTATATTTTTGCTAGAAATGCAAGTACTAAAGCTGGTACATGTAATAAGGTTTCCTCTTACTGTTGTGGAAATAATCCACAAGATTCTTCACTACATTATTCTACTTTGTAGGTTACAGGGACACAGTAGGCCTCAGGCCCCTGTTACATATAATGTAATAAACTAGAACCTATGATGATGCAGTGTAATGAAGGACAGCAGTGTTTTATTGACCATAGAATTCCAATTGGAAATCCTAACTCCCCAGAGTTAAGAATTTCCTCTTCAAGGGTGTTTATCATTATAATTGTAGTGCATTAACAATAAATTTGTATGATGTTATCTAATTTGTATTTGTTTTTCTGTTCAGGTATCTCTTATCATTTATTGACAGCAGAATGGAGGTAGCAAACTATTCCAAGAGCACTCGATAACAGACCATTGTGAAATCAAGGTTCATTTATAATCTTCACAGTCTCTAATGAATAATATATGCAATGTGATTTAGAAACTTTCCAATCCCAGGGATAGCTATTAGTTACAAATGCATCTGTTAAATTAGTCCATAACATTGGCAAATTTTAGTTGCTTTATCAATGAACCTGTAACCATTAACAAAATACAGAAAAGAAGCTGGAGATATATAATGATGTGAGATGGCTTTTAAAGACTCCACATCTTAACAGCAGTTGATTAGAATGGCCAGCTATTATTAATTAAAGCAGGCTTGACTCAGCTGCTGTTATCAACTTCTCAGATGCAGAAAAATAAGCAGTTCAAGTGAGCATAGTTTTATATAACTGTCTACATTCGTAAGTAAAATGATTCAAATTAATAATAATTTACCCTGAGTACAATAATAATTATTATGTATTAAATATGCAGGCCAAGCTATACTGATTAGTTGAGTTAAATTTAGTTGAAGTTAATTAATTTTCAGTTTCACCCAGCATCTAATTGCTCTTTAATGAAGACACCTGATTTTTCAGGTGCTTACAAAGACTCATTAAAGTTGAACTCAGAGAAGCATGACTGTGATAAAGAAGCAGGTTAGGAGTTTTTTAGTTGCTAAGTTTGGCTTCCTGTGTGTCAGAGTACCTGTAATAGGTATCTATTCAAACGCCAAACCTAACATTTCATTTGAGCCGTACAGAAATAAATTTAATCAAATCCCCTACAGAGGACACTTGAACTAATGCTTTAGACTTGCAAAACAATCTTATGAAAAAATTTAACGGCAAGTTGAGATAATCGTGAATTATGAATTAATACACTTTGCTCTTTTAACTGAAATTGTGACTCACTGTGAGGATAAGGGTCCATTCAAATTTAGATCTGAACACAGCTCATTGCGTTTTATGCATTTTAAATTGTTCTAATGTAAAAGATAATGTTACAGAATATCAGTACTTTGACTCTAATAAAGCATGGCAGGAAAAATAAATAGCCGAGAGAAAGAGCAAGTTGAATATGCTGGAAAGAGAATGGAGGGTATCTTAATTGTAAAGTTAGAAGGGAAAATAAAATTTATTGAAAGCTGCAAATGAGGGACTGGAGTATTTATATCCAGTGGATTAACCAGGGTGAAGTGAAGGTCAGATAATTCCATTAGTGAACCCCCACTACCCCCCAACCTAGATATTATAGAAAATACTGAAGAACAAATCGCACTTATGCAGAAAACGGATATCATCAGTAAGACGATCATTTAAGAAGGAGCAGCACTAAAAGTTCATCTGAAAAAAAAACAATTACTGATGGAATGAGTGCTGGAAAATTAAAAATAGGTAGGAGTAAGAGATTGATTCGTAGAAATGGACTGAGCTTGACATCTTAGAATGAAAGATAACAAATTTAGTTTTAATCTTTAAACTGATCCTTGGAATTGTCAGTTGTTTGACGTTTATAAGTGAAATCTATTCAGAACACCTGGAAGAACTAATCTAACACAGCAATTGTTTTTGTAAGGCAGATATGACCATATTTTCTTCTTTTAGTTGAAAACTGGAATAAATTATCTGTTATTATTATGTATGACCTTTTATTAAAATCTGTGTTTTTGAAATGTGTGAAAATGGTGAATATGATTTTGTTAGGCAAACTTAAAGCATCATAGATTTGTTACAGAATAGAAGGAAGCCATTTGGCCCATTGTTTCTGCAGTACCTAGTGCCAATCTCTTGCTTTTTCCCTACATCATTGCCCACAATTTTTCTTCAAATTATTGTTCAATGCCCTCTTGATTGCCTCAATTTAACCTATGTTTATCACATTTCCGGGCAATGCAATCTATAATTTAAAAAGTTAAAAAGCTTTGAAAGGTTTTAAAATAATTTTAAAAGAACAAACCAAGGCAACCCTGATCTAAGGACCGTAACAGTGCCACATTGATATTTATCCTAATGGGATAGAATTAACTGAAATTTTACCTGGGAAATTCATGGTAGGACTTTCACCTGCTCACCTTCTCGTGTCCCTGTCCCACTTTCCTCCCTCAAAATTCATTTATGAGAGAAGGGTAAGAGTGAATAGACCATAAAACCTAGAATTGTAAAGCACAGGAACGGGTTCTTCGGTTCACGACGTTGTGCCGAACATGACACAAATGAAACTAATCCTTTCTGCCTGCCTTTGGTTCATATCTCTCCATTCATTGCATATTCGCACATCTAAAAGTCCCTTAAGTGCCCCTATTGTATCTGCCTCCACAACCACCCTGGCAGTACATTCCAGACTCTTATCATTCTCTGTGTAAAAAACTTGCCCCTCATGTTCCCTTTGAGCTTACCCCCGCTCACTTTAAATGTATGCCCCCCAGTATTAGACATTCCAACTCTGGCAAAAACGATTCTGACTGTCAACCCTATTTATGCATCTCCTATTTTTATACATTTCTGTCAAGTCTCCCCTCAGCCTCTGCTGCTAAAGTCTCTCCTTATAGCTCATACCCTTTAATCCAGGCAGCATCTTGGTAAACCTCTTCTGCACCCTCTCCATAGCCTCCACATCCTTCGTGTGATGTGGCGACCAGAATTGAATGGAATACTCTAAGTGTCGCCTAGCCAAAGCCTTATAAAGCTGCAACATGACTTCTGATTCTTGTACCCAATTCCCCGACCAATAAAGGCAAACATGCCATATCCCTTCTATACCACCCAGGGAGCTGTGGACTTGAACTCCAAGATCCTTCTGTACATCAATGCTGTTCAGAGTCCTACCATTAAGTGTATACTTTCCCTTAACATTTCATCTCCCAAAGTGTGAGTAGCAAATGTTGTTCCTTTGTTCAAGAAGGGAACCTCACACTTACCTGGATTAAACTCCGTCTGCCATTTCTCTGCCCATATCTGCAACTGATCTATATCCTGCTGTATCCTTTGGCAACATCCTACACTATCAACAAAACCACGAGTCTTTGTATCATCTGTAAACTTACTAACCCACCCATCTAAATTTTCATCCAAGTCATTTATTTATATCAGAAACAGCAGAGGTCCCAGAACGGATCCCTATAGAATACCACTAGTCACAGACCTACAGCCTAAAAAAAACCCTTCCACCATTACCCTCTCTCTTTGATGGGCAAGCCAGCTCTGAATACACGCGGCCATGTCACTGTGGATCCCAAGCATCTTAATCTTCTGGATGAGCCTATCCTGAGGGACCTTGTCGAAAACCTTACTAAAATCCATGTAAACAACATCCACTATTCTACCCTCATTGATCACCTTCGTCAGCTCCTCAAAAAATGTAATCAAGTTAGTAAGACCTGACCTGCCTGCACAAAGCCATGCTACTTCCCTAATTAGGCCATGCTTTTCCAAATGTGCATAAATCCTCTCCCTAAGAATTCTCTCCAACAGCTTCCCAAACATCGATGTGAGATCCACTGGTTTAGAGTTTCCTAGATTATCCCTATTTCCCTTCTTGAACAGAGGAACAACATTAGCTACTCGCCAGTCCTCTGGGACCCCTCCAGTGGTGAGCGAGAATACAAAGATCTTGGTCAAGGCCCCAGCAATATCCTCTCTTGCCTGTCTCAGTAACATAGTATAGATATCATCGGGCCCTTGGGGTCTTATCCACCTTAGTGCAATTCAAGAGATCCAATACCACTTCTTTCTCAATCTCAAAATGGTGCAGTGGTGAACAATTGCCTTTTAGACTGGAATGAAGTATTCAGTGATGTTACCATGAGAAAGTATTAGGATCACTGCTATTTTTCTTACATATCAACCTGGACTTGGGAATATGCAGGATGTAATTTCAAAGTTTGCAGATTGAATGAAATTGAGAGAAGTAGTAAACAGCATGGGTAATGAGAGACTTTAGGAGGTCATGGAAAGACCATTGAATTGGAAAAGCAATTACACAGGCAAATGGACTTTAATGGACAGAAGTGTCTAATGACGTACCCAGAAAGGAAAAATGAGGAAAAATAATAAAAACTGATATAATAATGATACAACCTAAATATAATTTAAACTGGGGTGCATGAACAGATGGATCTGGGAACTTGTGTTTGGTGACTTTTAAAGGTGGCAGGAACTTGATATAGTTATTAGAAAATTATGTAGGATTATTAGCTTTCTAAACTGTGGCGGACAGCACAAGAGTTACACTAGATCTCTTTAAATTAGCGATTAGATCTCAGCTGCAGAACAGTGTTCTATTGTAGGCATGACACTTTAGGAAGAATGTCAAGGTCTATAAGGTTGATCAGAGGAGATAAGGAGAGTTGTACCAGAGCTACAGGACTTCAAATAGATGGAGGAGCTAGAGAAAACAAGAATATTTTTATAAGAGCTGTGAAGCTTATGAAGAGACTTGGTGTAGGCATTTAAATCATAAAAGGAATAAATAAACAAAACTGTTTCCACAGGTAGATGTGTCAGTAACTAGAAGACACTGATTTAAGATAATTGGCAAAAGAGGCAGAGGTGAGATGAGGAGAATCTTATCTAAACACAGAGTCATTATTACTTAGAATGTACTGCCTTAAAGGGTAATAGAAGAAAATTCAGTTGTAACTTTTGAAAGGGAATTGAGCAAATACTTGTAGGCGAGAAATTTGAAGGCAATTTGGAAGAGTGGAGGAGTGAGATGCCCCGGATAGTTCTTTTAAAGACTAAACACAGGAACTTCCTTCTGTGTTGCATTATTCTACCAGGCAGGGTGAGATTCTAGTAGCATCTCTTTTATTAATCTATTTTTAAGACAAGAGAAGGTGACGTTGTCTTGGTAAAAGTGCCACTCCAGCACTGCACACAATTGCTGTGTTCAGCTTCTATGCAAGTGATTACAAGCTACAAGTATAACAGCTCCCAATGAACAAGGGAACCAAACAGCATCCACATTTTTGTCAAGGAAGAAATCAGTCAAACAGTCCGTAAACAGAAAATAAAACTGTAATAATGTTGACCAACAACCGCAAGTAGCCACCATGGCTCACCCATAATACTAAAGATCTCATAATCCATTCCTTCTGTTTCTACACCCACATAGAGGATAAAATGACTGTGTCCTATTGATGTGTCCCAACTGGTCTTTGTTAACAATTCCTTCAGTGCTGCCGAATCAAAATCTTGGAATTCTCAACCTACCATCACTGTAGGAATACTTTCATCACATAGATTTCAGATGTTCAAAATGTCCTGATTTCTCATGATGAAACAATGCAAAGTCACAGAGTCATGGAGTCATACAGCATGGAAACAGACCCTTTAGTCCAACTAGTCCACGCCGGCCATGTTCCCAAACTAAACGAGTCCCACTTGCCTGCACCTGGCCCATATCCCAGAAACCTTTCCTATTCATGGCCTTATCCAAATGTCTTTTAAATGTTGTAACTGGACCTGCATCCACCACTTCCTCTGGCAGTTCCACACACGAACCACTCTCTGCATTAAAACATTGCCCCTCATGTCCTTTTTAAAACTTTCTCCCCTCACCTTTTAAAAAAAAAGCCGCCACTAATTTTGAACTCAACTCAATCTAGCGACAAAGACCCTCAAAAAGACATCTCAAAAACTTTAAAAGACCCTTGCCATTCACCTTATCTATGCTGCTCATGATTTTATAAACCTCTAAAAGATCACCCCTCAAACTCCTATGCTCCAGTGAAAAAGTCCCAGCCAGCCCTCCATTTCTAGCAACATCCTTGTAAATCTTTTCTGAACCCTCTCCAATTTAATAATATCCTTCCAATAATAGGGCACCAAGAACTGTACACAGTACTCCAGAAGAGTCCTCACCAATGTCCTGTACAACGTCCACATAACATACCAACTCCTGTAATCAAAGGTCTGAGCAATGAAGACAAGTGTGCTAAATGCTTTCCTAACCAGCCTGTCAACCTGTGACACAAATTTCAAAGAATTATGTACCTGAACCACGAGGTCTCTCTGTTCGAAAACACTCCCCAGGGCCCTGCCATTAATTGTATAAGTCCTGCCCTTGTTTGGTTTATCAAAATGCAATACCTCACGTTTATCCAAATTAACCTCCATCTGCCATTTCTCAGCCCGTTGACCCAATTGATCAAGATGTCTTTATAATCTTAGAATCCTTCTTCACTGTCCACTACACCACCAATTTTGGTGTCATCTGCAACTTACTAACCATGCCTCCTATATTCTCATCTAAACCATTTGTTTAAATGACAAACAAAAGTGGGCCCAGTGCCGATCCATGTGGGACACTGCTGGTCACAGGCCTCCAGACCATGAAACAACCCTCCACCATCACACTCTCTCTCCTACCATAAAGCCAATTTTGTATCCAATTGGCAAGCTCACCCTGAATCCCATGTGATCTAACTTTACTAATTAGTCTACCATGCGGAACCTTGTCAAAGGCTTTACTGAAGTCGAAGTAAACCATGTCTACTGCTCTGCCCTCAACCTTTTTGGTTACTTCATTAAAAAACTCAATCAAGTTTGTGAGACACAGTTTCCCTTGCACAAAACCATGCTGACTATCCCAAACCAATCTTTGCCTCTCCAAATGTATGTAAATCCTATCTTTCAGAATCACCTCCAACAACTTACCCACTACCATGTCAGGGTCACAGGTCTATAGTTCCCAGGCTTCTCCTTACAGGGTTTTTTTCAAATAAAGGCACAACATTAGCCACCCTCCAGTCCTCCAACATCTCACCCGTGTTATAGATGATATAAATATTTCTGCTGGGGGCACCGCAATTTCTTCTCTAACTTCACACAACATCCTGGGTTCCACTTCATGAGGTCCCAGAGATTCATCCAACTTTGTGTTTTCTAAGTGCTCCAGCACTTCCTCTTCTGTAATGTGAACTGGTTTCAAAACACCAATACTTACTTCTCTGATTTCTCTAGCTTCGACTTCTTTCTCCACAGAAAAAAACTGATGTGAAATATTCATTTAATATCTTTCCCATCACCTGAGGTTCAACACATAGCTGACCTGGTTGATCTTTTAGGGGCCCTATACTCTCTCTAATTGCTCTTGATGTACTTGTAGAATCGTTTTGGTATATCCATAACCTTATCTGCCAAGGCTATCCCATATCTTCTCTTTGACCTCCTGATTTCCTTCTTGAGAATGTCTCTACGCTCCATACTCTTCAAGAGATTCTTTTGATCCCAGTTGTCTACATCTTACTCTTGACCAGAGCTTCAATATTTTTATTCATACATTGTTCCCTATTTTTACCAGTCTCACCGTTCACTCTAACAGGAGCATAATGCCTCTGAGCTCTGGTTATCACACTTTTGAAAGCCTCCCATTCATCAGTTGTCTTTTTACCTGTGAATAGTCTACTCCAATCAAATTTCAAAAGTTATTGTCTGAGAAAATAAAATTTGCCTTACTCCAATTAAAAACTTTAACTTTTATAGAAAGCTTATCCTTTTCCATAATCATTTTAAAACAAATAGAATTATGATCCCTAGTCCCAAAGTGTTGCCCTACTATCACTTCAGTCACATGCCCTGCTTATTTCCCAAGAGAAGCTCAAATTTTGCTCCTTTTTTAGTAGGCACACGTACATATTGAAAAAGAAAATTTTTTAGAACGCATTTAACAAATTCCTTACCATCCAAGACCTTAACACTCTGGCAGTCCCAGTCAATGTTTGGAAAATTAAAATCCCCTATTATTACAACCCTATTATTCTTACGTATATTTGAGATCTCTCTACATATTTGCTCTTCAATTTCTGTTTGACTATGGAGGGGCCAATACTACAGTTGCATCAAGGTGATCATCCCTTTCTTATTTCTAAGTTCTACCCACATAGTTTCAATCGACCATCCCTCAAAAATATCCTAAGTGCAGTAGTAATTTTTGCCTGAAAAATGCTGCTCCCCCTTCTCTCTTGCCTCCCATTCTATCCTTCCTAATTCACCTAAAACATTGAGCTGCCGGTCCTGTCTTTCCCTCAGCCCATTTTCTGTAGTAGCTGTGATGTCCCAGTTCATGTTCCCATACATGCCCTGAGTTCATCAATCCCACCTGTATGACCCCTTGCATTGAAAAAAATGCAGTATAATTCTTCAGAGTTACGTCATTCTCTGACTTGCTCTTGTCTGTCTTTTCTAATTAACTTGCTCTTTTCTGATTCAGAGTCATCCTCATCTACCTTTCAATTACTACTGCTACTTAGAAACTCCCCACACCCTGTCTCCACTAGTTTAAAGGCTCTTCAAATAGAACTAGCAAATCCCCCACCAGGATATTGGTCCCTTTCCAGTTGAGGTGAAACTCATCCCTTTTGAACAGGTCTTTTCTGCACCAGAAAAGATCCCAATGATCCAAAAATCTGAATCCTTGCACATTGCACTATCTCTTCAGCCATTGATTTATCTGCCCTCTCTAGTTATTCCAACAATCATGAGAACGTGGCACCAGGACTAAACTAGAGATTGCCACCTTTGATGTTCTGCTTTTTAACCTTCTACCTAAGCTCTTATAGTTTCTCTGCAAAGCTTTAACCCTTTCGCTAACTATGTCATACCAATGTGTACAGCAACTTCTGGCTTCTCACTCTCCCCTTTGACCATATGCATCAATTGTTTTGAGACATCTTTAACCCTGGCACCAGGAAGGCAACATGTTATCCTAGATTCATGCTCATGGCTGCAGAATCTCCTGTTTGTGCTGCTGACAGGAGAGTCCCCTATAACAATTACTCTTTTAAATCTTGACAAACCGTACTTAACATAAGATTCATTCTTAGTGCCCAAGGTCTGACTGCCACTTCTATTTTCCTCTGAGAGACTATCCCCTTCAACAGTAACCAAAAAGGAATATCTGAGAGAGGAATAGCCACATGAAACTACCTTCTTACCTTATCCGACAGTCACCCATTTATCTGACTGATCCTGCTGTGTAACCACCTCTCTAAATCTACTAAACATTACACTCTGTGTTTCTTGAATGTTGTCAGTGACATTAAGCCTAAAACAATATCCTCAGAGATCAGACAGTAACTCATAAACAGGCAAAACAGCATACTGGGCACCAGCATTGTAAATATGCAAGTGGAATGTAATATGACCATTCCATTTTAGACTTTACCTAAGAATGTAGCGAAAAAGGTAAAGTCACCATTGTCCAACCAGACCAAAGGGCTGCTCACTTATTACAGAGAGCCAGTTGATGGTGATTTGAACAGTGGGTCTCTGCACCTCAGGTGAGGGGAGAGGTAGAAAAGGAGAGTCCTTCATGATGACCTCAGCCAGTGCAGGAATTGAATCTGCACTGTTGGGTGTCAACTCTGCATTGCAAACCAGCTGCCCAGCCAACTGAATTAACAGACTCCCCAGCCCCCAATCCATGAATTTCTTCCTCACCTGCCTTCTTGGCTGTAGTGACCTCTTTACAACTATTGGTGCTGCAGTTAGTGCCAGATATTAGCTGTTACTGTCATGTATGATAATGCAGCTAACTCTTAAAACATCTGTCGCATGAAGGCAGTGATGGCTCATTTTTCCAAACAATTGGTTATGCACTGTGCGTAGTTAACTGTTGCTTTGCGAGTCTTCCTCACTCAGGTTTGTCTACTCAGTCATTTTTTTCACCATGATTCTGAACTTACCAGAGGTGAAAACTTGGAAATGAATGCACTGGTCAAAGTGGAGCCCCATTTTGAAAAACATCAGATGAGTTGGACTCATAGATGTCGTTCATACGTTTAATTGGTTCCTCCTTCAGGGTCACTCACTGGGAAACTCTGTAATGTTGTTGTTGATTCTGTTCCTGTTGACTTGTTGCCAGGGATACTGTCTTCTAGGGAGTCATTCACCTCCCATACTCGTACTTTATGCTCAGCTTTCAGCTATTGCTGCAATGGCTGATATGCTCATGTACAGGCATAGAAAACTACTCTATACCATTCACCTTTATCACTATTGTGGTGATGATATAAAATATTACTCTTTGTTAAGCTTACTAAGTCCAGATCTGACCTTAAGTAAAAATAAATCTCTTTCAGTTATCCTCCACAACATGAATATATCAAGGTTGAACTTTAACAAGTAAAAACCAGCTTTACGGCTCATATTTTATTAATGTTTTAGTAAATGCAATATTTGGAGCAGCATAAGCCATTGTACTATAGATTTTTTGGTAAAGTATTTCGGATGAAATGTGATCTTTTCACCTCATAAGTTTTATCAGCATTTGTTTGGAACATAACATAATAGATAATGTTATGATTTGGGTGATTATACAATGTCCATTGACAAAAATGCCATATTTGATCAACAGTTGTTTATAAAATAATTTATCAGTTTAGTTTGTCTGTATGGAGCAGTATAGTTCCTGCCAATTCCTTTAGAGTTTTAGCAGTTGCTCTGCTTGGAATCAAAGCCCACAAATGTGTTACAATGGGCAAAATGCTACAGTACATTAAATTATAATGTGGCACAATGAATCATATCATCACAGTAAATTGTCATGTGATCACCAATTTGGCTACAGATAAACTGCTTAAACTGCAACAGATTCAATCACATGGTGTAGGAACGGAACAATGCTTTCAAAAATCAGAGCAGCAACTCTCAGGAGAGAATTGAAATGTCAGGTGATGATAAATGAACATTAATCCCATTACTGTGCCAAAGTAGAGATCTCTTGAGTTACATTCGGGCTTCACTTTTCCTCATCTATCTCAGTGGCACAGCATAATCAAAAATGTGCTCTTTTGTTTTGATGTTGACACCATATGCCAGCAAAAGTTGAATTCCTCACCTGAAAGAGTCAATTCTCTGCACTTTCACAATGATGTGGTCAGCTGGTGTACAAGAATTAAACTGGAGCAATTTCATCTTGATGCTTTGTCTAAAACTTCAAGTTCCTGTCAGGAGGACATCAGCTGTTACAGCTTCAGTTGGTGACATGGTCTTTTTTTTTTACTTTTCCTTAACATTTCTTGTGTTTTTTCAAAAAAACGATATTTAACATGGGCAACAAGGTGGCTGAGTGTTAAGCACTGCTGCCTCACAGCGCCAGGGATCCGGGTTCATTTTCAGCCTCGGGCAACTGCCTGTGTGGAGTCTGCACTTTCTCCCTGTGTCTGCGCGAGTTTCCTCCCACAGTCCGAAGATGTGCAGGTTAGGTGGATTGGCCATGGGAATTAGAGAATCACAGGGATGATGTGGGTCCAGATGGGATGCTCTTCGGAGGGTTAGATGGGCTGAGTGGCCTGCTTCCATGCTGTAGGGATTCTGTAGGGATTCTATGATAATTTATTCTATGATAACAATAGTAGATTACAAAGACAATTGGAGATTATATGGTTATGAAACTTTGAAACGTTAGAATAGATTCTCATTGCCACCTGGGCATAATGCATTGCCTTTACAAACAGCATGAAAAAGCATTGATGTAGGACCTTTCATTTGATATATTGCACATTTGTTAGGGAGAGCATCTGATTTTCCTATCATTCATTTTACATGGGAGGAAATTTGAACAATTTTCCTCTTCACAGTCTGACCACATGATATTTAATATCTGGGCCATAGAGGCAAATATTGATCCCATTACTACCCAAAGAGAAATGACTTTCACATATAGCACAATTCACACCATCAGGTGAATTACATTCTGGTACACAACAAGATCCCCAATAAGATAAATGACCAGTTTGTCTATCTCAGTGGCATTGTTTGAGAATAAATGTCTGCCAATGCTTTCAATTCACTCCTCGGACAATTTTCAAAAAGCAGGGAAGATGAGCAAAACAGTGGAGCCTTGGTCAATATTTTATTTAAAAGATCGCATCACCAACAATACAGTCCTCATGCAGCCCACCATTGAAATATTAGCCTAAATGATATTGGCATTGGTCCAACCATTTTGTAACTATTTAAAGCATTTTAGCCTTCATAGAGCTCCTCTGCATTCAGCAGAATAAAATATTAAGATTATGAATGCATTATAAAATAATCTCTTAGAATTACATTTTGCATTTTTGCGGTTTCTCTGTTAAATGCAAATAATATTTGGCCCTAATGTGATAACATTTTGGAGTTGAACAATAAAAAGCTAATCCTTCCTTTCACAATTCTAAACAGATGTGTTCCATTTGAATTATCATTGCTTGAATATCCTATTACAATTCCAGGAAGTTTACAACACTAAAATAATTGTTATTTAGCATTTTCATTTTACAATGGACCTGTTTGTTGTAATATTATGACACTCCATTTAAAATGAGATTTTTCCAGTCTTTTATTTATTTTTAATTTGAAAGTAATGCTTTCCAGCTCTTAAATTATGGCTTCTATTTTCGAGAAGTCACATACCTTTGGGGACAAAATTTTATACTTTATGTTTCACATTTTTTTGAAAGATGGCCTGATAAAGACTCTTTAGGGCATTCTAATCGGTACTGTCTAATCAAATGACCAAGTTTTATTAATCTCTTGTGCTTTATAATATGTACTTGGGATTAGTTGATGGGCTTTCCAGACAGCATCATTGTGTTTTTTATGATTCCTCTAGTGTGCACTGTATCAAAAATCTACCTAAGACATATACATATATGAAAGGGAGAAATCATTTTCCTTTCTTCACGCTCCTATATCAGGTTTCAGACTGATATGCAATGATTATTTCAATGTAGTGAAAATAAATAATTTGAAGGGAAACTGATCTCTTTCTCTTCAAACACTGTCTTAAATCACTGAAGACAGCAGCAGTTCAATTGTGTGCTTCAGCTTTCCGCAGTAATGATATTTCCAAACCTGGCAAAATGGTCAGGAGTTCCAACTGTCCTTAATCTTCTAAGAGTTATGTTGAGTCAAGTTACATCTCATCCTATTTTCAAGTTTCCCAGACAAATTAGCCAGCGGCTAAAGCTATTAACTGAATTCACATAAATAACAGCTAAACAAGTCATGCCAATTTTTTTAAACGTCAATTTTAAAATGTATTTTGAAATAGTGAAATGAATCAAAATTCAGTTTATGGCTGCACATTAATGCAGTGTCAAACTCAAGACCAAACACTATAATTATAAGTGATTGCTGCAGTTTTTGGAATCAACAGGCAAATGCAGTAATCTACAGAAATATAAAAAAAGTGTGAATATAAAAGAAGCTGCTTTGATGTGCTTTAGGATGAGAATGAATATAGATTTCACACACAACCTTACTGGTTACCAGTCTAAGTCATATGAATGAAATGTCAATGTTATAGATATTACAGCTGGCCTTGCTGAAATGGGCTCTGGTCGTAGGAACATTGAATTTAGGACAGCAGGAGTAGGCCATTTGGCCCTTCCAGCCAATTCAATCAGACCATTGCAGATCTGGTTGCTGTCCAATTTCCTTCATAACCCTCAATGCCCTTGTCTGTTAGTAATTTATCTATTGCAGACTTGAATAAATTTAAAGACCCAGTTTTTAGTACCTTCTGGGGAAGAGAATTCCACACTCCAGTGATCCTTTTAGGAGAAGAAATATTTCCTCATCTCTGTCTTAAAAGGATGAATTCTAATTCGTAGGCAATGTGCGCTAGCTTTAGTCTCTCCCACGAAGGGAGACATCCTTTCAGTGTAGATTTCAGAGAACAATGGCTTTCTGAGGCACTAATGGGTAGATTCTTCTACATATGTAAGTGTTTAGGTATTGATGTGTTAAAAATCAACATCTTAAGTAATTTCAGCCTGAAATATAATTTTTATTTGGGAATTGCTGTAACTGGCAAGAATGCTCTTCAAATAAATTCCAAGCTAAAAGGAGAGCAAAAATTTTTCCAGGCAAGGTTTTACATAGCTTCAATATACCATTTGCAGTAGTCTTTTTCCTTTGGTATCTGCTTCATTTCTTGCTCATAGATCCACTAGTGTACAGGAGATGCTCTCTGAGATTGGGTTGGATGGGAAATAAGGGCAATTTCATGGAGACCTTGACTACCCCACCAGGCACAGGATGGGGTCTGAGTAAATTGTTCTACAAAGTTTTCCGAAAATAATTTTGCGAGAGCTTCTCTGGGATGTTTGGTAGCATTATTTTGTGGTTAGTAGACTCTTTTGGTGTCACAAACACTGCTCAAACTGTTTATTAATGACTCATTTATGAAATAGAGATATTTTATAGAAAAGCGCTTGAACATCCAATAAGATAGAGTAAAAGTCTTTTGTTTCATAGATGCTCAGATATTAGAACAGACTAAGCCAAATCCAAATTCAAGTAAATTCATGTATTTACATGAAGGAAGCATACTGAATAAAATTATATTTTTAGCATGTATGGTATGATTTGAAATCATAAGGGAAATAAATGTAAAATGTATTACATAAAAGTCTTTACGGAATGACAATTACTTGGATGTTATTCCAGTGATCTGGAACACAAAAGGAAATAAAACACAGTATGTTCCTTCTTTAACAACAGATCAAAAACAAAAGTTGAGGAAAGGTAATTGGACCCAAAACATTAACTCTGATTTTTCTTTACTGGTGTGGCCAGGCCTGCTGAGCTTTTCCAGCAACTTCTGTTTTTGTTCCTGATTTATAACATCCACAGTTCTTTCACTTTTTTTATGTTTTCTCTTTATCCTGCTGTTAGCAATTGCAATTCTACTTCTTTCATTTCCTTTTGAATGCTATATCTGATGAAGTAATTCCTTAAGTAACTGTGATGTGATTTATTTGATTTCTGTTGGACCATAAAACTGAGATGTGTTACTCAGAGAAACCTACCACTATATAGGTCTTGCCCTTCAGACATATGTCCTAGCAACTCGTTAAAGAGTAACACTGACAATCAGAAAGCCTGAATGGAGTCATCTTAAACACAAGTAACTACATGCAAGAAAATAATGTGTGAAATGTTAATCAAATAGGCAAGTGATTTTCAGTTTATCCTAATGTCTTGCAGTATACATTTTGACAGATCACTGCATGTTCATATGTCTTTCCATACAATGGGGAAAACATCTGTAGATCAAGTTTTATTTTCCCAAATATCTAATGCAGCCATGTACTGTAGACCATTCACTAACTGTGAACTAAAAAAACGCAGACAGCAGACAGACAGATACACACACTCACTCACTCACTCACACATACACACACACTCACACATGCACACTCACTCACACAAAGACGAAAACTTTGATTGGAAGTACCTCAAGAGATTTCAAACCTGACCACCCTATTCCGTCACTACGTTCCCATGGAAACTGAGAAGTGAAGAGAATCTTTGTCACTGGTTGGATGATGCTTGACTGTTAGTGAAAGAGCCCTTTATCTATGCCCAATATTTTTATAAATAATAACTTCAAGTGGTCAAAGAAAAGGAAAGGAAAATACTTTTTTTCTCACAGGCTCTTTGCAATAGTGCTGTGGAGATTAATCTTTCATTTCTGAAGACTCCAGGAGAACCTCAGAGGATTAACAACAGTGCACATACAGAGTAAAAGGATACTTTGTACTCTAGCAGACTATTGTCTTTTGAATGATTGGTGTTCCAAAGTGTCATATAAGCCAAATTTACCAAAATTTAATTATTTGCAAAATCAGTTCTGAATCTTCAAGTTTAATTTGGTTCACATTCACAAACTTCCCTGCATATTTTGTACCCTATCTTTATTGCATCTGAAGCATGTTAGAAATGGACTTAGCCACTGGCTCAGTCAGGACCTAGTAAATTATAAAGTAACTAATCCATGCTGTAGATCATTCACTTCACAAAAAAAAATGGGATAGGCTTGCTGAGCCTGATCCAACATTTTGTTAGCTGCAACAATTTTATCTTTTTAATGCCACTCCTCTGTCTTTTATTCCATTTCGCTCATGCTCTCTCTTCTCTTTTAGAGATTTTGATTTGACTTTGCACCAACATCCTTCTGGAACACTACATTCAAATTCTCACAGAGCTTGGAGTGAAGAAGAATTTGCTGGATTCACTTTGACCCAGCTTATCCATCTAGATCTTGGAGGCCATATTATTCACTTCTTTACTTTAAAACAGTCACTGTATATTGCTCATTTTACATGCGACCTCAATTTAACTTCTCAGCGTGACTGCAGTCCGACAGCTGAGGTACCACTTTGGTGAAGGATCAGTATATTTTCTCCAAGGCCAGTATTCTTTTCAACAGATGTGACATCTAAAATCATGTTTGAAGTTTGCTCTTCTGAATTTCAATGGATGGAAAATCCAATAAAGGCATGTAAATTTTCCTGTCAGATTTTCCTTTCTATGCTCCTCCCAAGTGACACTTAGTGACCGGATGATAAAAGGTGAAAATCTACGCAATGAATGTTTACATGAAAAATAGGCAAAAGCCCTGAAGAATAAATCAACCTATTTGGATGTTTTATGACATTCCTTTGTCACCATTGCATTCTGACATGGGTCTTGAACGCAGATTTTCTAGCCCAGAAGTAAGGACATGGCTGCTGCACCACAAGACCTTCAGGGTCGTTGTGTTCTGATATCTTAAAAAGAACAAATAAACAGGATTCTAGAGAAGCGTTCAATATTAATACAGGTCCTGGGGGCAAGAGTCACATAGACTGGTGCGTGACTCAGTTCAGATCCAGGATAAATGTTATGATTTTGTATTCCACTGCACAGATGTTTGCATGAGGTGCGCATCCTGGGGATTCAGGGGCAGAAATCATCATGCCTGATCTTCAGCCTGCATGATTTTCCATTCTTTTAAATCTGATGTTTTGGTTGTCATCCATATCTTCTAAGTGGGTGAATTCTTTAGGGGCCTATCGAGTCTATGTGTATGAGGGTAGCCAAATTTTAATGGAGTCTTTCAGACTGAACAAGGTGTAGTTCGTTAGATCTCTGCAACTATTTACAGGTTACAAGAGTATGCTTATATCACTATAAAGACTGTAGGGAGGGACCTAGCCTTGGGTCTGTCTCCCATGAGGTTCTGCTCTCTCAACTAGCCCTCACGACATCAACACAGTGTGTGGTGCTTATTGCACTCAGTCAAGTATAAAGGCTTTCAGCCAATATATAACAAAACTGAAAGGACTCTTATATTGTCCATATCTCTGAGCCAGGAGGTTTGGGTATAAGTCCCACCTGCTCCAGAGTTGTGTAATATCATCTCTGAATAGGATGATTAGAAATTATCTACAACAAAACTGAACGAGTGGAAGATCCTGTGGACTTGGAATGTGACAGGCGAGCCTCACTGTTTAAAATCCTGATCTAATCTCCCACCGTATGCAACTCGGTAACTGCAGGATGAAATTATTACATTTATTCCATAGCTTTTCATGTACAGGATGACAGAAATAAATTAGGGTACCTTGGGAGGCAGTGCAAGCAGTTGATGTAATTAATATCAAGATGGCAATGACTAACGTTTTGAAAGGTCGGTCTATTGAAGGTTTTGAGAGAGAATATAGGAGTGTATAGCCTTGGAACTGGTATGACAGGAGAAATGACCTTCCCTAATGCTGTACAATTTAACGATCTTTAGAAAATTGGACATACTGAATGTCTGGGGAGGGAACTATTTAAGAATTTTGTGATGGGTAGCAATGGTCTTTGAACGGATTCTGTTCCCTAATCCTGCGAGAGGGTCCCTAGTCCTGAACTCAGGGTTTATATATGGAGTGGGATCAGATGGAAGAGAGACTGAGGAATGTTGGGAGGGAAGCATTCTGTACCAGTTGGCCCATAAGGTATGCTATAAAGGCATGTAACCCCCTCTCTCACTACAATTGCAGAGTTTCCTAACAGAGAAACATCAACGCAATCATGGTTTATCATCTAGCTCAACGCCATACTCACTCTCTCTCTCTCACACACACACAAAAAACTTGAAATCTTCAGCCTCTACAAATTTATATATTTCAGAAATATATTCAGTGACTTGGCCTCCATAGTCTTCTGTAGTGGAGAATTCCCAGGTTCACCACCCTCTGAGTGAAAACAAAGTTCTCTGCATCTTAATCTGAAATGGCCAACTGCATACCCTGAAACTGAACATTTTTCTGGACCTTTGGCCAAGGAAAACATTCCCGCATCCAGTCTGTTCTGCTCTATGAAAATTTTACATTTCAATGGGAACTCCGCTACGTTTTATGGACTCCATACAGGTCGAGTTGACATCATTTAACAAACACGCCATCCCAGGAATCAGTCTGATGAACCTTCACTGCAGTCCTTCTTTGGCAACTTTATCTCAAGTCAGGAGACCAAATCTGCACACACATCTGCTACATGGGGAGGCGATGGCCTAGTGGTATTATCACCAGACTTAACCTAAAAACTCAGCTACTGTTCAAATCCTACTATGTCAGATGGTGGAATTTGAATTTTAAAAAAAAAATCTGGAATGAATCTGATGACCATAAAACCATTGTCAGTTCATCTGGTTCACTAATGTCCCTCAGGGAGGGAAATCTGCCATCCTTGCCTGTTCTGGCCTACATGTGACTGCAGACATACTGCTATGTGATTGGCTCTCAACTGCCCTCTAAAGTGAATGAGCAAACCACTTAGTCGTATCAATTGCTATAAAGTCTCAACAAAGAAATGAAACCTGGTATCAATCTAGGCACTGGAAAAGACAGTGGCAGAAACAGCCCTGTCAACCCTGCAAAGTTCTCCCTACTAACAAAATTGGGTGAGTTTTTTCACTGACTAGTCAGGCAAAAAGCTGGCATAGTCATACTCATGGAATCATACCTCACGGACAATGACTCAGGCACCATCGTCACCATCCCAGGATATGCCCTGTCCCTCTGGACAGACCAGCAGAGGTGGCAGCACAATGGTATACAGTTGGGAGGGAATTGTCTTTGGAGTCCTCAGCATTGACTCTGGACACCATGAAGTCTTGTAGCTTCAGGTTAAACAGGAGTAAGGAAACCTCCTGCTGGTTACAACGTGCCGGCCTCCCTCAGCTGATGAATCAGTACTCCTCCAGATTGAACAACACTTGGAGGAAGCACTGATGGTGGCAAGGGCACAAAATGTACTCTGGCTGGGGGATTTCAACATCCACCATGGACAGTGGCTCAGCAACAGTACGACTAATCCTAAAGGATATAGCTGCTAGATTGGGTCTACGGCAGGTGGTGAGGGAATCAACAAGAAAAATATACTTACCTCCTCCTCACCAATCTGCAAACTGCAGTTGCATCTGTCCATGACAGTATCAATAAGAGTGACCATTGCACAGTCCTTGTGGAGACAAAGCCCCATCTTCACATTGGGAATACCCTCAATCATGTATGTCCTGTACACAAAGAGCCGGACACATTCAACCCGACCAATTACCACCCCATCAGTCTACTCTCAATCATCAGTAAAGTGATGGAAAGTGGCATCAACAGTGCTATCAAGCAGCACCTGCTCAGCAATAACCTGCTCAGCGATGCCCAGTTTGGGTTCTGCCAGGGCCACTCAGCCCCTGACCTCATTACAGCCTTGGTTCAAACATGGACAAAAGAGGTGACGAGAGAGTGACAGCACTTGACATCAAGGCTGCATTCGACTGAATGTGGCACTAAGGAGCCCGAGCAAAACTGGAATCAATGGATATCACGGGGCAAACTCTCCAGTGGTTGGAGTCATAGCTGACACATTGGAAGATGGTCGTGGTTGTTGGAGGTCAGTCATCTCAGCTCCAGGCCATCTCTGCAGGAGTTCTTCAGGGTAGTGGCCTAGGCCCAACCATCTTCAGCTGCTTCATCAATGACCTTCCCTCCATCATAAGGTCAGAGGTGGGGATGTTTACTGATGAGTGTACAATGTTCAGAGCCATTCATGACTCCTCAGATACTGAAGCAGTCCATTTTCAAATGCAACAAAATCTGGACAATATCCAGGCTTGGACTGATAAGTGGCAAGTATCATTCCAGTCACACAATGCCGGACTATGACCATCTACAATAAGGGATGATTTAATCACTGTCCCTTGACATTCAACACTGTTACTATTACTGAAACCCCTCTATCAACATCCTGGGTGTTACCACTGAACAGGAACTCAACTGGACATGCCACTTGAGATTATCCAGGACATTGGTGAGGATTCTTCGGAGTATCGTGTACCGTTCTAGTCGCCCCTTCATAGGAAGGATAATGTTAAGCTAGAGATAGTTCAGTAGAGGTTTACCAGGATATTGCCAGGAATGGAGGGTTTGAGTTATGAGGAGAGGCTGGATAGGCTGGGACATTTTTTCACTGGAGTGTAGGAGGTTGAAAGGTGACCTTGTACAGGTTTATAAAATGATGAGGGGTATAGATAAGGTGAATGGCAGTTGTGGGATTCAAGACTGGGGGCAAATTTTTAAAGTGAGAGGAGAAAGATTTAGAAAAGACATGAGGGGCAATTTTTTTTACATAGAGAGTGGTTCATATGTGGAATGAACTTCCAGAGGAAGTGGTGGATGCGGGTGCAGTTACAACATTTAAAAGATATGAATAAGAAATGTTTGGAGGGATATGGGCCAAGCGCAGGCAGGTGGGACTAGTTTAGCTTGGGATTATGGTTGGCATGAACTGGTTAGACCAAATTGTCTGTTACTGAGCTGTCTGACTCTATGACACTATGACATAACACAGGGACTACAACAGCAGGTCAGAAATTTGGAATACTCTAGCAAGTAACTAACCTCCTGACTCTCCAAAGCCTGTCCACCATCTACAAGGCATAAGTCAGGAGTGTGATGGAATACTCCCCACTTGCCTGGATGAGTGCAGCCCCAACAACACTCAAGAATCTCGACACCATCCAGGACAAAACAGCCCCATTGACTGACATCACATCCAAAAGTATCCATTCCCTCCACCACCGATGCTCAGTAGCAGCCGTGTGTACTATCTACAAGATGCACTGCAGAAATTCACCAAAGATCCTTAAACAGCTCCTTCTGAATCTACAAACACTCCTATTTAGAAGGACAAAGGCAGCAGATACATGGGAGCACCACCACCTGTAAGTTCCCCTCCGAACCACTCACTACCCTGACTCGAAAATACATTGCAGTTCCTTCACTGGCACTGGGTCAAAATCCTGGAATTCCCTCACTAAGGACACTGTGGGTCAACACACAGCATGTGGACTGTGGCAGTTCAAGAAGGCAACGGGCCACCACCTTCCCAAGGGCAGCTAGGCACTGGCAATAAGTGCTGGCCCAGTCAGTAATGCTCATGTCCCACAAATGAATAAATAAAAACAATACTCCTGGTGTGGTTTATAGCTAGGCCTTATACAGCTGCAGTCAGATGTCCAAACTCCTTTTTCAAACCCTCTTGTAATGAAGACAAACTTACCACTTGTCTCCTAACCACTTACTGCACCTACATGCTTGCTTTCAGTGACCAATGTACAAGGACAAACAGGTCCCTTTGTGCATAAAGCTCGATCACTATTTAATTAATTATCTGCCATTCTGTTTTTCCTCCCAAAGTATAAATTTCAGTAATCTATGTTATAAAGCATCTGCACTGCACTTACTCACTCACTCAACTTGTCTAAATAGCCGTGAAGCCTCTTAACGTCCTATCAATCCTATCTAGGTTTGTATTATCAGTAAACTTGGAAATATTACATTTGATTCCCTCATCCAATCATAGACATATTGTGAATAGCTGTGGCCCACGCATTGATAAAAGCAATACTCCACTTATCATTGTCTTTCATTCTGAAAACAAATCACTTATTCCACGAGGAGCTTGAACAGTTCATCAACTTTACTAACACCTTTCACCCTAACCTCAAATTCACCTGGACCATCTCAGATACCTTCCTCTCCTTCCTGGACCTCTCTGTCTCCATCTCTGGTGACTGCCTGAAACTGCTGTCTATTTCAAGCCCACCGACTCCCATAGCTACCTGGACTACACCTCCTCTCACCCACCTTCCTGTAAGAATGTGATCCCCTACTCCTAATTCCTCCGCCTCCACCACATCTGCTCCCAAGATGGGGCATTCCACTCCCGAACACCCAGATGTCCTCCTACTTCATGGACTGCAACTTCCCGCCTCTGGTGATTGAAATTGCCCTCAACCTCATCTTTTGCATTTCCAGCATCCCTGTCCTCACACTCCCTCCCCCCCAACAAAAATAACGACAGAATCCCCCTTGTCCTCACATATCACCCCCACCAACCTCCATATTCAATGTATCATTCTCTGCCACTTCCACCACCTACAATCTGATCTCACAACCAAAGATATATTTCCCTCCCCACCCCTATCTGTCTTTCGTAGGGACCACTCTTTCCACGACTCCCTCGTCTGCTCCACACTCCCCACTAGCCCCACCACCCCTGACAGCTTTCCCTGCAACCACAGGAAGTGCTACACCTGCCCCTACACCTTCCCCCTCCCCTCCATTCAAGGCACAAAACAAACCTTCCATGTCAGACAGGAGTTTACCTGCACATCCGTCAACTTGGATTACTGTATCCGCTGCTCCTGATGTGGCCTGCTCTACATTGGTGAAACCAAGCATAGACTCAGAGACTGTTTTGTAGAGCATCTGCGCTCTATACGCGACAAACGACAACACCTTCCAGTCGCCAACCATTTTAACTCCTCTCCCACTCCCTGGGTGACATGTCCGTCCTGGGCCTTCTCCAGTGTCACAATGACACCACCTGCAAACTGAAGGAGCAACACCTCACATTCCACCTCAGGAGCCTACAGCCCGATGGCCTAAATGTGGAATTCACCATTTTTAAAATCTCCCCACCCACAGTCTCATCCCATGTCCAACCCTTCCTCTCAATTTGCCTCCTTGACCTGACACAACCTGTCCATCTTCTCTCCCACCTATCCACCCCTCCCACTCACTGACTAATCCCCACCACTGCCTACCTGCACTCAACCATCACCATCCCATCTACATTCCCCATCCTGAACCCTCCTCTCTCTATTTATTTCCCAGGTCCCTTCACCCTCCCCATTTCTGAAGAAGAGTCCTGATCCGAAATATCAATTTTCCTGCTCCTCTGATGCTGCCTGGCCTGCTGTATTCCTCCAACTCCACACTGTGTTGTCTCTGACTCCAGCATCCAGTTCTTACTATCTCCCACTTATTCCATTTCTCTGTATTCTGATGGTCAACAAATTTTCAATCCATGCCAGTATACTCCCACCAATCCCCATTTGTTCTTACTTTCATTCTCCATTTTCTCCTCTTAAGCTACATCCTAGTCCTCCTTTGCTGAATTCTAAACTACTCCCAGTCTTCAAGCTTGTTATTTTTTTCTAGCGATCTTGTATGATTACTCTTTGGATCTAATATAACTTTTAATTTCTTTTGTTAACTGCAGTTGGTCCTCTTTTCCTGCTGTGTTCTTTCATCTGAAATAAATGTATAATTGTTGCAATGCATGTATTTATTATCGATTCATATAGTCATAGAGATGTCCAGCATGGAAACAGAACCTTCAGTCCAACTCGTCAATGCTGACCAGATATTCTAAATTAATTTAGTCCCATTTGGCTCCTATCCCTCTAAATCCTTCCTATTTATATACCATCCAGATGCATTTTAAATGTTGTAATTGTACCAGCCTCCACTACTTCCTCTGGCAGCTCATTCCATACATGCACCACCCTCTACATGAAAAAATTGCCCCTTAGGTCCCTTTTAAATCTTTCCCCTCTCACCTTAAACCTATGCCCTGTAGTTTTGGATTCCCCACCCTGGGAAAAAGACCTTGTTTATTTACCTTATCCATGCCCCTCATGATTTTATAAATCTCTATAAGGTACCCCTCAGCCTCTGACACTCCAGGGAAAAGAGCCCCAGGCTATTCAGCCTCTCCCTAAAGCTCAAACCCTCCAACCCTGGCAATATCCCTCTAGATCTTTTCTGAACCAATTCAAGTATCACAACATCCTTTATCTAGCAGGGAGACCAGAATTGCACACAGTATTCCAAAAGTGGCCTAACCAATGTCCAGTACAGCCACAACATGACTCTCAACTCTTATACTCAATGTACTGACCAATAAAGGCAAGCATACCAAATGCCTTTTCACTATCCTGTCTACCTACAACTCCACTTTCAAGCAACTATGAACCTGCACTCTAAGGTCTCTTAGTTCAGCAACACGCCCCAGGACCTTATCATTAAGTGTATAAATCCTACCCTGATTTGCCTTTCCAAAAAGCAGCTCTTCACATTTATCTTAATTAAAGTTCATCTGCCACTCCTCGACCCATTGGCCCATCTGATCAAGATCCCTCTTAAACATTAACCACTGCTTATCTACATTCATACCTCTTAATCAAATTACCCAGTGTATTGCAGCCAACTCCCCCATTATAACTTGGTAGGTTTGGGAACCCTATGTTCTTGTTGCAAACCTGCGAAGCAGGTCCAATCAGAGTCTGCCAGATTCATTCAACTAGCAAATTGCCAACTTGCTATTGGTGATGGGGTTATTTTCTGATTTTTTTGTCCAACTTCAGTGAAACTTGGATGAGGGCAGGTTGCAGGTAGGCTGGGATTTTGAAAAAAGTTTTGATTTTTAAAATTTCACCCCCACATCCACACATTTCTGCATGCTAAAATTCCTCCCAATGATTGGCAAAGTCAAAAGCTAAGCTCCTCATTATCTTCGAGGGTGTTAGTGAGACTGAGGCAGTCAGCAACAGCAATGAGACTCTGGAAAGCTGGAGTCGGGGGGGGTGCCACGAGAAGAAAACAAAATGTTCTGGTCTTGCAGTGTGCTATCAAACAGCAGGAGTGTTGCATACCCAAAGCAATATCTTACATAGAGCCATCTCTGGATTTTGTCATTCAACCTACAGCCTGCAGAAACTACCTTCGAAAACCAAGGGACACATCATCTGAGGATGACAGGTGCTTCAATGCCATCGCCACTTAACAAGTGCCTGCTGAAGGAAGTAATTTACTGAAATGCATAATTCATATCAGACTAAGCAGCAGTGATGAAAAAGAAATTGTATTGCTTTATGATCTATCCTAATGCAGCAGAGAGATTTAAATACTCATTTTAAATTGGAAATCCTATCCAGGTTACAAATAAGTTATACCCTTAGCTCTACTGGCTGTACAAAACCTTGTTCAAACCCGGTGCTATAAAGTTTCATAATGCTGGAATATCCAGAACCATTTAAATTAATTAGGCCACCAATTGGCTGAATTGGTAATTTCATTCACTGGCAGCAATCGTTTAGTGCAGTATTAAACTCATAATAGAATGTGCTGAGTGCTGTGAACAGCACTAAAACATCCTTAATGCTTTAACTGCACTTTTCTATATAGTCATAATTGGGAGATAAAATTACCAACAATGAACATCTTCTCACATCTCTTCTCAAGAAGTGCCTGAGAATGACCTCAGTCTGGTTCCTTCAGCTGAAGCTCTTAGCTAAAATCCTGTCAGCGACACAAAGACACAGAGGCACAGTCATGCAGCATTGAAACAGGCCCTTCAGCCCATTAGTTCTATGCTGACCAACAAACACCGAACGTTACCAATCCCATGTACCCTTAGACAATTGTGCCCTGGCATTTTAAGTTCTCATCCAGAGCTGTTGAAGAAGAGTCACTGGACTTGAAACATTAACTCTGCTTTCTCTCCAAAGATGCTGCGGGATCTGCTGAGTTTCTCTAGTAATTTCTGTCTTTGTTTCAGATCTTCAGCATCCGCTGTTTGATTATTATTGAGTGATTTTCCCAGAGCTGTATATAGACCACGATGTCTGTGGCAGTGGCAAGCAGCAAATTATCAATTAATCACTGCCAGGTTCTTCCTGATGGTGGATGAGCCCCATGTCTGCAGGCAACTTGTTAGACTGAGACCAGTGAGGTCTCCTTTAATCCTCTTTCCAGCCAAAGTTGCCATAGGTGGCCTCATGCTCTGGGCTGTCCCTCCCCTCCCTCTCGAGAATGCAAAAGCCTTCAATAGGTACATCAATCTTTAGGTGTTGTCACAGTTGCCCACCTACAATGGCCATGCTTGCCACTCCTGGTAAGACTGTCGACCACCCAGAGCCTCAAAGGGTCCCATTGACTCTCCCACCTGTATGTCTGCCTGCCATCCTTACTCAGTGACCATTTTGCTGGCTGTGAATTTTTGACAGGCCACCTCTGGAAAGCTCGTGCGAGAGAGTGGGCCTCAGAAACCACTGCAGATGAGACCCTCGAACTGTCCCAGCCCTCGAACTGTGCTAAAACAGAGAAGATTTTACTCGTAACTGATATAATTATCAATGATCAGTGGCGTGCATTAGGAAAACAAAGCCTGTTGAGCAGAAGTCCATTACTGACCAATAACCCTAACAAATCCATTTAGTTCTTAAAACTAATGCAATGACATTGCTGTAATTCAGATCATTGTTAGACATAATGCAAAAATTAAAACCGAAAGAACTGCGGATGCTGTAAATCAGGAACAAAAACAAAGTTC
>NC_063351.1:16965789-17022535 GCF_021869965.1 Rhincodon typus | reverse complement strand
TGAACTATTCGAGCTCCTCGTGGGAGCACGAGGCAGCGCCGATACGGTCCTCGATGTAACAGAGGAAGAGGTGGGGTTTAGGGCCAGTGTAGCTATGTAAGGGGGATTGTTCCACGTAACCTACAAAGAGGCAGGCATAGCTGGGGCCCATGCGAGTACCCAAGCCCAGATCTACCTCCTAGAAACTTCCTTACCCTCACCAAGTCCTAATGATAGTGTAAAATTACAAATGAATATTAATAGATTAAGTGAATGGGGAAAACTGTGGCATATGGAACTTAATGTGAGCAAGTGTGTGGTTATATATTTTGGAGCGAGAAGGGATAGATCAGGATACTTTCTCTATGGTATGAAGTGTAATACAGTGGATATCCAAAGTGATTTTGGGGTTCAGGTGCTTAGATTTTTAAAATACCACAAACAGGTGCATAAAATAATCAAAAGGGCTAATGGAATCTGGGCCTTATATCTACAGGACTGGAATATAAGAATGCAGAAGCTAGTTGCAGTTATACAAAACCTTGATTAGACTCCATTTGGAGTACTGTGAGCAGATCAGGGTACCACACATTTTGAAGGATATATTGCCTTGGAGGGAGTACAACACAAGTTTACAAGAATGATACTTGGGACTTCAGGGGTTAAAATTATGAGCAATTATATGAACTAGCCCTGTTTTCTCTAGAATATAGAAGATTAAAGAATGTTCTAATTGAATTCTTTAAGACATTAACAGGGAAAGACAGAGTAGATAAAAATAAACTATTTCCAATGGTTGGGCATTCTCGGACCAGAGGGCATAGTCTAAAAATTAGGTCAGGCAGTTTAGGAGAGATGTTAGGAAGCACTTCTACACATAAAGGGCAGTCGATGTTTGGAACTCTCTCTAAAAAAAACATTGATGTAGAATCAATTGTTAGTTTTAAATCTGAGATAGAAACATTCTTGTTAAGTAAAGGTATTAAGAGATAATGGGCCAAAGACAGGTTTATGGAATTGGGCCACAGATCAGCCATGATCACATTGAATGGTAGAACCAACTTGAGGGGCTAAATGGCCAATCTCCATTCCAATGTTGCTCGTGTCTTGTGTCTGTCCTACCTACTGTATTTACCTATCTGTGTGCCTTTTGTGGTTTCTTAAAACTTTAATAAATAAATAGATTCTGTAAACCCTCTGGGCTAAGTTTATCTTCTCCTCAAAGGATTGGACTGTCTTGCTTCCAGACCTCTCTGTCACTCACCATCTAATTGGATTTCACGAGAGGTAGTCTTCTTTAGACTTTAATAAATCTGACAAAGGCTCATTAGTGATGCCTGAATTTTGTATGTTTTTTATTGAATCTTTACCTTTCAAGAATTGCGTTACTTTTGAAATAGTCGTCAAAGGCTTTTCAACATTCCTTTGAATGTGTATGTGTCATTTATCTCTTGGCAAGTAATAATATCATTTATTATACTCCTATTTGTGTACTGAATTATATTTAGTTGCTCGGTATCCAACTTTGAAGCTATACTATGCTTCAAGAATTATTTTCTCCAGGAGATCTAGATATTTATTTTATTTTGCTTGTCTCTGAAATTAAAGCTTCCTTGCAATTCTATATCTGATGCTATTATTTCCTGAAGTGATTAGGTATTAATCTTCTTTAAAGATTTTTATTCTGCAGTAGTGACAATTCTCACACACTTTTTTGGCTATAATTGAGTTTTTTCCTACACTTTGGAGCTTGGCTCTAACTCCTGCTGCATTGCTCTGTTTCCCAAAAAAAATCTATTAGACAAGAATCACGTAATTATTTAAGTTACAGAATGCTTATCTGCTTTAAGTGGCTTGGTTAGTGACTTTGTTTTTTTTACCTAATTGCTCACTTTTGGATTTTATGAGTTACCTCAGAGCCCGCTAAGATTTATTTTCTCAGCCCTGCTTCTTTTAATCCGTGAAATATGGCAATAATGCCTAATCAGAGCTACAACACTTTCGTTTATTTACATGAACTACTGTGCCATTTAAGATTCCCCTTTTAGTAGAAGGGATTTTAAGTGTTGATGTACAAAATTCTTGATGTCAGGTCATCGCAGCAGCCAAACCTGAACTTAGGACACCTTCCACAGCCCACTGCTTCACAATGTAACCTATACTTCTGCTATGGAGCAGGAGATTGTTTCTTTCCCTGAACCTCTTCTATTAGATCTGAAATTTTTTCTGTGTTGTTCTGAATTATTTTTCTGCATTAACTGTTTCTCTCAGGTTATGGGGTTCGCTACTTTCGGCGATCATAAATCTGTTTCCATCTAAGTCTTCTGGGTCGCCAATATGCTGTTACTCCACTGGAGATGAGGTCAATGGTAGTCCTAGAAATAACAGATTGATGCATAGCCCACTTCTGCCTTCCTCCCAAAACCCAAACAGGTTTGGATGTCGAGTTGACCAGACATCAAGGATTTGACTCTATATATTTCCCCTTGTTCACTCTCTCCTCACATTCATTCATGATTCTTCTGACACTTTATGTTGGTTCGACAATTTCCAGTTTTCTGATCCTCGCCACCTCCTCTTCACTGTGGATGCGTGATCCTTTTACACTTGCAACCCCAATTAGGATGGTGTGAAGGTTCTCTGCTTCTTCCTTGAAATGAGACCTGAACACTATCCAGCCCACCACCCTCCTTTGCCTGGCTGAGCTTGTTCCCACTTTGAACAACTTCTCCTTTAACTCATCTCTCTTTCTCCAAGTTAAAGGTGTGCTATGGACACATGGGTCACAGCTATGCCTGCCTCTTTATTGGGAATCTGAAACATTCTTTGTTCCAGCCCAACTCAGGGCCCGACCCACAACTATTTTTCTGATACATCAATTCTGCTTCCTGCTCTCATCCAGGATTAGAAAAAATAATCAATTTTGCTTCCAATTTCCATTATTGTCTCACATTCATCTGGTCCATCTCTGACTCTTTCTTCTCTATCCTTGACTTCTCTGTTTCTACTTCTGGGGATAGGCTGTCCACCAATATTCATTTAAAACCCACTTTTCCCACAGTTTCCTCGAATACCTTCCTCACACTCTGTTTCCTGTAAGGTCTCCATTCTATTCCCCCATTTCCTCAAGTTCCATCACATCTGTTGATTCATAGAATCCCTACAGTATGGAAATAGGCCCTTCGGCCCAACAAGTCCACATCAACTCTCAGAGCATCCCACCCAGACCAATCCGTACATAACCCATCTAATCTACACATCCCTGAACACATTGGCCAATCCACCTAGCCTGCACATCTTTGGACTGTGGGAGGAAACTGGAGCACCTGGAGGGAACCCACACAGACACGGGGAGAATGTGCAAACTCCACACAGACAGTCGCTCGAGGGTGGAATTGAACCCGGGTTCCCGGTGCTGTGAGGCAGCAGTGCTAACCACTGAGCCACCATATACCACCTTCCACTGGGCTGTTTCTGACATGGCCTCCCTTTTCCTCAGATGAGAATTGTCCCCACTATTGTGGTTGATTGGGCCCTCAGCCATAACCAACCCAAGTGCCTAACTGCTGCCCTCACTGCTTCCTCTCCTTCACAGAATGACGATTGGGTTGTCCAGTTCTTACTTCCCACTTCACTAGTCTCTGCGTTCATGGCTTCATTTCAGCCACTTCCAACAAGATCTCACCACCATAATCATTTTCCCCCTCCTTTCCACAGAACATATTATCAACCACCCCCGTCACTCCCTGGTCTACTCCTCCATCAATCCTAAAACTTCCTCACTCCCCCATGGAACCTGTTCATGCAACCGCAGTAGGCATACTGCCTGTTCATCTCACGCATCCTCACTTTCTAAGGTTCCAAAGACACATTCCAGATGAAGGAGCATTTTAATTGTTCTTCTTTCAATCTAATCTACTGTAGTCACTGCACTCAATGCAGTCAGCTTCATATTGATGAGACCAAACACAGACTGGGTAACAGCTTTGCGAACCACCTCTGCTCTGTCCATAAGAATGTCCTGACCTGCCAGTTGTTTCATTTCAATAGACCATCTTGCTCGCACACTAATATTTCTGTCAGGGGCTTGCTGCAATATTCCAATGACAGCTCGATAAACAACATCCCATTTTTAATTTAGGCAGTTTACAGCCTCCAGGGCTGCCTATTGAATGCCACACCTTCTGACGCTGACCACATGATGTCTGTCCTCCACTTTGCTAACTCTCTTCTCCTCGCCCCAGGCTTGTTGTGTTTCTGATTTTAAAAAAATCCAAAAGAACTGCGGATGCTATAAATCAGAAAATAAAACAGAAATTGCTGGAAAACTCAACAGGTCTGGCAGCATCTGTGAAGAGAAATCATGAGATTTCACTTGTTTCTGACTTGTTTGTTTTGCTCTTAGTTCAAAGGACCCACTTTCACCCCTCCATACCTTGATTTATACTTATTTTACATCTCGATTTCTCTCTCACCTGAATTAGCCTTTGTCATTTGCAATGGATTCCATACCATTTGTTCTCATTGCACCTTCTCTGCCTCTGATAAAAGTATTTAAAAAAGCCCCTTTCAGTTCTAAAGAAGAGTCATTTCAGACTCGAAACATTAACTTTGTTTCTTTCTCCACAGAAGATGCCATATGTCCTGAGTTTCTCCAGCAATCTTGTGTTTGCTAACAATACTGTTACTCTAATCATGCTTCCTGAGCTTTGGCAGCAGGAGCTATGTTATTACAATGTCAAATCACATGGAACTGGCTATGGTGTGCATAGGGTTCCTGAGGTGTCCTCTGTTATGCTTTCCTGCATATAGTGTATCTATTTAATAAAGGCTATTGGTAATCACTGATATTGGTTTGGACTGCCTTCTATCAGCAATGCCAGACATGATCTTATGGCAGATGGGATTTCAGGAGGGCCAAGATGACCACAGTGTAGGTCTGTCCTGCCTTTTCAGTTCCTGAAATAGCTGACATTGCCAAAAGGTCCACTAGCACCACCATCTGTTTAAAGTGGCATCGTGCCACTAACCTCCTTCATCCACAGTGCTGGATGTCCCTTTGGTTTTGAACATGAAAGCTCCATATTTAAAATTAACCTACATCTGTGCTTTTCAATACAATACCCTGCACTGCAATAATGCATCAAAGTAATTTAGCAATCTTTGCCTCCCAGACAAGATAAGTTATCGGCTGCCATATCTATGCCACAAGATAAAACATTCAAAATGCATTATAGGCAGCAAGCTATCACATCCAGATCTGCAGGGAGAATCTGTACTTCCTGTGGCGTCAAATCAAATTGAGACCAACTAAATTTAAACAACAGCTCTTTTAAGAGCAACAGGATTTACAATGCCTCATCTCTCAAACATCAAAATGATTAGTTTATTGACAATCACTGTGGAAGACTCTTGGAAAAGCCTACAAGTCCTGCCTCATAACCCCTTACTGCTTCAGGTAACCATAATGAAAGCACTCCATTTTCTTTATGCTAATGCTACCAGAAATGAACAGCAAAAGATTACTACATCAAGGAAAGAACTTGCTGTATTGAAACTTCACTAGCTGTTATCGTTTAGATGATCTAGTTAGAATAGGATCTGGGAAGTCTGTGGACTGAGTCCTCTAACATTCTATTCTCAGTAGAAGAGAAATAAAAACAGGGATCAGTTGTGCAATGAATAAAAAGTGACACAAGTGACAATAAATGAGAACAGAAAATTGCAAATAAACATTGCTAAGTTAAATGAGTGGCCGCACAAGGGGTGGTAGATGTTTGGAACTCTCTTCCACAAATAGCAGTGGATGCAGGATCAGTTGTTAGTTTTAAATCTGAGACAGATTTTTTTTTGTTAAACAAAGGAATTAAGGGATATGGCTGGGAGAATTGTAATCAGAGCTGTTGAGTTTAAATTAGGCAATGGCTGAGAGCAGGTCACCACCTGTTCTCTCAGCTAGAGATAGTGCATGAAGCGATGATAGAAAAGCAAATTGGAAAAACTAAAAATACTGAGGAAAATAGTATTTACCATCACAATATAAATATAACATTAATTTTGTATGATCCCCAAATTAAATATATCTGAGCATAACTTTGACTAGGTTACACGCTTGCTTACATCAAAGCAATGTGAATTTAAATGATTTGTGCCATTAATTTCGTCAAGCTTAGCACAGAGTCTATTGTAAAGAACATTGAACTATTCATTGAATACCGAAGGATAAAATGCAAAATCAATGTTATAGTAGAAAGTATTTCATTGATTTTTGAAGTAATTTGGGACATCTTGAGATCAAATGAGAGATATCGTGAATTTAAGATATTTCTTTCTTTGTTAATTCAGGACGTATTTGGTGTTTAACCAATAAATATTGTGTTTGATTTTCAGAAGCATGCATAAATGATGCCTCTGATTTCATTTTTAAGTGGACATCAAATGAGAAGTGGACAAATCACATGAAAATTATTTTTAAAGTTTACCATTTATGGTTTTGGATTAGAATTCTGGTCCCATTAAGGCTACATTGCCACTGTGTGGAACTTGCTCAAAAAATGATAACTGACCAAAAGATAGAAGGAGCTAAGTGGTAAATACTCTGCCACAATTTTTAGACTACTACTGATATATTTCTGCTTTGCAAAAGAGATGCAGGTTGAACCCTTGAACCAACAGTTATATTGGGCAGACATTGCTCAATTATTGAATTAACTGCACGTCCATAGACAAAGCCATCGTTCTTAAGCGTCAAATGTTAATATGCTTTAGCACCTTTGTGCTATCATTACAGCCAGGTATGTAATGACATTGCAAAAGTGTAGATTGGTTGCTGACAGATTAAATTGGTTTAATAGTAAATCTATGCTGCACGTTGCTATTTGATAACTCAGAACTTGAATATTGCAGAAAAAAAAAACAGATTTTGTTGAAACTTTTCATCTTGCAGCAACAAGGCTAATTCAGATATGAGAGGTATGGAATAAATATCACTACTCTTGGGGAGGAGCATGTGATTCAGAACAGAGTGGGAATGGAATGGAACTAGGAGTGAATGGCATCAAAGGATCTTCTCAATAATAAGCTTGAGGATACAGGTCACATTGACCCAGTCAGAGTAGGAACCCAAACCCTACAGTAACCTGGCAAGAATTCAAGACAGCTGACAAGTGACGTCAATACAAGAACAGTGAGCAAATTTGTAGGTAGTGGGTAAATTGTTTTTCTCCATTTTAAAACTGCATTAAGGCAGGGGAAGTGTTCTACCTTGTTCTTTTAAAGAAGAAATTTCAATAATTTTCCATTCGGTTTAAATTTAGGCTAAGATTATTTTAACTAAAGTGACAGCAGTGGAGCTCAGTGCTGTGTTGCAGAGTCTGCAGTCTGTGGAAAATCTAACACCCTCCTAGCAGTCTAAATGAACACATCTGCAGGAAGTTCCACTGTTTCAATCAGCTTGAGCACTGCATTTTGGGGCTGGAACGTCAACCGGAGGCACAACTGTGCATCCACATGGCCGAGAGATATACGGAGACCATGCTTTTTAGATAAGATGACCCTCAGTTAAAGAAAATCCAGTCAGAGAGGACCATGAGTTGGAAGAGAGAGCCAGGCAGGTAGTCAGGAAAGCCCCAGAGTATATTGTGTTCAAGAACAGATCTTCAATGTTGGAAATCAGTGAGAGAGAAGTATTTTTCTGAGGAGTGCAGCCAAAGCCAGCAGTATCACAGGAAAGGAGATTGAGGTGTACAAAATAATGTGGGGCATAGATAGGGTAGATAAGAAGAAATGCTTCCCCTGAGCAGAGGGATCAATAATCAGAGGAGATAGTAGGAACTGCAGATGCTGTAGAATCTGAGATAACAAGGTGTAGAGCTGGATTAACACAGCAGGCCAAGCAGCATCAGAGGAGCAGGAAGGCTGATGTTTTGGGCCTAGCAGAAGGGTCTAGGCCCGAAACGTCAGCCTTCCTGCTCCTCTGATGCTGCTTGGCCTGCTGTGTTAATCCAGCTCTACACCTTGTTATCTAATAATCAGAGGACATAGATTTAAATTAAGGGACTTGAAATTGGAGAGAAGTGCGAAAACAAAGTTCACTCAGGGCTGGGCTGTACCTGAAGCTCACTGCCTGAAAGTGTGGTAAAGTCAGGAAGCCTTACAACATTTAAACATATTTAGATGAATGAGTCCTTTGACAGACAGTGTCTGGAGTGCCTGCTGAGCACAAAATTCTTCGTCTGATGAGGCTCATTTGGCAAATGGGTGTTTTTGGTGTTCAATTCCTTTATGCAGACAAAGAATAAAAATACGTTTCATTCTCTATGAATGCACATTTTACTGAGTAGCCTTTTAAACAAACTCAATGAGGTTAACTATTAATTATAATTGAAAAAAAAAGAATTTAAAACAATTAATTTGCCTCAAATTTTGAATAGGCTTTTAGCAAAGTACTTAGCTTAATTATTCATATTTCTGTGCAGTTTTGATCTTCTTCATGTCAACCATCTCCTAGTATTTCATGTGCAAGGGTAGAAAGCCTATTCCTTCATGAACTCCTGTCCACATCTCTTATAGTTTTGAACAGTCTTGTAGAATCCTCCATCACAGAATGTGTTCTTTTATCCTCCAGCTCTTGTTTCCATTGTATAAAATGCCATGGTAGCTATAATACCAAAGAGAATGCAAAGTTACCTAGGTCATTGATCATTTTAAATGAATTGTTTCATTGCCAATACTATATCAGCAAAATATACTCATACCAATTAGCAAACTGGCTTATTTTGTGTCATAGACAAATTAGGGCAATAGATCAAAAATTCTGATAACATAATTGAGCTCTGATTGAACTCTAGAGTTACAATAATTGCACAATGATATTAAATGGGTCAGCTGGTTGTGCTCATAATGGAAATACATATATCATCCAAAAGTTCATTCAAAACAAGTAACACAATTAAAACAATTTAATTATTTCACTGATCTGAACCTGGATCTGTTGGTAAATGTCATTTGAAAAAACACTCTAACATAAGGGTAGCCTGGTGGCTCAGTAGTTAGCACTGCTGCCTCACAGTGCTAGGGACCCAGGTTCAATTCCACCCTCAGATGACTGCCTGTGTGGAGTTTGCACATTCTCTCCATGTCTGTGTGGGTTTCCACCAGGTGCCCTGGTTTCCTCACACAGTCCAAAGATGTGGATTGGCTGTGCTAAGTTGCCCATAGTGTTTATGGGGGGTTAGGTCTGGGTGGGTGCTCTGAGGGTCAATGTAGACTTGTTGGGCTGAAGGGCCTGTTTCAACACTGTAGGGATTCTATTCATACCTAAACATTTTACATACAAAAGATATTGACACACTCAATGCAGAAATAAATTCCTTTATAAGCCATTCACTATTGTACTACTTAAGTAAGACATTCATAAGACAGTGATAGCTTGCCCTACCCAAGTTCTTATTACAGTGTCCTTTTATTAGTCATTCATAACATGTGAATATTACTGGCCAAGCCAGCATACATTGAGAATCCTTAATTGCCTAGAGGGCTGTTAAGAGTGAACTACATTGCTGTGAGTCTGGAGTCAGATGTAGGCCACATCAGGCAATGATCATTGATTTCCTTCCCTAAAGGACCAAATGGATTTTTAAACAACAATTGTCAGTGGTTACTAACTGGCAATATAAAACAAGATTACAAGAGTTTTTGTTTCAGATTTCTGAAAGGTAAGACAGAGGCAAGAGTTCACATTGAACCACTAGAAAATGAGGCTGAAGAAGAAGAAATGGCTGAGGAACCGAATAGGTACTTTGCCTTAGTTTTCACGGTGGAAGACACCAGCAGCATACCAGAACTTCAAGAGAGTCAGTGAGTAGAGGTGAGTGGTAGTGGCCATCACTAGGGAGAAGGTGCTAGGGAAGTTGAAAGGTCTGAAGGTGGATAAATCACCCGGACCAGATGGTCTACAATCCATAGTTCTGGAGAAGGTAGCTGAGGAGATTGTAGAAGCATTGGGTGTGATCTTTCAGGAATCACTGGAGTCAGGAAAGGAACCAGAGATGTACTGCCGAGGCTGTATAAGGCCCTGGTCAGATCACATTTGGCATATTGCGAGCAGTTTTGAGCCCTCTGTCTAAGGAAGGATGTGCTGCCTTTGAGGGGTCCAGAGAAAGTTTACAAGAATAAGCCCAGGGATGAGGGGCATGTAATATGAGGAGCAGTTGAGGATTCTGGGTCTGTACTTGATGGAGTTTGGAAAGATAAGGGGGGATCTGATTGAAACTTACAAAATGCTGAAAGACCTGGATAGAGTGGATGTTAAGAAGATGTTTCCATTAGTAGGAGATACTAGGACTCAAGGACATAGCCTCAGAGTGAAGGGATGGTCCTTTAGAACCAAGGTGAAGAGGAATTTCTTCAGTCAGAGAGTGGTGAACATGTGGAACTCATTGCCACAGAGGGCTGTGGAGGCCAAGTCGTTGTGTGTATTTAAGACAGAGATAGATGGTTCTTGATTAATAAGGGGATCAAGGGTCATGGGGGGAAGGCAGGAGAATGGGTTTGAGAAAGACATCAGCCATGATCGAATGGTGAAGCAGACTCGATTTTTTTTCCTATTCATTTCATGGGATGTGGGTGTCGCTGGCTGGCCAACATTTCTTGCCCCTCCCTAGTTGCCCTTGAGAAGGTGGTGGTGAGCTGCCTTCTTGAACCACTGCCTTCCTCCTGCTGTGGGTTGACCCACAATGCAATTAGGAAGGGAATTCTCAGCATTTTGACCCAGCAACAGTGAAGAAATAGCGATATATTTCCAAGTCAGGATGGTGAGTGACTTGAAGAAGAACTTGGAGGCGGTGGTGAACCCATATATCTTCTGCCCTTGTCCTTCTAGATGGAAGTGGTCGTGAGTTTGGAAGGTGCTGTCTGAGGATCTTTGGTGAATTTCTGCAGTGCATCTTGTAGATAGTACACACTGTTGCTACTGAGTATCGGTGGTGGAGGGAATGAATGCTTGTGGATACAGTGCCAATCAAGCGGGCTGCTTTGTCCTGGATGGTGTCGAGCTTCTTGAGTGTTGTTGGGGCTGCACTCATCCAGGCAAGTGGGGAGTATTCCATCACACTCCTGACTTGTGCCTTGTAGATGGTGGACAGGCTTTGAGGAGTCAGGAGGTGAGTTACTTGCCGCAGTATTCCCAGCTTCTGGCCTGCTCTTGTAGCCACTCTGTTAATGTGGTGAGTCCAGTTGAGTTTCTGGCCGAATATCCTAATTCTGCTCACATATCTGATTGTCACATACTATAAAACTATAAAATTCCAACTTAGCTTTACTGAATTTTGAATTTTACCATCTCCCACAGTGGGATTTGAACCCTTATCCCAGAACATTAGCTTAGGTTTCCCAAAAGCTTTATTCAGTGACATTGCTACTAAACCACCCCTTCACAATTGCCAATTTATGCAGCCTCCACTGCCAGATTCTCTGTCGGTGATTTAGAAAAAGAAACATCAGAATGCATTTCCTAAAACTTTACTGAAACATTTCCAAATTATATATTTTACCTTAGTTAGAAAATGCAAGCGTGTACAACTGTTGTAAACCCATTGTGCTATTAACCGATAGTACCTTGCAGCTGGGGATGTTGTTGAATGCGTATGATTTCTTAACTGAACAAGTTGAACATGACAACACGTCACCTTTAAATGACCTATTCACACAAATCACATGGGAATAGATGGTATTTTGAAGCACTGAGGCTTCTAAAATATCCTATGACTTAAAGAGAGACCTCGTGATCTTTCTTTTGCCACAGTATTTTTGAACAGTCAATAATACTTATAATCTTGCCATACATTTAGAAAAAGTACAATCCATGCGGGATTCTGACTTCACCGGTGCTAAATGCCTTTTTAATTACATTTTTTATGCACTCAGTGTTGTGGATGAAAGAAAATAATTGGTTGCACAGAATGCATTCACAGAAATAACAACAATGTTCTCAAAGGATATCAAAAAAGTCCCAAAGGTACTTGGACCATCAGCAAAACCAGCAGCCGCTGTAGGATCTTACCTAAAGTCACAGACATATTACTGACTGACATCATTGTTAGGAAGCTGGCTGCCTTTAATAGCTATTTTGTGTTAAAATAACTGTAAGTAATTTGATTTAGTGCTACAACCAATTAAAATGTATGCCTTAATTTCAGTAGTAGTTTACTGTGTTAAAACATCTGTTATAATAGAAAGCTCTGGCATGGATGCTATTTGGAACTATTTAATTCAATTCTACAAATGTTAATAAAACTCATGGGGTGTTATTACTGCACAAATGTATTAACATAAAATTTCTTTGTTCACTATTTTAACCTATTTGTTATTACTGTTCTAACATCAACCTTTTAACAAAACATAAAGGAAGTTCATGTTAATACAATAACACAAGGAAATTGCCTGCTTCTCTGAATGATTTTATGTCAAGTTGGAGTTGTCAAAACCAGTAAAGTGTACCTCACACCATAGGTGATGTTGATTGGTCAGAATGAGTATCTAGAATGTCCATTGGCAATGACAGGTCTGGCTAACGTCATTGTTTGTGGTGGTCAGAGGCAGGCAACTGTAATTTTTAATGAACCTGATGTCCTGTCTCAGGAAAGAACAGAACAGATCATCAACAGATTGATTAGAAACGTGAATGGGGCATGTTTACAACTGCACAATTATGCCATATCCCCACTGTTTGTGCAATCTTCCAGTTGATTTTATAAGGGTTAGGGACAGAATAGGGGGTGAGGGACTCTATTCAGCTGCCACACCATTTCTGTGGCTCAATCATACTTGCACAAAGCACACTGAAAGCTGAAATATACTTGTCGCGTATAGATACTATGAACATAGTTTGGAAAGGGGGAACGGGGAGGTGAGATTTATACCACGTGAAACCCGCAATTTCATTTTTAGAAATAAAAGTTTGCATCAGAGAAGTGAGTATTGGTAAGAAAGGTACCTAAGCCAACCATCTCTAAATTTGATTGGTGCTACAAAATTTACATAGTAGGCTAATCCAAGCACATCTGAGGACATCAATAATACTAACCAATAAGTTACACAGAAATGTCCAGTGTCACAATGGTATTGTTTATTCAATTAAGGCAATTCTACCATTGACGATCAGCAGCAGACTGTCAGGACAGTGCCATTTCACAATGTAGTGGGATGCTCTGTTATCCAAGAAGTTGCACATTGCGTCCTTATAGTTTCATAAATCCCCTTGGGAAATTGCATCAACTACTCCAACACGGAATGATTCCAATCCCACAATGGTCAAGTTGTGTGCAAGCAACAGTGCACTGTCACGCTACTGACTGTTGTTTACCTGGCATTTGTTGTAGGATCAACATTATAAGGCAGGGTACCATGCCCAAAGATAGGTCACGACTGGGAAATCCCGGCCACTCTGTAAATCCTCTACGGTTAATGGCATATTCACACAAAGCCATCTAAGTACTGCTATAATAAAGTCCATTTGTTCACTAGTGTCATTATTTGCGGGAATGGAAAGAAACAAAATCTGAGTATGTTGAATATTCTGAAGGTGTTCTGCAGTGTAGACTTACAGCATGGAAACAGATTGTTCAGCTCAATCAGTCCAGGTTCCTGTTAGTCCTAAACATGAGCAGTGGTCCTGAAACTATCTGTCTGTCATGTGTCAATCTTCAGCCATAAGTGTCAACTCGACTTCCTCCTGAAATCACAACTATCAGTTAATGACATTACATTCCACATGACAACAATAAACAAATGAAGACACTGGATATAGCAAAGGCGCTGGGCTCTGGCAGCATCCCAGAGTAGTACTGAAGACATGTTGCAGAACTGGCCATGTTGCAGAACTGGCCATGTCCCTAACCAAGATGTTTCAATACAGCCACAATACTGGCATCTACCTGGCAGTGTGATAGTTCACTCAGATTTTTCCGTCTAGACAAAGTAGAACAAATCCAAATAACCAATCTCTATCCCTTCAGTGTACTTCAGTCATCATCAAATGATGGATGGTGTCACTGACAATGCAATCAATTTGCAATAACCTGAGTAATAACCTGTTCAATGATGCTTTGGTTGTGTTTCAACTTTGGGCCAAATGTGGATCAAAGATCAAATTTAAGTAGTGAGGTGAGAATAACTGCCCTTGACATCAAGGCAGCATTTGACCTAGTGTGGAATCAAGAAACACTAGCAAAATTGAAGTCAGTGGGAACCAAGGAGAAAGCTTTCCACTGGCTGGAATTGTGCTTAGCACGAAGGGAAATGGTTATGGTTATTAAAGGTCAATCAGCCCAATCCCGTAACATTTCTACTAATGAATCACAGGGCACTTTCTAAGGCCCAACCATCTTCAGCAGTTTCTTCAATGTCCTTGTGTCCATGACCTGGTCAGAAATTAAGATATTTACAGATGTTTGCGCAATGATATGTGCCATTCTGAACACCTCAGAGCCTGCAGAAATCTATTCCCACATGCAACTAGACAGGAATTTAATTCAGGTTTGTGATGAAAGTGGCAAGTAATGTTTACTCCATGCAAGTGCCAGGCAATGACCATCTCCAACAAGAGAAAACCTGATCACTTAGTCTTGATATACAATGGTACTATCATTATGATCAATCATTCACGAGGTTAGCTGGTGTGCTTAGCTGCATGAGATGGAAGCTGGGAATAATTGATTGCCATGGTATGTTCACTCAAAGAATAACTGGCTCAGTGATACAGATGTCTACAGCAAAGTCAGTTAAGCCCCGGCTGAGGATGAGAGTGGCTAAATGAATCTGTTATCACCCCTTTTGAGCTAGGGCTCAATACTAATTTTACGTCCAGCGCAGAACACGACGGATTCTTTTTTTTTGTCCCTAAGAATAATGTTATAACATTAGATATTGAAGCTCTTTTCAACACATGAATGTGAACTTATACAATTATAGGAGTGAGAATCATTGCTGAAACCTAAAATATATCTTGGACAGACCTGGAATAGGTAATTGTAAAGTACTAGGACCTGAGGCAAGAACCAAAACAGACTGACTTGGAGAAATGATTTATTAATATCTCAGTCAGGGACAAAGGGTAAACCTATAGAGGCATAAAAAGGAACATGTAGGAAGTATACATCCCTAAGATTAGCAAATGTCAGCTCCAAACGCATGACACTAAATAGGTCATCAAGACAATTGGAAGAAGAGACAGAAAAAAAGTTACCTTAATGAAGTCCACAGAGAAAAGTGAGAAGTGATCGGTTGGGAAGATTACGCAAACACATCCAAAAACCTGAATCAGTAGGTTCAAGAGGGAACCAGAAAGAAAGATAATGACGTGCATAAATATAGAGTAATTTCATGCAAAAGTAATGTTTTTGAGAGCAAATAGAATACTTTTACAGAGCTAATACTGTCGAGGAGTTGAAATCCATGCCGGACCATTGCAATTGCTCATGATGCCAATTGCATTGGCTGTCTGCCATGCTGCTGAATACACAGGAAGAAGATGTCCCAGGCTAGCTGTACCTGTAATGGCATTTCTGTTATTGATAGGAGAAATGAACAACAGTGAAAGAGACTCAATGGACTATTCCCGGCTGCACTGCTCCCAAAACAAGCACATGAGACATGTAAAATGAAGAATTTGGGGGCCAAAGGTTTAAAGTCAACTTGTACACAACGTCATCTGTTATGTGAAATATTTACAGGATATAGGCATCCCAGGGTAAGGCCAATGTATCTTCTTCGTCCCTAATTGCCTTTGCAAAGGTACTGATGAACTGCCTTCTTGAATACAAGTGATTGGCTTGCTAGGTTATGATTCCATCATGTACTTGTGGGTCTTGAGTCATTTATAGGCCATACTGTGTAAAAATGATAGATTTCCATCCCTACAGTAAAATAATGAACTCGATGGGACTATTATAATAATCCAGTAGTGTCATTAACACCGTAACTGTTACCATATCTTTAAAAATTTCAGATTTTATTTAACTAATTGAATTCAAATTGCCCAGCTACTGTGATAGGACTTAAATAATGGCTCTGGAAAAGTAGCTGAATATCAAAAGGACTCACTGTGTCAGCGTATCCTCTAAATTGTTGTATTAAAGAATAGCAAGAGTTGAATTCGAAAAAAAAGTGAAAAGTGTAGACGATTTCGGTGAGAATAAAACTGAGGATGAGCAAAGAATGATTAATATACGTAATGATTACTATATTTCCTTGAGGGCCTTACTGGTCCAAGCTACTATTGTACATCCTGTATCAGGAGAATCAATCCAGTGAGGTTTGGGAACTATGAATAGAGTATAAACAGCCAAAGGTGAGTGGAAAAAAGTCTGGGGGCACTCAATGTTCTGACTCACTATGGAGCAGTAAAATATAAAGTGAATGGAATGGCAAATTATATTTCTAGGTCAGTTTAATATTGAAGTTACTATTGAAAGATGTCATACTAAAACTGTCATGACCAGTCCGCAATGTGAGTCCAGTGTTCAGGTTTAAAGAAAGTGACAAAAGGGAATTATTCACATTTGACTCCTCCATCCAAGGAACTAATTACAAGGACAGACTGAATAAACTCAGGATTTGCCACGATCAAAAGTGATGCCCAGTAAAAAATGTTATTGATGTATACAAAGTGCTTTTGAAAATCTCCTTTTATTCTTTCACTACATCACTGGTAAAGTTAACATCTGAGGTTATTGGCTTGCTTGGCAGGCTGGTTATTGAACATAAGTTTCATCACCATGCTAGGTAACATCATCAGTACTGCCTCCGATGAAGCAACATTACTCTACTGTGTTTGGAATTTATATGATCCAATCTGTTAAGTTGGGTTGTGTCATTTCCAGTTCTTTTTTGCATGGGTTTGTATATGGGGTCTAATTCCACATTCCCAGTTAAATTAGTGGCCTTCATTGTCCGACTGCACAGAGATGAGGCATTTAACTGGGCCAATGTTACCATCCTAGCTCAAGCCAACCAAGGACATGCATGAGAATTCCTCAAGTCTTGGTGTCCAGCCTGTAATGCAATCAACAAACATGTGGAATTAGACCCCATATATAAACCCATGCAAAACAGAACTGGAAATGATATAACCCAACTTAACAGACCAAATCATACAAATACCATGCAGAGTAGAACAACATTGCTTCATCGGAGGCCACACTGATGATGTTACCTAGCATGGTGATGAAACGTCTGTACGATAACCAGCGAGCAAGCCAACAACTTCATCCACAATCTGAGCTACAACTTCGCAAGAACCTTAAAGGTTAACATCTGTAATCCATCCCCAACTGCCCTTGAACTGAACAGCTTGCTAGATCATTTCAGAGGGCAGTTAAGTGTCAACCACTTTGTGTGGACCTAGAGTCATATATAGCCAGATCAGGAAAAGATAGAGGATCTCCTTCTCTAAATTGAGATTCTACCAGCTGTGGTGCAATTTGAACCAATGGCTATGTGTATTAGGATTATGAATCCAGTAACATTACTGGTAACCACCATTTCCCATAAATTCATAGATTAGGTAAGTCTGCATCCCACTCCAGTGTGCGCCATTACATTAGAACAAGAGCATAGGTTTAAGCTGATGAAAGACAACTTTAAGGCTAATACCTAAAAGAGGTTCTTTATACAAAAAGTGATCAAGACTTACAGTAGTCTGCTGGCTACAATAGTGGAGGTGTAAACGTGAGATTCATTTATAGCTTGGATGATGCAATGGGAGGAAGGCAAAGTTTTATGTTCTGAATTTCTGAAATACAATGAGACGAGCCATCTTCCTTAGTTGTGTTCATCTTTTTGAGCTGCTCCAGTTAACTGGCTCATTAATGTGGCATGCCAAGTAGACATGTCACTTGGGGTACCCTGACATTTTCCCCATTTGTTTCCAGATGGTACAGCAAGCTAATATCTAACCATGGTTCTAGTAAGACAATAAGGAATCTGGTAAATTTTATGGTTATAGCTGACTGAGCTACAGCAGTACCTTGTACACACTGAATAGGGGAGGATTCTCAAGTCAGGGTAAGGTGGAGCAATTATAAGACTTGGTTGTCATAAATCATCGTCCCAGCTATCTGGATGTAGTATGTTCGTGTGCAATTTTTGAGGTACTAAGTTTAGGGTTAGGGTTAGGTTTAGGGCAAGGGCTAGGGTTAATCTACAATCTGCATCAAATCTCTACAGAGACTCTCAGACCCATTGATAGAGTTTCTATAGCTCTTCCAATTATTTTGGATTTCGGTTAGCCCATCAACTATTTAAATGCTATATCATAATCCTTCAGCTTCCAAAGAGAATCTAAAGTTGCATTCTTTAAAATCTGATGGAATGTTACTAATCTACCTAAGTCTGCAGACGAACTCTGATTGAGATGCTGAGGGTGATTGGATAGCACTGAGACCTATGCCTAGCAGGTTTTTTAAAATTCATTTGTAGAACGTGGGCATTGCGGCTGGCCAGTATTTATTTACCATCCCTAGTTGTTCCTGAGAAGGTGGTTGTGAGGTATCTTCTTGAACTGTTACATCCATTTGGTGTAGGTTGACCTACAATGCCATTAGAGAGGGAATTCCAGGATTTTGACCCAGTGACGGTGATGGAATGGCAATATATTTCTAAGTGAGGATGATGAGTGGCTTGGAGGGGAATCTGAAGGTGGTGGTGTTCCCATGCATCTGCTGCCTCGTCCTTCTGGATGGAAGTGGTCATTGGACTGGAAGGTGCAGTCTGAGGAATTTTGGTGAATTTCTGCAGTGTATCATGTAGATAGTACGCACTGCTACTACTGACCGTTAATGGTGGAGGTTCCAACAGGTGTTGATGGAGGAACTGGTAGAGAGTCAATGTTGGAAATACATTATTTGCCTTTGGATAAGTCGGAATGGAGTCTTGTGAATGCAGAAAGTGATGAATGTGGTGTATCATTGCAGAAAGATTGCATGCTTTAAAAAATGAGAATATTGCTTTCACATGAAGTGGACAGTTTTTTGAAAAAGGGTAGTTTTTTCAGGTTTTTTAGGTGCTGAACAACCGCTGGCAGCCCACACATTCCAGGCATTAGCCTAGTAAATCTACTCTGAACTGTTTCATCACATGTGCATCATTCCTTAACAAGGAGTATTGTATACAGTACTCAAAATGTGGTCTCAATGCTGTATATAGCTGAAGCATAACCTCTCTCGTTTTGATTTCAAACCCCCTTGCAATAAGCGATAACTTTCTATTAGTTTTACTAACTGCTTGCTCTACCTGCAGACTAACCTTTTGTGATCCATGCATTTAGACACACAGAAACCTCAATATTGCAAAGCTCTGTAATCTCCCTCCAGTTAGATAATATGCTTAGTCATACAATCATAGAGATCTACAGCACAGAAACTGGACCTTCGGTCCATCAAATCCATACTGGTCAAGAACAACCACCTACCTATTCTAATCCGATTTTGCAGCATTTGACTTCTTTTTATTCTTCCTGCAAAAATGGACAATGTCAAGCTTTCCCAAGACTATTCGGTAGATCTTTGTCCATTCAATTAACTAACTATATCCTTTTTTGGCATCCTTATACCTTCTTCACAATTTACTTCCTCCCTGTCTTAGTGTCATCAGCAAATTTACCTACCATATTTTCAGTTCCTTTACCCAATTCATTTATGCAAATTGTAAAAATAGTTGAAGCCCCCAGTGGAACACTACTTGTTAAAGATCTTGACAACTAGAAAATGATCCATTTATGGCAACCTCTGTTTTCTGCTCGATAGACAATCTTTTATCCATGCCAATGTGTTCCCCTCTCCAACATGAGCTCTTACTTTCCACCGTAACTGTTGATATAGAAACTTATCAAATGTCTTTTGGAAAACTAAGCACTATACACCCTCTAGTTCCCATTTATCCAAAGCACATGATCCTTCTTCAAAGAACTCCGGTAAGGTGTGTTTTCTTTCGTAAACCAAGTTGACTGCTAAATTACGAGAGGTTTGTTATGCTCTTACTCTTTGCTATAACATCTTTTATGATAGCTTCTAACATCTTCCCTGTAACAGATGTTAAGTTCACTGGCCTGTAAATTCCTTCTTTCTGTCTCCACCTCTTTTTGAATATAAGAGTTACATTTATTATATTCCTATTGAAATAGCTGTACAGAGGCCAGTATCCCATCACTAAAGCACCTTTTAGTTACTTGTGCACAGTAAACCAGCTGTGATCAGCCAGCTCGGAATCAATCCCTTGAACTGAAGAGATTCTAAATCCCCTGTTTATATTGGTCAGCCAGGGTAAAATGTACCTGTTCCCTCATAAGGCCTATCAGAAACTGTAGGTTCTCCACTCCACCCAGTGTCGAGCAAACCTCAGAGCGTGAGTTGGATGCAGCCTCGATACCATTGCTGCCGGAAGAAGAGGATGAAACTCTTTCGAGATGCTCCGGAAGCAAGAGGAATGTTACAGTCCAGCACACACCATCCGTGTCCGAGTCCGAATCAGAGGAACTAGACGTGGGGCGCAAACGTTGCAGGAAGAGCTACAAGCCAAAGACCAGGACTACATCTCCAGACTTAAGGTTGGATGGATGTAGTGGTGGAACCAGGTTGACCTGGTTGACTACGAGATCATTGATTGGGGTTGTTAACCTGGTCCAATCAGGAAAGCACTCCTGACTAATATAACCAGGAGGAGAGAATCTCTTCAGTTCAGGCAACTGTTTAGACCACTTTTGGAACACTGTGTGCAGTTCTGGTCTCCCTGCTATAGGAACGCTGTTGTGAAACTTGAAAGGATCAAGGGAAGATTTACAAGGATGTTGCCAGGGTGGAAGGGTTTGAACTATTGGGAGAGGCTGAGTAGGCTGAGGCTATTTTCCTTGGAGTGTCAGAGGCTGAGGGGTGACCTTGTAGAGGTTAATAAAATCCTGAGGGGCATGGATAAGCTGAATAGCCAAGGTCTTTTCCCTGGGGTGGGTGAGTCCAAAATTAGAGGTCATAGGTTTAAGGTGAGAGGGGAAAGATTTAAAAGGGACCTAAGAGGCAAATTTTTCACGCAGAGGGTGGTGCAGTCTGGGATGAGCTGCCAGAGGGATTGGTGGAGACTGGTACAGTTACAACATTTAAAAGGCATCTGGGTGGGTATATGAATAGGAAAGGTTTAGAGGGATGTGGGCCAAATGCTGGCAATTTTTGACTCAATTATTTTAGGATATCTGGTCAGCATGGACGGGTTGGACCAAATGGTCTGTTTTCTGCACTTTACAATTCTATGATTCTATGTCTAACTCTGAGCTGGCAGATCACAGCCAGTGTACTGTACACAAGTAAATAAAAGGTGACTTGGTGATGGGATACTGGCCTTTGTGCAGTTATTTCAGCACAAGATTTTATTTCTATGAAAAATCAGGAAGTAAATAATGGAGGTTTCACTACCTTGAAACTCACAATTAAACATACTTGACAAAATTGTTATTGGGAATGTCACTTGTTCAAAATTACAAAGCCCTGCAAAAGTAACTTTTATGTTATTTCCAACTTAAAAGAATAACCAGAGAGAGGTATATGGGTTTTAATATTCTTTAAATAGTAAACATCTCTCACAAATTTATTCAATTTTTGTCATATTTTTGGGGAAATTTTCACTTTTTCGGGTTAAGGACATAAGTGCTAGGAAACAGGACATAACATCAATGTTGTGAAATGGTCACTTGTCCTATGTCAGTATGAAGCATCTTTAGTTCAGATATAATGGATTTTTGCCTTGGAGACAGGAGGCCCAGGTTGGGAAATCAGAGATCGCAAGGACTGCAGATGCTGGAGTCAGAGTCAATACAGTGTGGAGCTGGAGGACCACAGCAGGTCAGGCAGCGTCAGAGGAGCAGGAAAGTTGACATTTCAGCTTTACATCTTTCATCCTCCCTCCTGATGAAGGGTGTAAACCTGAAATGTCGACTTTCCTGCCCCTCTGATGCTGTCTGACCTGCTGTGTTCCTCCAGCTCCACACTGTATTGACCCAGGTTGGGAAATCTCCTGCTGTGACAGACCTTTCTCCACGGAAATGATGGGTCATGTATGAATTTTCCTTGGGGAAGCCAGGTATATAAATGAGTCAGACCTACCACATCCAGAGACAGGTTTAAGGCAGATAAACGTCTAGGGGGCTGGTTAGATAGCCTGTGGTCAGTTCTCTGAACTGCAGCCCAGTTTTACAAAAGTCTTTTGAGCTCTTTGCTATCACTCTTTGCCCTGTAACACCTCCATGCTACCTCTACCCTCACTGTATCTCCAGAACCACTCATTCAAGACCTTAGGAAATATAAAAATGAAAATAAATTAAACTTCTAACAATTAGTATGAGCTCCTACTCACATTGACTTGATACTAAAAGAACTGTCATTCAAGAAACCGATTGAAGGATTTTAAAGCTACTCAAGTGGTAAATTTGTCATAAAAAGAAATAAATTTATATTCATTAATAACGATAACTGATTCTTTAATAGCTTCATTATTCTTTATTATTTCATGAGAATTAGGTGTCACTGATAGGGCCAGCATTTTTTTGTCCAGCCTTAAGCAAATGGCTTGCTGGACCATGTCAGAGGGTAATTTACCACGCATTGGTCTTGGTCTGGAGTTAATATATAGCCTACAGCAGTTAAAGATGGCAGATTTCCTTCTCTAAAGGACATTAATACACCAGTTGGGTTTCAATGACAATTAGTCATAGATTCATGGCCACAAATACTGAGACTAGCTTTCAATTTCAGAATTAATCAATTAAATTTAAGTTCCACCAACTGCCTGGTGGGATTTGAACCTATGAGAGCATTAGCCTGGGGTCCTGGATTAGTATCCAGTTACAGTACCACTATGCCATTATTGCCACCATCTCCTGTGAAAATGGTAATTCAAAATGTGAACGGGGCCTTCTATTGTGATAATTATTTTTGCATTTTTGCAGCTCAGACAAGAAATTATAATGGATTCACTTGCAACTACAGCCCTTGGTAAACATCAACAATTACATGTATTGAAACTGGCGGAACAGATGATAGTTACGTTCTATGCTACACCAGATGTCCTGCTAATCAATACATAGCAGACGGGAGTGTGAGCTATTTTACATTAACTGACAACTGAAGCTGTTTCCTTTCTCATGTTTTAAGGTATTGGTATCATTTTTAAGGTATCGGTAAATCATTACACTTAAATAGACCTTATCTGTTCTTCAGGAATATTTACATCTTCTACCAATTCCTGCCTTCCATACAATGGTTAAAGTCCTCGGAACAGCTAAAATTGCGTCTGTTTGAATTTGGAAATAAATTTGAACGGCCTTGCTAAACTTGAGTTTCACAGCAGTGCAATTTAAGCCAACTCTTTCCTCTGCTGGTAATAATGTTGTGGAGGTGCTGGTGTTGGACTAGGGTAGACAAGACCAGAAGTCACATGACACCAGGTTATAGTCCAAAGGTTTATGTGAAATCTCAAGCTTTCTAAAAGCTGCTCCTTCATCAGGTCGTGTACTGGAAATGCAGGTGAAAGCTTAGCATCTGGCCAGCCATTTTTAATATCATCAGGAATCAACCCTTCTCTGCAAAATATCCAGCTCTACATGTTTACAATGTTGAATAAAGCTGCAAAGTAGGACAACCACAGCTGAAAATAAATATGCCAGATAGAATATGTTCCAATTATTTCCAGAAAAAATGAAGTGCTAATTATTGAACACAATGTAACAACTGAAGAAAGCTTAGAGCATAAAAGGCCAAATATATTATGAGCTCTGACTGGATGTATTCCTTTGCATTCCACTTATTTAGTATGACTTTGACTTGATGGTTTGCTTTGTTAGACAAAACTGGAGCAAGGTAAAATGTTCAAACCTAAGTTTAAACTTGCTTTGATTTGTACAACTGCAGATGGAAACAGTTACAAATGAACAATTGAGGTAAAATCTTCTCGCACGTCACAGAAGTTGACTATGATCATTTTTCTGTTGTCCCGTCGTTATATTTAAGGAACTACCGGCTTAATTTACATATATTGATTAGTTGTCTACTCACCAAGTAATTAAGACTGCAAACATCTTCGCAGGAAACAAACTAGTACAACAACATTTAGATCATTAGATCATTAAATCAGAACTATTTCCACATACAGTTGAATACAATTAAACTTATCACTAAAAACCTACAGTTTGTTTTCAATTCCAGTAAGAAGAAATAGCTGTGATAGTGTCAAAAAGAATAATCTAGCAACCTCTATATAGAACCTCTATATAAAAGGGTCAGTCAACCCAAAGTGTTAACTCTGATATCTCTCCACAGATGCTGCCAGACCTACTGAGCTTTTCCAGCACCTTTGCTTTTGAACTTGTATATAGATATCAGCCTTTTTTAAAAATTCATTCATGGGATGTGGGCATTGCTGGCTGGGCTGGCATTTATTGCCCAACCCTAGCTGCCTTTGAGAAGTTGTTGGTGAGCTGCCTTCTTGAACCGCTGCAATCCATTAGCTGTAGGTAGACCCAAATTGTCATCAAGGAGAGAGTTCATATGTTACTTAATTTTAGCACGTACAATGCAATATGTGAATACAGATGGCTTTTCAGTTGCCCTAATTGTCCTTGCTAATGGAGAGACTATGAGCAATGTAAATGGGATGATTATTTTCTCATTGCTGCCATTATCATTGGAAGTGCAACAAGATTTTTCTTTCTCCTGTTGATGTAATTATTGTCACCCCATCCAATTTGCCTTGATCAGCTTTGTTAGTAAATCCCAATTCCATTTGTGATCTCCGCTGAGAACTTGCTATAATACATTCAGTGTCTTGCAGTTTGCTCAGCTGTCATTTTGAGTCTGAATCTATTCAGAACTTTACAATATCTGAGTCTGCTGATGTTTCCAGAGCACCGAGGTCCTGAATTTCTGCGTCTTTTTTGCTGGAGTTATTGGCTGGAATTGTGGATCTATCTTTGCAGCTCCAATGAAGGAAAACCAACAGAGGATTCATGGAAGTACATGGCCATCACAACCAACCTCTGACCAATGCCAAAGAAATTCAATCACTTTGTTGGGTTAGTCTACTGAGGTAATATGAAGCATATATCACCTTTTCAGCCAGCTTGTCCTTTTTGCTGTGAACACCTTGGACTTAATTTTCCAAACAGAAAATACTTTTAGTTGCAAGCACCATTGGTGAGTTTATGATATGACTGTTAAATTAGTGCACCTTTGAACAAGCTGACTGATTAGCCAATTCCAGTTTCACACTCAATAAGGGACAGCAGGTAGGTTGAGGAGGAGGAAGAGCCAGTTATATTTATATTTATAACAAGCTGGACAATGATAACTCTCATTGGTCTGGGGTGAAAGGTTACAAGGACTTGACCCGGCTCTGGGAGAACTGAATCATAGAATCCCCACAGTGTGGAAGTAGGCCATTTAGCCCACCAACTCCAAACCGACCCTCTGAAGAACATCCTACCCAGACCAAACCCCCTACCCTCTCTCCATAACCCCACTTTTACCATGGCCAATCTATCTAAACTGCATGTCTTTAGACTGTGGGAGGAAACCGGAGCACCCGCTGGAAACCCAGATTGACATGGGGAGAATGTGCAAACCCCACACAGTTGCCTGAGACTGGGATCCAACCCGGGTCCCTGGTGCTGTGAGGCAGCAGTGCTAACCACTGAACCACCATGCCTTCCATGAATATCCAATTGAGTGTCAAATTAGAGGACAGAGTCCTCTACTAAGAGTTAAGTAACAATTCTTAGTTGTGGTTAAAAAAAAAGGAACGTTATTTTCAGTAAATTAAAGTATAATTTCCCTGTGAAATGATGTTTAGTTAATGTTGCTTTTAATTTGCATGAAATCTTATGCCATCCTTCAGTTGTTCACCCAGAAGATCAAATCTCTTTTCATGGAGATTGTAGTTGTATGCAATAACATATGTATTCACCAGATCTCTTGAGCAGGGACATTGGTCACTTCTCAAATGCACTGATGATTTGCAGGTTGGAAGTCCTGGGTAATATCTCCACTGTGTCCTTGAAATGAACCAAAGGTGCAAACTTTCAGGTCCACAGTGACACTGGCATTGCAACGTAGATTTCACCAGTAATAATTTTTAATTATAATTTTTTAAAGGCTCTCATCCTAGCTAGTTTCTTGCTTCTTTAATTTTTCAGGAATTTTTTTGTGCCTCTTACTTCAAAGACTGGGATCATAGGGCTAATTTTTTTTGGACCAGCTGCAGAAAGCAAGGTGGATGTGTGGACCTATAAATTAGGGTGTGGATCCATTAGCAACAGGTCTGCTTCTAGCTCTCTTGTCATCAGTTTGATACATTTTTACCTGTGTACCCTATCCATTGTGTAGGCTTTCCACCTGTGGCCCAATGAGGCCCTAAAGCGGACAATTCATGCCCAGATAAGGTCTTCAACTCACTGCTGCTCCAATTTAATGGGCAGTGGGACAGCCCACATCTAAGTGTACCCTGGTAGGTTTAGCCCTGTAAGCTGTTACTCTGTGAAAGTCTGTGCCTTTTTACAAGGGTCCCTGTCCCAATCAGATACCACCACCTCAGTAGTATTGCCTCTCTGCACACAAATACCCATCAGCCCAATCCAAATGACTGCTGGCTCAGGTGAGATTGCAGCCTTGCAGAACTGGACTCAGCCTTAAAAATTACACTCAAGTGAGGCGAGACCACCCTCAGCATATAATCCAGCCAAAAGTATTTGGTCAATGTATCTGTCATTTTCTTATTCCCCAAGGGTGGCACAGTGGTCAGCACTGCTGCCTCTCAGTGCCAAGGACCTGGGTTCAATTCTGCCCTTGAGCGACTGCATGGAGTTTGTACGTTCTCCCTGTGTCTGCGTGGGTTTCCTCTGGGTGGTCCAGTTTCCTCCTACAGTCCAAAGATGTGCAGGTTGGATGGATTGACCATGCTAAATTGTCCAGGGTTGTGCAGGCTAGGTGGATTAACCATGGGAAATGCAGGGTTATAGGGTGAGTCTGGATGGGACGCTCTTCAGAGTGTTGGTGTGGACCAAATGGGTTGAATGGCCTGCTTCCACACTGTAGGGATTCTGTGATTAGAACTTCACCTGTCTCTAACAGTCCCATATTTTCTTTCACAAAGTTCTTCCTTTTTACACACAATAGAAAGATTCATAATTCCCTTGCTATAATTGCCTCAAATCTCTCTCTTCTCTTAACAGTGACTGCAGGCTCTCCAGCAAGTACATAAGTCAATAAATATGGCAGGATTGGTAGAGACAACTGTTAAAGAAGCATACTGTATTCTTGGATTCATTAGTAGGACCATAGAGTACAAGAGCAGGGAGGGTATGCTCAACACATATAGGGTACTGGTTAGACCTCATTTAGAGCTTTGTGTACAGTTGTGAGAGCTCACACTTTTGGAGGAATGTGAATGCATTGGCCAGGGTTCAGAGAGGTTTATGAGAATGGTTCCGGGGATAAGACACTTCAGTTATGATGGTAGATTGGAGAAGTTGTGACTGTTTACTTTGTAGAGAAGAAGGCTAAGAGGAGATTTGATAAACGTTTTCAAAATCATGAAGGGTCTGAACAAAGTAGAAAGGAAATACCTGTTCCCACTCATAAAAGAGAGCCAGAGGGCAGAGTTTTTATATTTCACTTCAGTGATATTATTACACACGTTTGTAGCAGGTAAGACTTGAACCCGTGTCTCCTGACTCAAAAATAAGGGCACTACCACTTACACCGCAAGAAACCAAGGGCACAATTTTAAAATATATTGCGTAAGAAGAAAATACAAGCTAAGAAAAAAAATCTTTCAGACAGTGAGTGGTTTGGGTCTCGAAAGCACTGTTTGGAAGTGTGGTGGACTTGGGTTCAACTGAAGCATTAGATGATTATTTAAATAGAAACAATGAGGAAATGGCAGGAATTTGGCACTAAGTCAAAATGCTCAAAAAGCCAGTGCAGCCATGATGGCAGAATGGCCTCCTTCTGCAATAAAATGACTCTGTGACTTTTTTTGCTTAGCTCTGGCCCCAGTACATTACGCCCATTGCTTTGGTGCATACAGGTACCGGCACTCCACAACATTGCATGTGGTGTCAGTATCTGAGCTGTTGCTGCGATGTGAAATTAAATGATAATGGTCTTCATCTTCACTTTCATCTTGCTCTTTCTCCTCTGCTGGACAGCTTCCTGTTTCTAAGTAAAGGAAAAGGAACAAGGATTGGCTAATGATGAGAAAAGAGGAGAATGTCAGGCGTCGCAGGAACTGCAGATGCTGGAGAATCTGAGATAACAAGGTGCAGAGCTGGACGAGCACAGCAGGCCAAGCAGCATCAGAGGTGCAGGAAGGGTCTAGGCCTGAAACATCAGCTTCCCTGCTCGTCTGATGCTGCTTGGCCTGCTGTGTTCGTCCAGCTCTACACCTTGTTACCTCAGAACGTCAGGCGTGTCAGCTTACCTCATCCACAGTTTGTAAGTCAGAATAGATCAAGGGGTGAGGGTGAAGAGCCAGAATGAGAGAGGAGGAGGATTAGTGATCCTCAATAGATTTAGGCATCCTGGTGACCATGTCCTCAAACATAGCCCTTTCCATAAAATTATCTACTCCATAGAATTTAAAACTCACAGGCATAGCTCTCTGCTTCCTGTCAATTTGAACTGCCTCTGGCTGTGTGCCACCTTCTCCTGCAAAGAAGTGGGAATTATTTCAATGAGTCTTGTGTGTGTTATTTGGCTGATGTGGCTGCCATGGTTGAATAGTTAACAATGTGTACAAGCTCTGAGGTGTGGATGCACCAATTACAACAGTGCTAACCAAGTAAGGGTGAAGTGAAGTGAGGCTATGAGTATCATGTATGAGTCACGACATTGATCTCCTCCAGCATCTCTTGCCTTCTGGACCCTGGTCCAAAGGATCTTGGGATACCTCAGAGCACAGAACATCTCTCTTTCCTTCAACCTTTTCTCCAAAGCTTCTAGTACTGCTTCTGAAAACCTGGGTACCCATGCTCTCCCATGGTCAGTTATTACTGATTCTTCCACAGCTCAATATTCTGAATGATCTCAGCATCACAGCAGTCACAATGCACTTTCTCTTTCAGGTTTGTCTTCAGTCATGGTGGGCACTCACAATACAAACCACCCTTCTGACAGGCTCAACTCGTGAAGAGTGCTGTGAACGCTGGCCACATAGAGACATCATGAAAATGAGCTGGCTACTTGAAGTTGGCGTCCTGCTTACAGTCCAATTAATGGGTGCAAGTTAATCACACTCACAACATGCTGTGTCTATTATCAGGGAGTTATCCAAACTAAACTCTTAGTGGTTCAGCCTTTGAAGCTGGCTATCAGCTTTATAAAATTAATGACCTGGTGTGATCTGAATAAGAAAAAGTATCGGAAGGAAAAGGGATGGCATATTCTGAGAATTAAAGAAAAGAACAATATGTAAATGTTACAGCCCGAATATAAAAGAAATTGATAATTTCTCCTTCAGTTTCAGTCTAATGGTTTTTCCCAATATGTTGAATGATGAAAGTTGTGAGTTTCACTTTGTACTTGACAGATTATTCATCCACCCACCACTTGTTTTGAGTCATTTTCTGTTTTAAGTGTTTTATTTGCTCAAGACACATTAGCCTAAGAGTCCAAAGTCTGTCAGGCAAAGACACAAAATATGCAGGTGTTGGTGTTCAACAATTCCTTTTACCTCCCCTTTGTTTTTCTTTGGGAGCTAGAAGTATCTAGAAATGACAGGGTGTTCCATTAGTAATACCTTTGTGGGGAAACCAGGGCAATAATGCTGTCAGTCATTCACACACAAGTTCTAGCCTTGAGTAAATTAGCCCACAAAAATTGGTTAGCATTCTTGATCAGAAAGCTTATTAATACAGGCAATTTAAATCAATATAATGACATGGTAAAGTCCCCAAAAAATGTTGCAAATTGCATGACACTGATCAATAAGAATACCCACCATAATACTGGAGACAGAAAGGATCCATCATAATATTAGAGACAGAAAGGCTGGAAGTTAGAGTCAATAAATGTGGAGCTGGAAAAGCACAGCAGATGCTGTCTGATTATTACTACATGAAGTGGATACAGCATAAAATTGATATTTATTTCTGACATACATCAGGTGGACAGTGGGCTGGAAGAGGCTGAATTAATTTACACGATAAGGTTTCACTTAAGCACTGGAGAATTAATGGACTTTTTTTAGGAATATGAATGGACTATTGAAATCTTAAGCCTGTTCTGCCATTCACTTAGACCATCTCTGACCTGTACCTGGATACCAGTTACACATCTTGTTTTATAACCTTTGATTCCATTATCCAACAATTATACATAGATCTCAGACTTCTAAAGATTTCAGTTGATCCTATATCCGCTGTCTCTTGGAGGCAGAATTCCAAATTTCCATTATATTTTAGTATGGAAAAGTGCACCTATATTATACATTTTATAGCTCCATTCTAATTTGTTCCGCAATTCTGGATCTCCCTTACTGAAGGAAAAGATTTTTCTGCATCTATTCTATAAAATCCTTGAAACATGCTTGAACATATCTTACTGGGCAGGCAGTCTGGCAGGCCAAACGCTGAAGTACGTCTACAGCAGGACTATAAAGAAAAGGTCTCATAAGATCAGGGAAGCAGGTCATGAATCAGCAGGCTGAAGTTACATGGAAACACAAAGAGCACAGGAAACAGCAGAGCTGAACTTAAGGAGGTCTTCAAGATGCAAAAGTGCAAGAAAAATTATGAATAAGTCATTGGCAAATCTGCTGTCAGCATTATCTGCCTGTAGCTTAAGAGCTCTTTAAATAGTGCTACAAATGGCTGCTTCCTTATCTTTACCACTCATAGTTACTGAGCATGATGAGGATGCAGGAGCAGTGGCAACCCTGATTGACATAAAAATAATGTTTTGCTCCTCAGGACGTATACATGTTAATATAGTAATTAGGCTGATGCACATTTCAGGCAGGACAGCTTGCCACTTAAATTAAGATGTGCTTGAAAGTCAAAATAAACCAGATCCTGGGACTAAGTTAGGGATTTTCTTTTGCAATTTTGTTTTATAATCTACCCCACCAAAAATATGGACCATAGGAAGATGTAAAACCAATGCCAAAACATGTGATATTGATGAATGTGAATGGATTAATTCAGATGTATTTTAAACAGAAAATATCAAAGATTGGTGTGGTGAGAGAAAGAAGCTGTTTTTATGAATGTTAAATTGATTGTTATGGGGTGGAGGGGAAAGAGTAGAGGTAACAGAGGTGCTATCTCCAAAATTGAAAGCCAATGTGCCTGGACACAATCATTTTGCAATTCTTTGAATCTCACTTTTCTCTTTTATTAAAACCCAGCATGAAAATTTAGAACTGAAATAAGGATTGGAGCAATATTGTCACTTCAGATGATGAATAGAATCCATACAGTGTAGAAAGAGGCCATTCAGCCCATCAAGTCTGCACCACCCCTCCGAACAGCATTCCACCCAGACTCTGCCCCCACTCTATCACCATAACCCACATTTACCATGACTAACACACTTAGCCTGAAAATCCCTAGACACGACACACAATTTAGTATGGCCACATCTTTGGACTGTGGGCGGAAACCAGAGAACCCAGGAGAAACCCATGCAGACATGGGGAGAATGTGCAAACTCCACACAGACAGTCTCCTAAGGCTGGAATCAAACCCAGGTCCCTGGTGCTAAAAGGCAGCAGTACTACCCACTGTGCCAATGTGCCGTCCACCATATTTCATAGATTACCATGAACACAGCAAAAATATGAAGTGATTAGTGTCTTTATTTTATTTTATGTAGGTCTTCCATAGAAGTACAGCAAAGGATCGGGAGAACATGCTCAAAAAATTCACAATGTGCTAAAGTTTTGAAGTACAGTTGGGATCCCTGGGGAGAGAATTTTTTGTGCAGCACTATTGTGAGTGTTCATCAATAATACTTGACATCTTATAAAATATGGGCTATTTTTGAATTCCATTGCCTGATTTAATCCCTGAGTTTTTCATGGACTGAAGTATTTCTCGAACAGAAACCAAAATCAGTGAGTTAAAATGGCCATAGACATCACCTGGCCACAAGTGACAAAGTTTTAAAGTGAATTGGACAAAGACAGCTGAGCTTCGATTTTATCCTGTTGCCCATCTCCGTGAGACAACAGTATATACATCAACAAAGATACAGCAGAGACACTCAGTGCTCTATAAAACACAATTCATTTATTAGGTACTTAAGTAAATGATACACACCTTTAACTACTAGAGATATCTTAACTACTGTTCTTTCCTACTCTGGGTTCTGTAACCAACCCCAAACATTATTACCTGGGAGAGTTGGCAGCTGACCAGGCTGGAACTCTTCTCAGCGTCATCACTACTCCTCTTGACATAGGGTATTTCCTCACAGTTGTTAGTATTGGACTGGACTGCTAAAATTGGGGTTTCCCAGGCTACTTTTTATACAGTTCAGACCTGCCAAGTTGGCATTCCAATTTTCTTATTTGGAATTGCTTGTAAAACTTGTCCAATTTCCAAATGGTTTTACCATTCATAGCTAACAATTGTCAAATTCCTTTGGTTTCTGCAAATCTTTCTCCCTTTTATGGTCTCATTTATAACCTAGCCCTCCAATTGGTCTTCCCTGAGGCTGGAATGTCATTCTGTTCATTCTTCCTAACTGCAGCTGGAACCTGGGTGCAGTAACCAACTAACCCTAGAACCAATTATTTGGCAACTGTTTTTTACAATGTCTATTGTCTGGCTTGTGTTAATTCTCATATCTTCAGCTTTATCCAACAATCCCATTACCAGACTGGAGATGCCACAATCCAGGAGTTATGAAAAAGTACATTGGCTATTGTACTTCACACCTTGATGAGAAACCTTGCAGTTTGGAGATTGAAACATTACCTACAGTTATCAAGCCTGGAGACAATGAACTCAGACATGGAAATACACAAACAAACTTGTACTTTAAGAAGCTGCTTTGAACAGACAAAGAAAGATAAAACGAAAAGAGCAGAACTGATGGCTGGAAAGCTCTTGCTTGCTCTTTCAAGAAGAAAAAGACAGCTGGTTATAATACAGTCTAAAAAGAAAGATCAGAATACTGAAAATTCAAAGGATAAGTACAATATTTACTATTTCTGATGATCCAAGACACCAACTCAACAACTATAGTCCAGGTTAAAAACTTACATCTCAAGGACAATGTAAAGGATTTAAATTGTATGCACATTTCATTTTCCTCTTGTGCTGGACACTATCCCTTTCTAACTTTGCACCAGTGCAATTATGCTTGACATTGCATTTTAATTTATTTTTCTTGGGACAAGCAGATAATAAAACTGCTCATTTATTCACTTGTAATTGGCTCCTTACTGATACAGTGGAAATTAGTTAACTATATTTTGTTTGGAGGAAGGTGGAGCCAAATGCTAAAAGAACATAAACCTATGCTACAGTCAACCAGTGAAGTTGAAAAGAGGAGCTGATTTTAGCCTTTTTCATCTGGTTCTAACAGATGCATGAAGAAGTCAGGATGGGCCAGGCAGACCGTGCCTCTGATCTGCGCTCTAATATACAGATAGTACTAATACCAAGCTGTGAGATTGAGTGACAGCGTTCCATCTTCATTAATCTCTTTTTCCTCTCGGAATTCAGGGTCTTGCATCACTGCCTGAACAAATGTCGGAATGTCATTATGAAGGCACACCCAGCCGACTCAACTCCTTTCGAAAACGCCTTCCATAATTCAGCCTATGAAGGTGGGGCTTCCCCCACCATAAACATATTAGAAGTAACCACTGATGTGGAGGAGTACCAAGCTGGGCTTGTTAGAAATCCCACTATAGTTCTCTGAGACTTTGGCCCAAATGTATAAAAGTCTGCTAGGCCCTCAAGTACTCACCCATCAGACCTTAGAAGTCATGTGAATTTGAAAACAGTTAAACTTCTAACAATCTAACAGAGTTCCTGATCATACAAATTTGATGCTAGAGAGATTCTAATACATGAAATCCATTCAAATAATTTAATGATTATTCTGTTATAATGTTAAATAATTTTGCTATTTCATGAAACAAATCAAAGACGAACAATCTTTTAGTAACCTCTTAAAACTGTCAATCAAAATGTGAGCGCAACACCTCTGCAGAGTTAATGGGTTTGGAGTCTTGGAAACTCAACCAAGCTTTCATAATGTTAATAAACAGCCCTTGGGAAATTTCAAAATTGGTGTCTAGTGTAACCATGGGAACATATGTTTTTCCAAAGCTACACCCAATCTGGCCCATTGATCATTGCACTCCAGAAACATTCATCTGTTTTATTAATCAGTAAGGGTGCATGGGTCTGTGTGCACAAGAATTTACCTGAGTAAGATAGAGTCAAGTAAGCATATCTGCAAAATTTAGTTCAAAATGAAAACTCCTGACTGGTATATTCTCTTCAATGTCACTTTTAGAGTAGTAGTCAGATTTTGGCTTCAAAATTCTGACCATAATTTGAGCTTGAGTGGTGATTGTGGTCACTGGGATGTAACTATGAGCCTGGGTGTCATGTGGACAGCATTTTCAGAGAGGTAGTCACACTACTGCTTAACAGCCTGGAAGCAGAAAGGGACTGGATGACTACAAGACAGTCCGAGAGGAACTGGTATGGAGTGCAGGAGTCTCCTGAGACCTTGTTCACAAATTAGTTTTTAGTTTTGGAACCTGATGAGGTTGATGACTCCTTAATTGAGTGCAATCAGTTATGTTTGTGGCTTCTTGAACATCTCGGTTGTACAAGAAGGGAGGAAGAAGAAACAAAGAGCAATTGTGATAGGGGGATTCATTAGTTAGGGAATTTCTGTTGCTGTAGCTGTAACTTAAGGATGTTATGTTGCCTCTCTGGTGTCAGGATCAATAGCATCATAGAGAGGCTGCAGGACATTCTTCTCCGGGAGGTTGAATAACCTGAGGTTGTAGTCCATTGTTGTATCAATGACTTATGTAGGAAGGACAATGCAGTCCCCTGCATTAAAACTTTAGGGAGCTAGTTAGAAAATTAGCAAGTAAGACCTTAAATGCCATAACCTCCGGATTATTCCCAGTGCCACGTGGGGAGCCTGTTGAATTCTCTGTCAAAGAAAGCTATTGAGATCAAAATATTGTATCACTTCAAGAAACAATTAGATATAACACCTGGGCTAAAAGGATCAAAGGATATGGGGGAAAAGCAGGAACAGGTTTTTCAGTTAGATGATTATGATTGTGATGGATGGTGGAGGAGGGTGAAGGGCTGATTGGCCTGTTCCCACTCTTAGTTTCTATGTTTGTACATTTGCTGCTGCTGGGCTCACACGGGAAATTGGCAGGATAAGTCTTTGAAAATGTGTTACTTCCATCTATCTGTATTTTAAACAGTGAGTCCGCAGACTGGTTAGAGAGGCACTGGAGGTTGGATTCTGGCACCTGAGCTTAAGGTCGAACAAGCCACCACTATAGTATCAAAGAGCACAGGTCAGAAATACTCAAAAAGCCTCATGGAATGCTGACCTTTATTTCTAGAGGGCTGGAATATAAGGATGTAGAAGTTTATACTTCAGTTATACAAAGCCTTGATTAGACCTACACCTAAAGCCCTCTAAGTAATTTTGAGCATTACACTGTAGCAGGATATGTTGGCCTTGGAATGAGTGCAATGCAGATTTATCAGAATTACAATGACAGCAATGGTTAAATTATGAGAAGAGATTTATACAAACTAGGATGCATTCCCTGGAGTTTAGCGGGTTAAGGAGTGATTTGATGGAGTTTTCAAAATGTTAAGGGAAAGAGTAAAGGTAGATTGAGAGAAAGTTCGGTAGGGGAATCCATGATGACAGGTTATAAATAAAAAAATTAATGAAAGAAACCAGGAAACCATTTTTCATGCAAAGGATGGTAAAGTGTGGAAAATCTGTTCCTCGAATGGTAGCTGATGCTGCATCAATTATTAATTTTAAAACTTAGATTGATATGTTGTTGTAAGCCCAAGGTATTAATGGATCTAGGTCAGTGTTGGTGTATGGTGTTAGGTTTCAGATAAACTAAAATCTCCTTAAAATACACAAAATCAAATTCAAATGGCACAATTTCACATGCTATTGTGAAAAACACATTTTTAATCAAATTATTTAAAATCTGATTTTTGACATCAAAAGTTTCAGTTACTGAGTTAAAATCGCAAATAGATTTTTACAACACTTTTTGACATGCATTGGGAATAGATAAATCCTAACATCCAGCAGACTACTCAGTGTGATGTGACAGGCAAGATACCAACACTTGACTTAATATTTGAAACTCCTATCATAATGTCTTAGTGCAATCATAGCCAAAGGTGCAGTAATGTTCCATCACTATCAGGACGTGCTGATGTTGGACTTAGAATAAAATATGTGATGCATTCAGTTTGTATATTTGCACTATGTATGCTTTTCAGGGCTTTTTCTTTCCAATCTGATGGCTGAATGACTATGTTCATTCAATTCATGTTGTTAAATATTGCATCATATACATAAGTCAACATTTTAATGCTTTTGGAATATGAGCAGCATGAAAATATAATATTTAAGTATTTAACACTTTATTCATTTTACAGCATACAAATAGAATTTCTAAATAAGTCAAAAGTGAAGGGTCAGTTGTGAATGAGGCATGAAAAGGAAATGTACAAAATCTGTTGTAATATTAAAATATTTGCTTTGGTTGTTAACTTGCAGTTGTCAGATCTGTTTACTTTCCTCAGAACTATTTCAGACTTTCTCTCATATTTCAACTCAAACTATCTCTTGCATTTTTAAGAGTATTGCTAAGCTTTTTTATACTCCAAACATTGGTGGGATTTTTTTTTGCTATCTTTGCTTTTTGCTTTTTATCCGGCGAGCCCCACTCTAGCCAATCTGCTATGTCCTTTTATCCTTGATCTACTGCCCTCACTCTTTACAATATGTTGTCCCTGATAGAACAATTTTAATCTTGCCAATCTCTCATTTACAGATTCCTTGTTGCTCAATGAACTGCCAATGCTCTTAGCATTGTAACCCCACATTCCCTGATGTGCTGTTTCACTTTCTGTAATGAGCAGTCCCCTCGCTGTTGCTTAATCTTCCTGGTGTCTCGTCTTGGCTGACCCAACATTCTCGAATATGTTGCTGCTGTCTCTGCATTGTGTTTTTTTTCTGTAGTCAATGTGTCGTCCCCACTGTCCCAGACATAATTCTCCTACTCTCTCTGCTACCCCTGTAGATCTATGTTAATTATTCTTTCCCGATGATAATAATTCATATTATTGTCTCATAAATTTTTAATGTTTCTAGACTTGCCTTTTTGAATTTTGTGACCAGATGGTTTGGAAAATTAGGTCCTGAATTTGGAATTATCCACCATTGAGGAGCAAAATGAAAACAGATCATGGAGCCAATACCAGCATGGAAAATATAAACACAAATAGAACTTGAAGCAGGGGATTTCATGTGCCAACTAAGCTGAAGCTTATGGGCAGCTTTAAATCTACAACAACTCAGACAGCCAAACGTAAAATAAAAAATATCACAGGGGCATGATTTAGACAGATAAAATGATGACAAAGCACCAATGGTTCTATTCAAAATGCATTCAGTAAGATATTACTACAATTCACGATGGGAGAAAAAGATATATCAATGTGTGTCCATTGCGTTAAATGGTCTTAACTTGACATTATTTCACCAGTTTGAGAAAGTTTAACGTTGCAAATCTGTAAAATGGCAATGTCAGTGAGCTCTTCATTTGACCCAAGTGGCTTACTACTGAGATTGCATACAAAGCAGAAAAATAATTCATCTTCCACCTGTGCTGTCAACTCATGCTTTAATGAGCACAAGATAATGCCTCTTTGTTATAGCTATGAATTGGCCACACGGTAAAATCCTTTGCAACAGAAAAGCAACCATATCGGAATATTGCTGAAGGAAACAGAAAATGTGAAACAGATTATATAAAGATGCCTTGCTAATTAGATGATTTGCTTCTTGGATTCTCAATGATTGTATCAATGAATCTGATAGTTCAAAGTTCAAACTGTGGTCATGTTCTGGTCATTGACGTTTGCTTTGCATAGCTCTGTTCTAAATGATGTGAATGCCTGAGTAACAATCACTGTGGTTGGTAGTATGGGGAGATTGCTGCCACCAGTCCTCTTTCCTATGTGAGTCTCAGGGAGTGTTCAGCAATCTGTGATAGAGATGGACCATGAATAAATCTTGCAGAAGAGGCTCTTACCTTCTATAACAAAACATGGTTTATAATATTTCAGCAATGACATCCAGGTTATGGTAACTGTTGGGTATTATAACTATTACTAACAAGAGGTGAAGAGATGGAGAAAACACATGTCTTTAATTGGAGACCAGGCCAGACCCCAACCAACTGGTTCTCCAGCCAGAGGCTGTATTACATTATTACACTAGATGGAGGTCAGTATAACTCGAACATTAACTTTTTCACAATGATTGCATTACAGATCAAGCTCTAAAATAAATATGATCTACAATGTACCAAACCTTTCGAATTCACTCCTGTCATCTAGAATTCACGACTGGTGAGTTACATTTTTCTACTGTAATGGAATGGTGGTGATGGAGGGCATGAAGCATGGTAATAGGAATGGTTGGACTAACCCCCTCTGGGGTCTTTGAAGGAAGGAGGCCTCGTGGGTAGAAGAATCAGACAAAACATTTACTCAAGCAGATGTAAACCATTGGTGTAATTTCATGCGTGTACTGCGTCTTCCAAGTTTAATCTTAGTTTTACTTCATGTTTGCAATGATCTGATTAGATTGCCAAATAAATTGAACCTAAATCCGTTACCAGTTTTGTGTGAGATTGGTAGCTTTGCGTTAGGAAACCAGAATAGTTCAGATGAAGAGACACTGGACTTGAAACATTATATCTACTTTCTTCCCACAGATGCTGCCAGACCTGCTGAGTCTCACCAGTAATTTTGGTTTTTGTTACAAGAATACAACAACTCAACCTTCTATTCCTTTATCTTTCATTTGTTTATCTTGCCTCCCCTTAAATACATTTTATGTCCCTAACAGTATGTAATTTGCGTCTATTTATTTTGTTTTTATGAGGTCGAAGCATTTCAGAGGGACACGCTGGACTGATTCATAATTCGATCCTCAAGGAGTGATTGTCTCATTGTGTTATCAATGTTGTCTCATTTGATGTAATCTATGAGTTTGGGTTCAATACAGACTGGTTGAGGAGAAGGCAAAGCCAAGAACTGTCTTCTAAATTAGACTTCAAAGTAACATTTTTTGATATACTTTCTTATTAAATACTGCTGTTATCATAGATATACCAGTCTCTTACTGATAGTTTAGCCTTTACTGAATGTAACAATCTTTTTGTGTTATTGTCCATCTAATCATTCAATCTTAGAAGAGTCCAAGAGTTCCAGTCTAGTGTGCCATAATCTCGTGTATCCTATTTCTGCCCATACTGTACTATTTATGCTCAGTAGTATGCAGCTGTATGACATCATTGCAAGGCCTCTCCAATGACCTGAAACCCTTGCACAGTCATATATATATTGCTATATAAACAGAAGCCTTTGAACAAGTCTCTTGTTTTGGTGCATGAGAAAATGCGAGGAAAGTTTTGCAGATTCTACCAATGAGTTTGGAAAGAACTTGTCTGGCTTATGAATTGCCATTAAGAAAACTACAGCATCAACAAACTTAAAAAGGCAGGGCAGGTACATTAATTGTACCTTACAGACATATTCTCTCCAACAGAAGTAGGCATTAATGCACAGGCTCTGTAAGGTGATAACTACTAGCTTCAGCACGTTTTGGAATGGAGTGCAAGGGATTTACAGACTTCACTGAAATATGTCAGCCTGTGTTTGGTTAGGACATACATGACAAAGCTGTGACAGGTTGATTGATTTGAAACCGATGTTAATCCCAATGCCCACATCTACCTCTGTGAAAGTGACAGGGGAAGATGAAGCAAGTAAATGGATTTCTACAGCTAGAATAGGCAGGCTATTCCTGACTCACAGGGCTGGACTGTCTGGATCCATATTACTTCAAGGTGGGTAGAGAACAGAATTGCAAGTATGTTTTTCAAGGATTTCAAGGATGTCTCAATCAAAAGTCATCATTAGTTGACAGAAAATGAAGTAGAAGCACCAGAAATGCAGGTAGCATTTTTTTGGTGGCCTCCTTTTGTGATTAAAAATCCGAAGATCTTACAGTGAGACAAGTGTTGATGATATCCTGCTTCAGCAGTAACTTTCCACCGATGCCTGATCCTCTTCAGTGGGCTCAGTTTCAATCTCATCCAGACTGGAAGCTGTCATTTCTTATCTGCACCAAGTACCTTGGATGCAATGATGTGCAGCATCAAGCAAACAAACTGAAATTTGACAAATTGTTCTGACTCTGACTGCAAGGCAGATTCTGAGCTGTCTGATTGTCAGAGACATTGCTTCAGAAGTCCATTTATTCTATTAATCTAGTCTTTGCTGAAAGAATAACAGTGAGTTCAGTGGTATTAATACATAATATTAATACATAAGTTGTTAAGCAACTTCTGGCAAGGAGTCATCACTGGACAACTTGTGCCTCTCCGTGGTTAGCCTTGCAAATACAGTAACTCTCCCTCAAGCTCCTCAAGAGTGTCAAAAAATTGTTTCATTTGCAAAGTAATTGTCAATTAAAGTTGTCATAGAAAGTTAGGGCTTGTAGTTAACAGCAAATAATTAGGAAAACAAATAACATGAAAGACCAAGCAAGACAGTGGAGCACAAGAATAATGTACCACAAAAGTGAATAAGTTTGGAAATGGATATGGGCATCATTAACTGCAATTAAGTTGAAGCTGATTCATTCAATGCAGGAAACATAAAGTGTTTGTACTGCCTACTCAGTAATATGGTGCCAGTGAGCATTGAGCTGTACTTCAGACCAGAGGCGACAAAATTGTGAAAGGTTAGCAAATACTCATGCTACCCTATACTACTTCACAAGGAAAAACACTTTGACCAGAGCAGATACTGGAATTGACTGCAGAAGATTGTCCCAGCAGAAAATGCGCTGAAAAAAATCATGCAACAGGACAGAGGGCTTGCTGCAAGGTTCTCAGACACAGCATTGTGGGCTTTGGTGCAAAAGATTGACAGGAAGAGAGAGGTCCTCTATCCATGGGGAACCAGGATGCCCTCAAGCAACAGACTTTATTGAACATAACAATACACTGAAAATGGAAAGAGAGCATCTTAATTGCAGCCCTACAAGCCCAGGTCCCAGTTCCTTCTGATCTGATATTTTCTGAAGTAGGGTCTAGTCCAAAACGTCAGCTTTCCTGCTCCTCTGATGCTGCTTGTCCTGCTGTGTTCATCCAGCTCCACACCTTGTTATCTCACAATAACCTAGTTGGTTCTACACACTTTCAGTAGCTACGCTTAGAATAAAAGTATAATTATATTTTCCCTACATTTTGGACAGGATGAGCATGAACTACTGAAACCTTTTCCCTTCCTACTGTCCAAAACAAGTATGCTTTTTGAAATGGATATTCTGTGTTTTCTTAATCCTTCTGTGCGTGAACAATTTGAATAACCAGCAGCAAACACCTCATAGAACATAGAACATTACAGCGCAGTACAGGCCCTTCGGCCCTCGATGTTGCGCCGACCTGTGAAACCAATCTGAAGCCCATCTAACCTACACTATTCCATTATCATCCATATGTTTATCCAATGACCATTTAAATGCCCTTAAAGTTGGCGAGTCTACTACTGTTGCAGGCAGGGCATTCCACGCCCTTACTACTCTCTGAGTGAAGAACCTACCTCTGACATCAGGATTTAAATCAAAAGGATTGTTTATTCAGGTGCTGAGAATAAAAAGCTATGATGTAGACACAATGGGCTAAATGACCTATTCCGTGCCGTAACAATTCTGTGACTCTACATCTCCAAAAACTGTTCAATTCACCATTTGCTTAGTAGCCTGTTCAGTCACTTAGCAAAAACCTCCATGAACAATATACTTCACGATTGTAGTTTAATCTCACCTACTCACATCGAATTGCTGTAAGTCTGAAAACCTCACCTCACAGCTAGCACATATTTACAAGTTATTCAAACTTGAAATCACTTCACTGGTATTGCACCCACTGACACACTCTCTGTCTTTTGTAAAACATACCTCCCTGTTTCTTGCAAGACCACGTAACACACAACTGCTTGCAGTACCACTTAACTGCAGGGGTCAGGCTACATTGCATGTCCTTAAAACCTTCACTCCTATCTTCACTCTCTAATAGAGGAGCTAATGTTGATCAATATTAGAACTGCCATGAGTGAGGTAGCAGTCCATACGGGCTTGAAATCATTGAAGGTAACCACATCCTTATACTTAATTTACCTTCTCACATCCCACTCCTGCCTTATCCCATGCTCTTCTGATTTACAAACTGAAAATGGTCCGAAAGTGAGCATTTTGTTTCTTCCCATTGGACCCTTGCCACAACCTTACCTTTGTGCCTTGCCCCTTTCAAATACCCAAGAACATAACCTGACCAGACAGTGATAAAGGAGTAAAAATGAAAGAGAAAAGGAGATTGATGACAACAAAATGTCACATTCACAGCAACCAGCTTAGACATTGTGGGGACTTTAAAGAATAGCTTTGAGGTAGCATCTGCAGATGGTGAAACACTGTGTACAAGTACCCTACAGCCAGGGCAGGGAACAATGATAGTGCAGCTGGACAGAGGGTGAGGCTACAAGGTTCTGTTGCAGTAAACTCAGGTGAAGACTTTGATGGAACAACATGTAAACAAAGGCTAACAGATATACACATAAACTATCTTGAGGCATTGACAGAAATCTTTCAGTATCAAGTAGCACAGTGAAGTGATGGGAGCATCGGAACAGGAGTAGGCCATTCAGCATTTTGAGTCTGCTCCACTTTTCAATTAAGTCATGGCTGATCAACTACTTCACTGCCACTTTTCCAAGTTATCTCTGTATCCTTGATATCATTAGTCTCCAGGAATCAATCGATCTTTGTCTCTAACCTGCTCAATCAATGAACTTTCACAGCTGTTTGCAGTCGAGATTTCCAAATATTCATACCCTTCGGAGTGAAGAAATACTTACCCAACTTAGACTTAAATGGTTTGCTCCCTATCCTGTTTTCTGATTCTCAACTCACCAACCAGCGAAACATCTTCTCTACATATTGTGCCGTGTAGGAATTTTGTAAATTTCAATGTCATCGCCCTTCATGTTTTGAAACTCTAGGGAATACAGAACAGTCTCCCCAATTTCTCCTCATACAATATTGTCATGATCCCAGGGATTAGTCTGGTGAACATCCATTCCATTCCCTCTTTGACAAGACTATCCCTCCTTAGGTAAGGGGATGAAAACTGTAGAGGACACTTCAGGTGATGTCTGACCAAGGCTCTGTATAGATGCAACATGATATCTTTACTCCTGTATTCAAATCCACTTGCACTGGGGGCAACTATACTATTTGTCTTCCTAATGGCCTTCTGTACCTGCATGCTAAATTTTAATGAATAACAAACAAGGACACCCTTGTCCCTTTGCACACCTGCACTTTCCAACCTCTCAGCAATTGACAATTCTATTAAATAGCACTGGTGGGCTGAAGGACTTTCTGTCACTGTTCACATGTTTACAAGCTTGAGAGAAGGAATTGCTGGAGTATTGAGGTCAGAATGGCACCACTGGGTCAAAATAGCATTTCTATCTGGATGATTGCAGTACAGGCTTTCTCTGCACACACAAATAACTGACCCAAAATGTGGTCTGGGTACATGCAAACCAGAGGTATGCACATACAACATGAACATCCAACATGAACATCCATTTGAAGTCAAGATGATACCTGTAGCATCAAATATAGAAATGCCACACAATCTAATTTTACCCAGGAATCTTGCTGCAATTATACAGGGCTTTGTTAAGACCACAACTTGAGTACAAGTTAGGTCTCCAAAGCTAACAGAGTGTACACTTCCCTTAACAGGAGTACAATGCAGGTTGACTAAACAGATTCCTTGAATGAGATTAATGTCTAATGAGCAAGGATGGGCCAAAACGCTGTTAGAATTTATAAGTACCTTTTTAATGATACAACCAAAAACAGAGCTCCAGAAAAAGTTCAGTAAGTGCAGTCTCATTTCAGAGAGTAGTAAATAGTGCTCAGAAAGTTTTAAACTGTTACCTTTTAAATTTTTAATTATTTTTTACTTTTCCTTTCCACTTTTTTTTCTCTGATGGTCTTTTTTTCTTCATCTAATTTCTCTCTTTATCTATGTTTATTTCACTTGTCATACCTGAGTTGACTCCTATGTGCTCTCCTTCCTCTCTGTTCTTCTGTTTCTTTCTGAATTCTTATTAAGAACATTGACTGTTGGTCCTGTCATTTACCATTACATTCACTGTGCATCCAGCATCATATTTTTCCAGCAACTTTCAGTGTAACAGAGATTCGAGGTGAAGGGTGAGAAGCAACATCTTACTAACAATTTCTAACTAACATAGTAGACCATAAGATGCCACGTTGCGCATGGGCATTGTAGGCTGGTCAGCATTTTTATTGTCTGTCCCTAGTTTCCCTTGAGAGGGTGTTGGTGAGCTGCCTTCTTGAACCATTACAATGCATGTTCTGTAGGTAGACATACCTTTAGGGAGAAGCCCCTTTAAGGGAAGGAATTACAGGATTTTTACCCAGTGACAGTAAAGGAATGACAATATATTTCCAAGTCAGGATGGTGAGTGTCTTGGAAGGGAACTTATAGATGTTTATGTTCCCATGTATCTGCTGCCCTTGTCCTTCTAGATGTAAGTGGTTATTGGGTTGAAAGGCACTGTCTAAGGATCTTTGGAGAATTTCTGCAGTGCATAGTACACACTCAGCATCAGTGGTGGCGGGAATGAATACTTGTGGATGTGTTGCCAATCAAGCAGGCTGCTTTGTCCTGGATAGTGTCAAGATTCTTGAAACTTGTTGGAGCTGCACTCATCCAGGCAAGTGGGGAGTATTTTATTACACTTCTGACTTGTGTCTTGTAGATGGTGGACAGGCTTTTGTGGAGTTAGGAGGTGGGTTACACGTTGCAGTATTCCTTGCATCTGACCTGTTCTTGTAGCCACTGTGTTTACATAGTGAGTCCAGTCAAGTTTCTGGTCAATGGTAACCCCCAGGGTGTTGACAGTGAGGGATTCAGTGATGGCAACACCATTGAATGTCAAAGGGCAGTGTTAGATTGTGTCTTATTGAAAATGATTATTGCCTGGTATTTGTGTGGCACAAATGCTACTTGCCACTCATCAGCCCAAGCCTGGATATTGTCTGGATCTTATTGCATTCAAGTATGGCCTGCCTCAGTATGCGAGGAGTCGCGAATGGTGTAGAACATTGCGTAAACATTGGTGAATATTCCCACTTCCGATCTTATGATGGACAGAAGGTCTGTGGTCAAGCAGCTGAAGATGGTTTGGCCTAGGACAATGTCCTGAGGAACTCGTGCAGAGATATCCCGGAGCTGAGATGACTGATCTACGTCAAGCTCAGCAATCTTCCTATGTGCCAGGTATGACTCCAACCAGTAGTGAGTTTGCTCCCAGATACCTGATTCCAGCTTTGCTAGGGCTCCTTGATGCCACACCCGGTTGAATGCAGCCTTGATGTCAAGGGCTGTCACTCATGCCTCACCTCTGGAATTCAACTCTTTTGTCCATCTCAGGCCATTTTATTTCTCCTATATAATGTACCAAGAAGATTTTGACCAAGTAACAATTGTCTCTTGAAACCTACTTTGCAGTTTCCTTTCCTTTGCAAATAGTTGTCAAACTGTTGAATTTTGTGTTGAGCTTGCTGTCAGCCGAACAATCTTGGATAAATTTGTGTCTCTTAAATTCTACAAGGGAATGTGATACGCTGGGTGAGCTAAATGTTACTTCACTGCTGGCTATATTTTAGGCTGGGATAGGCAGATTTAGCTCTCTCGCGGAATTAAGAGCTATAGGAAGTGGTCAGAAAGGTGGTGTTGAAACCCAAGACCAGCCACCATGGCCACACTGAATGGTGGCTCAGGCTCAAGAAATCATACAGTGTATACCTAACACTATTTCATGCATACATGTGATTGTAAAACCAGCAGTTGTGGATGGAGTATGCCTTCTCCTGCCTTACTGGTGAAGTGAGGGTTGAGACACTTTAAGCCACTTTGGGGCATTTAATAATGTGGAAATATTAAACATCTCATCTCACATTATTGTGAAACTCTTTCAATGTGGAATAACTACTTAAAATAAAATTCACTTTTAAGTGTCAATGGTGTCTCATTTGCAGCATTCTCATTTCTAGGAGATTATAATCCTATAAAATTGCCAGTCCTGAAATAAAGGAGATACCTCCAGCCTCAGTTCAGATCTTGTTCATGTTCCAGGAGCACCACCCATTTTTGGCTCGAACACGTATCAGAAGAAATTTTAACGACACAGTGTCTGTGCTCTATGACTAAAGTAATATTTCCAGTACTGGCAGTAATGCTGAAGGTTTAAACAAATTGGAAATAGAGGTAAAAAAAAACTAGAAGCAGCAAACAAATCTTCAGCATCAAAGATTAATTGGGTGGCCTGTACTAAGAAGTGAACCTTTATTTTGTCTCATTCATTGCTTGCCTCCCTCATATAGGTGTCAAATGTTTGAGACAGGCCACTAATGAGAGGCAACAGAAAGGAAACAATATTAGTATATAATTCAAATTAATATGCATGGATTGAAAAAGTATTCATGGGATGTGGGATTTGCTGACTAGACCAGTATTTGTTGTCCATCCTTAACTGAACTCAAGAAGACAAGGTTGAGCTGCCTTCTTGAACAAATGCAGTCTGTGTGTAACAGGCACACTCAGAGTATATTAAGGGAGGGAGATCCAGGATATCCAGGACCCAATAAAGGGGAAAGTGCAGCAATCTGGTCCTAAGTCAGGATTGTGTGTGGCTTGAAAGGGAACTTGCGGGAAGTGGTGTTCCCAAGATTCTGTTGCCCTTACCAGATTTAGAAGGTGCTGTCAAAGGAGTTTTGGTGATTTGCTGTATGGCATCCTTTAGATGGTATTCACTACCAACATTGTGTGACTGGGAGTGAAGTTTTAAAGAGACGGATGTGTTTGCCAATCAAGCAGGTTATTTTGCCTTGAATGTATTGTCAGAGCTGCACTCATCCTGGCAAGTGGACAGTAATTCATAATACGCCTGGCATGTGCCTCGTAGACAGTGGACATGCTTGGCAGGGAGAAAGGCTGAATTTCACACTATATAATTCCCAGTCCTTGGCCTGTTCTAGTAGCTATAGTACCTATGTGACTGGCTCAGTTAATAGACAATAGTAATACAACAAACTTTGTTTTAACTTGCACCTAATGTTCTCAATAAACCAACAATAATTATATACATGAAATACCTGAAGTTTACTATATTATCGCAATCTCCATGATGTCGGAGTAGTCAGTTGAGGGTGCGAGTGAGAGGCTGTCTCCAGTAAGTTTTATTTAAGTCAAAGTTGTATTGTTATTTAAGTGATTTATACTGTAAATAAAGTACAACAATGATGCGTAAACTCCTTGCATTATATTTCTATTACTTAGTGTGTGTTTTTACATTCATTATGTGGACCTGTTGATCAACTGGAATATTTGATCAACTGGTACGTTCCTGGTCCCATAGGTGCCAGATAATAAAACAATTGCTGTACCCCCAAGATGTCATTGAAGTGGATTCAATGATGATAATTCTGTTGAATGTTGAGGGGGCATATTTAGATACTCTTGTTGGGCTTGGCCATTGCTTGGTACTTGCGTAGTGTAAATAATACTGCCGTACATTAGACAATGTTTGAATGTTGTCCAGGACAAGCTGCATATGGACTTAATCTGGGAAAGATCACATTCTTCCAATACAAGTGCAGGAAAATTGGAGTAGAATATTCTCCTGGGTAGAACTTGTGCAGGGGTCCATTGAGCATTTCCTCAGGATTGACCACAAGATGGACAATAAACCAGGGACATCTTTGACTTAGGGAATGCCTAACCTGTCATCTTCAGGGCGTGGGTAACAAAATGGTCTGTAAAAACTATGTATGTTGTTTCTACGCCATTTTCCATGATCTTGACAGGTTCTTCTCCTGAGATTTAGGCAGTCATAGGGGATAGCTCCATGTCAAAACTCACCACTTATTTGTCACAATTTTCAAAAGATTTTTGACAAAAGGATCACAGAAGAACTGAAAATAAATATAGGGGCGGCAGGTTCGAATGTAAATAGCAAATTAGATAGAATATTGGTTCAGCGCTAGGAAACAAATTGCTGACAAATGGATGTTATATACTTGGAATTTGTAAGAGCTTTTTACAAGGGTTCATATTGATGATTGATAGCTGGAGATCTGGCAGTAACTTGTTATTCTGGATAGAACATTAGATTGAAAGCAAAGAATATAAGCCAAAGTGTAGCTACAATGAAAACTTTTCAGAAGTTGCGTGATTGCTTCAGGGTGCATCCTCAGTCACTTGTTATTCATGCTTTTCCTGCAATTTTGCTGACAAATTTTATCCCACATCAGTGGCTTTACATGGTGTAATGCTCATGTGTTGTACATACAGTACATCGTAAAAGAAAAATTTAACATTGAACCAATCTCATAGCAAGCATTAAAAGAAATGAGGATAACAGCCCTGTCTTTGACCTCTATGTCTGCATGTTACAGGCTGCCTGAACAGTATGTTGTTTCTTCGTGGTGGTGGTGGTAGGAAGTGGAGGAAGGGGTTAACCTTTGACATCACAATTATAACAAGAGTGTCTGAGAAGCCCTGTGTATTTTCAGAACCCTATGTGAACCCTCTGACAAGTGGTGATCCTATAACTCCCTGGCTCCAGCTCTACAAGAATATACCAACACAACATGGACTGCAGAGGATCAAGATGGTGGCTCGCCATCATTTTCTCAAGTGCAGTTATGAATGGGCAATAAATGCAGGCGTGAATGAATTCAAAAATCACCAATTCTACCTCTCTGAACCACACTTGTCTGCGGTGGCATTGATGCGAAGGGAGAGGGATCCTGCTCCTCCAGGCTCAAAAGCAAAATGAGGAACTTATCCTGGCCACGGTCCTGTCTTGTGCCAGGTTTCATTGTTGGACTTGACATCAGCAGTGGATGGGTGATTAAGATTACGTCGCAGTCCAGTTGATTGATTGCAATTTGACATTTAATAATTAATGAGGCCATTACCTGGATGAGGCATATGGGCCTGATGCAGCTGGAAACGCTCCAGGTAAAACATTGCAGGCATGGCTCACGCATTTCAGGAACTAATGCAAAGAAGCAGCATTTTAACTACTTGCCAGATCCAACCCTTGTAGGACTGGAAAGAGTTAACATTACCTCTGATCAATCAATTGCTCTTGAATACACACTGTCTTATTTGTGGATGGCATCCTTAAGATGCTGAGTTATACAGTGAGGCAAGAGAAAGACTGCCCTAATCAGCTCTCCTAAGGATCCTTTTTGTACAAGATTCAACCAAAATAGGTAGCATGTGATAACTGAGCAGGAGGTTAATGTCTGGAACATCTCATGGACATGGCTACAACTGTAGGCAAAAAGATTAAACCTGAAGTATGATACAATGATTGTTTTGGGGTCTAATGGTCAGCGACATTCAAATATTGCTGAAACTCATGTGTGCCTGCAATTGACAGTCCTAATACCTGTTAGGAGACCAGCAGTTAAAATAGTGGCAGGCACAGATGGCATCAATTGAACTCTGAGACAACATGTTGCCCTCCAGTCTCCTGTAAGTGCTTATCTGTCTGTCCCACACATTAATTCCACCAAGTGTACCCTCAGAACTTTCTTTACGTGTTCTGCTCGCCACTTCAAATCAGGCAGCCGCACATTAAAGCTGGCTATCTGACAGTGTGGCAAGAATATAAGTTGCAACCTTGAAAGTTATCACATGGAAACCTTAAATGTGATTCTGGCAGCAATATCTGCCAAGACAAATTAGCTGTAAGGTGCTTATTCGGTTATTGAGCAGAATGGGCTGAAAGATGACCACGCAAATTCCATCAACTGCAGCAGTGCAGAGACTTTAGGCAGCAATGGCATATGCGACTATTTGCATTGATTTTGAAAGGATATGAAAGGGTCAACCCTGTGAACACAGCAGTTTGTGAACATCACGCACTCTATCTGAAAGCTCAGATTAGACTGGAGCAGTTTGAACACATTTTTTCTTTAATCCAAGGATTCCAAAACCTGCCTTTCAGCAGTTTCTGGCAGCAAAGCCTCTTTTCTAGATTGTTTCTGAATTGAGGACTCACCTTGTGCCATACAACAGGCAGTTATGTTTATACTCTTAGAACTGGGGAAGAGCAGCAGACATATGAAGAGGAAATAAGGGAAACATGCCAAATGAAGCAGCATCATTCAATCGTCTACTTTCACCAGACTGAAAAGGTTGCTCGACGACGTCACGAATGAAGTGTGCTTATTAAAATAATATTTCTGTAAAGAGACGTAGAAGGGATTGTGACTTCAATTGAAACTGACCTCCAAACATTCCAATTTACACAAGATCTAAACATAGAACAGGCATAATTCAGAGACCAGACATAATTTCACAAAGATGTTTGTATTCTTAAACTATAAGCAGTCAAGACTTGTGTTTAGCCAGAAAAGATTTCCTCAAGCACAACATGGGGACAAGTTACTCTTGGTTACAAAGAAAGACTTCTCAAAAATACAAAGGTTTCAGCACTGTTTTTTAATTCTCAAATTAATGCAGGGCCCCCTCTTATCTTAATCTCAGCCTTGGGTGAGCTGGTTTCCAAGGCAACTGAGCTTTCAGTTTTCCATTGTGCAGCAATGGATAATTATTACAGCTGGAATCAAGCTAAGACTATTCTGCACTTTGATTTTTATCCCTATTAATATTAACTACTTCATCCTTGGTTCACACCCACCTATTTGCCCTGGTCAGAAACCTCTTGCCAGAAATGCCACCCGCCTGAATACTCCACTGAGGGATATCAAGGTTCTGGGCTCTGCCTGTGTAACAACCCTAAGCTTTTACTTTGCACCTTTTGTGGCTTGACCTGTTTCCTAATGATAAGGTGGAGCCTGTATTTTCTAACGCCAACAGCTAAGCCTCTTTGTCTTGTTTCTTGATCATTCTGCTGACCAGCCTTTTAGCCTGCCTCTGACATCTCCAGGCATAGATTTCAGAAAGCAGATACAAAATGATGCCTGATGACCAACAAATGTGAGATGACCCATATCCAAGTATGGATTTCTTTATTAACTCCTCACTTGCACAAGTCCTGCCATCAAACAGTGGCCTCAATGTCTCAATTTTTTCCTAAATAGCCCAAATCCTCTGACACCAGTTGGATTAAGCATGAATGTTTGCCAGATCTTTTTGGTATTCAGGCAGGTGCTCCCATCAAAGACGCATGCCCACCCCCCCACCCCCCAAATCGCCATTACCCTCCTAAGCTCTATTATCTCCCCCTCACCTATGTACTCAGTTGCCCCTCCTCACACCTCTGCAACTGAGCATTCAGTCTCTACTCTCCACCATTAGGTCCCCCAGTTCCCCTTCCCACAGCACTGGCCCTTGATAAACCCCTCCCATTTGAGTTTAGCAGATTGACACCCAGCCCAACCCTAGACTGACCATGGCCCTCCACCTTGAGCGATTTAGCTGGACAGCCGAAAACATGAGTGATCAGACCCTGCTTGATATCTGTAAAGTTCCCTGATTGTGTTCTTACAACTCCCTAGATGAGTCATACTGGACCCACAGGGCTGACTGTGACCTACTCTCCAGTCTGCAGAGGTACAGGCCCGCTGACCATGACCATCCTTATAGGACACCTGGGTGGATATTGGAGACTGGACTCCTATCCAAGCCCCAGAACTGATTTGGAGGCTGCTGATGACTTACTGTGTTGTGTGCAATGTGTTTCCTGCACATGTGGCAGACACATGGTGCAGTTGTGAGATTGACAGATCAATGAGGAATATGACCAAATGCCCACTTTCCTGACTGATGACTGCTAACAACCATGACAAGCTGCCTGGCTTCGAGTCAGTGCTATACAGCAAGGCAATACAGCAATATGATGAGCCTCTGGTTTGAGGTGCATAGTAACACAAAGCAAGGCTGGGATGCAGTGAGCTTCCAGGTAGGCACAAAGAGAGTGAGCATTAGGGGAGCAAGAGGGCCTGCAGATGCAGCTTGTTCCAACCCGTCAGCTGGATGCCTGCCCTATGTGCATAGTGGCCCCTTGCAGTTGCATTGCAATGATAGTTTGCTGAACATCCTGAAGGGCAACATTTAGAAGCGTACAGTAATTGGATCATAGATGCACTATGTGGGGAGACTGGCAGGTGTTGGATGCCAGCAACCATTGATGTGCAGAAGCTATCTGTCAAGCGTGCCTAAGATATTGATGCCCAGTGCTCAAGATAGCAGTGCAGAGGAGCAGGCAGTGAGTTGGAGTCACCAGGTACCTTCCCTGACTTCCATGTTGGGAATTTTGCAGCGTCCAGTTTCAAGTGGTGAGTGGTAGGATCGGAAGCTGCCTATTAACGAGGTGAGATTCAGTCGTGACGTGGATGATAATGAGCAATAATCCCTGTTAATAGGTATCTCACTGCTCTTCAGCAAAAATCTCACCTTGATGTCTGGAAATCTTTTGGAAAATGCAACAAGTTGCTCCTACTGTTGAGAAAGGCCTCATTCAAATTTTCATGCAATTTTCTCAAATTTCTTGCCAAAGCCCAAGTTGGGCGCTATAAGGTTCTTCCCGCTGTTGTCTGATGTCAATTAATCTTGAAGCAGTGCACAGAGTAAACCTGATGGTGGCTGGTAGTTTAAGAAAAAATCATGGCTATTCACTGGTGGAAAAATAACTCAGCCGTGTGTGACAACACTTCAGGGTATAGAATAAAAGAGAAAAAAAAGTAAAATTTAAAATAAATAAAGCAGAACCAGGTGATCGCTTCGGCAGCACATACACAAAAATTGGCGCAGTGTAGAAAAGATTAGCATGGCCCCTATGTAAGGATGACACATAAAATATAGCAGACCCAAGGGTTTTTGTGGCACAGTGGTAGTGTCTCTACCTCTGAGCCAGGAGACCCAGCTTCAAGTCCCACCTGTTCCAGAGGCATATCATAACATCTCTGAACAAAAGCAAAATCCAGGTGATGGTTAATAGTCAAAAAAACAAGTCACCATGATTTGGTGGTGGGAAAGTTGTTTGGTAATGTGTGATAGCACTTTTGGATATATTTAAACAAAGCAGACTCAAAGACATGCTGGGTTTGTGGCAGAGTGGTTGTGTCCCTACCTCTGATCCAGGAGGCCTGAGTTTAAATCCCATCTGCTCCAGACGTGTGTCATAACATCTCTGATACAGGTTGGTTAGGAAAGATAAAGCAGACCCATGAGCCTAGTGGTGCATAAATAGTGTCCCTGCCTCTGAGCCAGGAAACCCATGTTCAGGTCCCACCATCTCCAGAATGTGTCATAACATCATAGAATCCCTACTGTGAAAATACATCGAGTCTGCACAAACCCACTGAACAGAATCCCACTCAGACTCACCGCATTACCCTATCCCTGTAACACCACATTTATCATGGCTCATCCACCTAGACTGCACATCCCTGTACACTATGGGCAACTTACATGGTCAATCCACATAAGCTGCACATCCCTGGACTGTGGGAGGAAACTGGAGCATCTGGAAGAAATGCAGACATGAGGAGAATGTAGAACTTTCACACAGACAGCCATCCAAGTGTATAATTGAGTCTGGGTCCCTGTGCCTCCCTTAACAGGTCGATTAGGAAAATATAGTAAAGGAGCTCTAGTTTTGGTTGTGTGTGATGATACATCTAGATATTAAATGATAAACAGACCTGGGAGCTTCTGCGGTGCAGTGATAATGTCTCTATCTTTGGGCCAGGAAGGCCCGTGTTGACGTTCCTCCTCCTCCAGATGTAGTGTAATATCTCTGAACAGGTTGATTAGGAAAATGTGGATTGTGGAATTGAGAATTGAATGAGTAAAATACAATGGTTGAAATTTTAAATTAAAAATGTATATCTGTGGGGCTGGGAGTGCTCTTATGGTGTCCCTGCATCTGAGCTAGGAGATCTCGGTTCAAATGCCACCTACTTCGGGGTGTGTAATAACATCTCTGAACAGACTGATTTAGTTTTATAAAAAATGAAGCAGACCCAGAGGATTCTTATGGAATAGTAGTAGCATCCCTGCCTCTGGAGCAAGAGGACCTGGTTTAAGGCCCACCTACCCAGTAAGATAATATCTCTGAACAGGTTGATTAGAAAATTTAAAAAAATTACAAAGCAGACCGAGGTCTTTCCCAATCTCCCTACTTCACCTTCACTTTTGATGGTTCACATTGTCTGTAGGGCATTGCACTTAAATTTCCAATTGGCGACACGGGTGATTTACTGGTGGCAGTCAATAGTGTAAAAACAAAAGAAAAAATCACAGTGATTTGGTGGAGGGAAGGTTGTTCGGTTGTGTGTGATAACGCTTCTGAAAATTTTAAGAAAAGCAGGCTCAGGGATGGATCTGCAGAAGTCTCTGTAACCTAAGCTCGCCATGAGTATTGGCTCTATTTTAGTGTTCAACTATAAACAATGTTCCTTTCCAGTCAGGCTTCCTGAGTTATAGTTTGATAATCGATTCCAGCAAAATGTTTTGTCTTCTAGCCGAGTACCTTTTCCTCCACAACTTTCCTCTCATACAATTTTACAAATTTCACTCATTACCATCCTATCTCTCATGTTCCCTGGAGAAATTTTACAGTCCAATAGAATACAGTACTAACATAACAGCTTTAAACAATAAATCAAATATTTCTACTTTATTCCAGGCATTAACATTTTTTACACGATTATACTTTATTTTAGATGACGTTTTGTTTTTCCTCTAAAGTAACTCAATAAATTATGCTGCTTTTTTTGTAGCTCAAAATCATCCTAAATTTTAAAAAAAGTGTTGTTGCTGACATTGTTCCTTTAATATTTAATTTATTTCCCATTAAAAGAAACAAATATTCCTTTTTCATATGTACAGATATCATTAACACTGTGAATGAATGCATTTGTATTGTTTTCTGATTATTTTAAATTTCATGTGACCATTTTCTTTAAATAATGTAAAATATGACTTCAATGAACCCAGGCTTTGAAATGTTTGATAGTCAATATTTAATGTGTATAAAAAAATTCTCCTCTTCTCAAACACTTTGGCCCAGATTTTCCATTTGCCACACCTTTGCTATTCCACTATAGTTAGGTTTGCTCAAGGAGACCTGGCAGAATCCCCAATGTAGCAGTTAATTCCTTTATGCCTGAAGCCCTCCAAAAGTTTCCTTAAAAATCAGAGACATCGAAAGGTTCTGATGAAATTGCGTAGAATTGTTATTTAAGGAAAGTTAAACTATTAAATACATAATTTAAATCCTAAACAGGTATTAATCAAAACTCATACTTCACACCCCCAAATACACTTTCCCCAGAAATCATATAGGCCCCAGGCACCCCTGACCCAGGATCAACAGCCCCCATCCCCAGGACCTGATTCACCCTCTAGGGGCCTGACACCTGCACCCCCATTCCCCCCATAACCTCGGTCAGATGAGATATCTCACCACACTCCTCCACCGTCACCGATGCTGGACCTGACCCCACTCCTGAAAGCACCCCCCCCCCCCCCCCCCCCCCCCCCCCCCCCCACAATGGGCAACACTGGACCTGATCCCCACCCTGCATACCATCACCCTGGTCTGCAAAACCAAAACACTCCCCAATGCCATTAGAGCTGACTCCAACAGCACTCTCCACCCCCTTTCCAACATGGTTGTCAGACACCACTCCAATCTGACACTCCTGACAGTGGATCCCCCTACCCCTCCCCCCTCAGCTGGACAGGACGTGACCTGCAGCCCCTGCCCCCACCCTTAATCAATCCACCCCTCACACTGTACTGCCAGTACTGAACCCCCAAGATCAGACAACTGTCCTCCTGGCCCCACTCCCTTGAACCCTTTCCTCTAGCCCTAAACAAAAGTCATATGTGAACAAGAGAAACGTCCATCCCCTGTTGCATTGCTTCTTGTATCAAACTCTTTGACACTTACTTTCTCATATTATAGAACATATCTTCAGACAGTTTTCTTTCTAAATTACCCTTCCAATGTTTCAAGATGTCAAGCTGTTTTTTTTTCTAAAGTACCAATTCATGCAACTAAACATTGAACATGAACATATCCTATTATCCAGAATTAAATGTTCACCCATATGTTAAAGAATATTTGGAATTCACTCCAGCCAGAAAATGACAAATCAATTTGAAACTCAATTTTAATAATTCCAAAGTTAAACATTTATCTAAAACATTTTTTCTTAACTCAAACAAAAGTCAGAACAATTGCCTCAGAGATAGTAGGAACTGCAGATGCTGGAGAATCTGAGACAACAAGGTGCAG
>NC_063351.1:16905411-16960789 GCF_021869965.1 Rhincodon typus | reverse complement strand
AGACAACAAGGTGCAGGGCTGGATGAACACAGCAGGCCAAGCAGCATCATAGGAGCAGAGAGGCTGACGTTTCGGGCCTAGACCCTTCATCAGAAAAGGGGGAGGGGAAGGGGATTTTGAAATAAATAGGGAGAGAGTGGGAGGCGGATAGAAGAGGGATAGAGGAGAGGATAGGTGGAGAGGAAACAAACAGGTCGAAGAGGCGGGGATGGGGCCAGGAAAGGTGAGTGTAGGTAGGGAGTTAGGAAGGGGATAGGTCAGTCCAGGGAGGACGGACAGGTCAAGGGGGCGGGATGAGGTTGGTCGGTAGGAGATGGAGGTGCGGCTTGAGGTGGGAGGAGGGGATAGGTGGGAGGAAGAACAGGTTAGGGAGGCAGGGACGAGTTGGACTGGTTTTGGGATGCGGTGGGGGGAGGGGAGATTTTGAAACTTGTGAAACGTCAGCCTCTCTGCTCCTATGATGCTGCTTGGCCTGCTGTGTTCATCCAGCCCTGCACCTTGTTGTCTCGGATTCTCCAGCATCTGCAGTTCCTACTATCTCTGATAGGAAATAAATTATATCTGTTTGATTCTTCTTTCTTCAATTGGCTTTCAAATGACTGCAATTTAAGAACTGAAGAAGAGCTGAATTTTCACAAGAAAATCTTTAACATTCTGACTCCAAACAAAAGTTACATAGTAACCTTTCACAGTCATTTGTGACTCCTAGAGAGTTGCAATGCTACAACTGGAGAATCCTTTAATTAATGTCCTTTTTATCGTCACTATCTTTTCTTAAATCTGGGACAGTTGTTACAACAGAACAAAATCCCAACCCTAATTACTTCACATTGATACACAACTTAAGCTTATGTGTTATTAAATTGATGCAGGGAAACTCAATAATCACATCTGTATTTTCATATCTCTGTGGACTCCAGGAATTTGTATTCCTATAATGAGTTATAAACTCAAAGTGCAAATTGCGTCCTCAGATCATGAGCACTAGGGGGAGAAAAATGCAAAATGAAGTTTAAACCAGTTTAGAATTACTACCATTGTACAAATACATATTAAACAACATTTAACAAGTAAATTTTAAAACAGCATGCAAGACCTGGCCTTCGAAGCATAAGCATTGAGCTCTGTGATTTGCAGACACTCAAATAAATTTTATTAAAATAGAACAGATTCATATCCAAATAAAATACATCCACCAAACTTCTCACATTCATGCACAGGTTTCTTGTTTATGTTATTTTTAACAAATCATCTTAAAGGTCACTGTTTGCCTTCCAATTTACTTTCTCACTTTCTATGAATCACTTTCTTTAAAACTGAAATTTTCTCTTTTGTGTCTCGACCTGAGTTGCGGTTTGGTGGGAGTGAGGAGCACAGAATGTTTTGCTTCGTAGTCAGACACACAAGCAGCTGAAACAGGAACTAGCTTCCTCTAATCTCAGCAATCAGTATTACCTGTTGCCTGTCTTCATAAATATCTGCTTCCCAGTGAGGTTAGTTCACTGCTTCTCTAACACAGTTTAGGTATCACACAGCTCCCGTGTCAGCCTCGCATTTGTTTTTTTACTTACTGTAAACTTCTTGCCTGAACTGCTGTATCTCAATTAAAGTAGCTTCTTTATACAGATTGGATGTACTTTGTGTTCCATTATTGGTACTGACTGACTCAACACTAAACGATGGACTTGTCTCTTTAAATCATCCATCTCCTGATCTCCTTCCTGCAGTTTTCTATTTCCTGAGTCAGTCTGACATCTTGAATGGCACATATTGAGGTAACACTTGACAAAATTATTCTTATTTTTTCCTCTTTCCTTTTTACCTTTTTGTCCCACTGTTCCTTATGCTAGTCTGGAGCCCACGACAGATCCGTCTTCCTTAGTCAATTTGCTTAGGACCTTCTTATTTTTATCTGTCAAGAATTCAATGAATGACTGTAAACAAAAATTGCTGGAGATCAGATCCAGTCAGGCAGCATCCATGGAGAGAGAGCAAACTAACGTTTCGAGTCTAGATAACTCTTCATCAGAGCCGAAGTGAAGTGTGAAGGGGGCAGCATTTATGCAATAGTTTTGGAGGGGGTGGGGTTGGAGTGCTGGGGGAGAAAAGATGTAGATAGTTCAGGTTAAGTCATCGGAATGTGAGAATGGCAGGACAATGGTGTGTCTAACTGCCAGACTGGGAAGTTGGGGGGAGGGGAGAGACGACATGGTAACAGCGAATGTAACAAGCAAAGCTAAAAGAAAGCGGGGGGGAATGGGTTCACAGTTGTCCTCGTGTACCCATTTATCTGTCCTCAGCATGCTGAAATGCTCCAGTGAATCATAGCGAAAACAGGAGGAGCAACATCCCATCTTCAAACTAGGCACTTTGCAACCTTCTGGGCTCAACATCACATTCAACACCTTCAAATTGTGAACCCATTAATATGTATAACTACTGTTCCAACTGTTGCCACGTTTGCTGTTGATACTCTTTCATACAATTCTTAAATTTATGTTGGTGCTCATTCTGAGTTCAACATGAGTGTCAGGGATATCAGGGAAGCTCAACTGCACTGTGGATTTTGCGCCATGTATCAAAACTCTCCAGGGTTAGAAAGTATTGACATAACTGTACTTGCTGAGTATTTTCAGCATTTCCTTTTTGTGTGGGAAATGGGGGACAGTCATAGTGATGGCACAGATATGTGTTCGGAAATTTATGTTGGAGGTCAGATATCATACCAAGGTTGTGAACAATGAGCAAAGCGAGTGATGTGCCAGGTTTCCTCATGTTTTACTGATGAACAGATGCCTTAGGATTGGCCTTAGGATCACCAGCTGGTCAGCTATCACGATTGATGAATACGTTGCGGTGAAGTGTCAGAAATCCTCAAGTGATCTTCACTGGTACAGTTAATCATTTCTATTGTATCAATCTGTCGACAATATCATTCTTTTAAATGTAATTCTCTACTTTATTGCAGTAGGAGACTCAAAGTAATTTACTTGTGCTAATTTCCAGACATTATTTTTCCTTTGCAGCTGCACATCATCAAGCCCACTTTAGCATTTTTCTACACAAGTACATCTCATGATCTTTGAAGTATTCTTTCCACAGGCTACGAGCTTTCTCTGGGTTTTATCCTGCGCTATATTTGTTATTCCCTTCAGCAAGGAGAGAGTGTTTCAGGTCTAACCCTCATCAGTCTAATTAATGCTCTCTGGAGCATGTAATACATTTATATGATTGGCACAAAAATACCACTGTTTAATATATGCAAATTGTGAGTTAGATAATGATTTGAAATCATCTAAATCCAATGTGTCACTTTATTTGTGTCAAGATGAGAGAGGGGAGGAAATTCAAGCTTTATGTACCTCAAAGAACATGTCCTCGTGACTTCTTACAATCCTTTTAGTCAGCTTCAGCACCAGAAAATGCTAAGGGAGAATGAATAATAATGAATTTCTTATTCTGGACATGTGATTTAACCCCTGCTGTGTCGATCCATGGCTTGTGAGATCAAAGTAACTAGAGTAACAAAGTAACTAAGATAACAAGGTGCAGAGCTGGATGAACACAGCAGGCCAAGCAGCATTATAGGACAAAGTAACTAGCCTGGACCCACAGTTATCAAGATCTCTGCACTTATGTTGGAATGTCACTTTTATGCACAGCAGTGTGCGTGTTACCTGCATCACAAGTCCATCATCAGCAAAGGACCCACGGCACCTCATAAACTGCTCAGCACTTACAGAACATTTTCTTCTGAATTAAATTAGCAATTATGATGAGCAGCCATTTAAATGTTTCAGACAGACATTCTATTAAGATCAGTTCTTTTCAAGCAATGCATTTTAGTGATATAAAAGTAATTTCCTTTCAAATCATCGGTTGCAGGCTGATTTTAAAGCCCAGGAATAGGAGGCACAATGTTGCTAAAGTTTTAACAATGGTACATGTGATTTTCTGGGAAAAATAATCTTTCACATTTTTTGGGCTGCAATGTTTGATATCATAACTGTGGGGATTTAAATGATGCATATTGTGTAATAAATGAGCTAAAACATTAAAAAATATTCCAGTCATATCTGAAAACATTTTGTTCCCACCTCATGTTACTTATTATTCCATTAGAATATGTTCTTTACAGTGAATTGAATGTAGAGATTGTCTGCAAGTAAATGCATTGGCTTTCAAATGGTTTGAATGAACATTAAATGTTTAGGTAATTATAGCATTCCTTTATGAGTTTTGGATGCTTACAACAGGTTAGCTTTTAGAAGTTTTTAACCACTGCTCACAGTATCCACAATATGTAAAGAAACAATTTCCATGTGACTTTACTGATAAAGCAAACATGCTGATCAAATAAATTGTTATATGCTGTGCGCTCATCATCAAGAAAATAGGATATATTACCTGTCTTGAAGTTTATTCCAAGTATTATAATTGTTCAGCTCATAATCATAAAAATAAATTTAAAATGTTGGTACTCATGTAAAATAGCAATGTTATTATGGAAACATGTCTTAAAAAGGGAGGTAATGGCCTAGTGGTATTATCGCTGGACTGTTAATCCAGAGACCCAGAAAATATTCTGACGACCCGGGTTCAAACGTTGCCACAGCAGATGGAGGAATTTGAATTCAACAAAAAAAAATCTGGAATTAAGAATCTAATGATGACCATGAATCCATTGCCAATTGTTGGGAAAAACTCATCTGGTTGTCTGATGTCCTTTAGAGAAGGAAACTGCCATCCTTACCCGGTCTGGCTTACATGTGACTCCAGACCCACAGCAATGTGGTTGACTCTTAACTGCCCTCTGGGCAATTAGGGGTGGGCAATAAATGCTGCCTAGCCAGTGACACCCTCATCCCGTGAATGAATAAAGGAAAAAAATCTTTGCCAGCTTTAGAAATGAACCAAGACACAACACAGCCTACTAGCATTTTCATGTCATTAAGTTTGTGCTGCAATGTGTTATTTTGAATCGCTCTTTAAACAATACATAAAAATGAAAACTGGAGGGCAGGGGAATATGCCACCAGCATGCCATTTCCACCACCTCCAGCGAGATGCCACCACCAGACACATATTCCCCAACCCTGCCTTGTCCGCCTTCCGCAGGGACCGTTCCCTCCAGGACATCCTGATCCACACTTCCTTCACCCCCAACACCTCCCCACAGCCCTACGGCACCTTACCCTGTAACTGGCGAAGGTGCAACACCTGCCCATTTACCTCCTCCCTCCCCAGTATACAAGGACCCAAACATACCTTCCAGGTGAAGCAACACTTCACCTGCACTTCCCAGAATCTAGTCTACTGCATTCACTGCTCACAATGTGCTCTCCTCTACATTGGGGAAGCGAAGCATAGACTTGGCAACCGTTTCGCAGAACATCTACATTCTGCTCGCAAAAAAGACCCTGAACTACCTGTTGCCTGCTACTTCAACGGACCACCCTGCTCCCTGGCCAACATCTCTGTCTCTGGCTTGCTGCAGTGTTCCAGCAGAGCCCAATGCAAGCTGGAGGAACAACAGCTCAATTTTCCACTTGGGGACCCTACAGCCCTCCGGACTCAATATTGAGTTCAATAATTTTAGGGCCTAAACTCTCCCAGCCCCCTACCCCACACACCAGGCCTTGTTACCACATAGCCTACCATTACACACCCACTGTTGTTAGTCACCCCCTGTTGTTAGTCACTAACAGTCCCCATTTACAACTGTTCACCCTCCCAGCCTGATCGTTAGCAACTCCTTTGTCTGTCCAACTGTCTTTCTCTCTCTTTGCGCTCCATCCTAACGTTTACTCCCTATCCTACCCACCTCCCTATTTTCTGCATATAAACTGACGTTTTCCCAGCCACCATCAGTTCTGAGGAAGGGTCACCAGACCCGAAACATTAACTCTGTTTTTTTCTTCACAAATGCTGCTAGGCCTGCTGAGCTTCTCCAGCAACTTTGTGTAGAAAGTTTCTAATGTTCCCATCCTGCCAGCATGAACTATTACTCAGGACAAGACATTTAACCTTTAGAGGACTCTGCTGTAGATTCGGAAACTGAGTCTTCATTTTTCTACCAATTAGTGATTCTGATGGCGATAAATATGTGCCAGGAAGTGAATAAAGCATTTGGAAAATCTACACAGAGATGTGCTGAGTGGGTGAGTTGGCAGCACAGAGCATGCAGGTTTAATGATGTTGGGGGTTGAGGGAGGTGATAGTGACTGAGGGAAGATGTTGCAGGCAATAGTGAGAGTGGTAGAGCATGAGGGCTGGTGGGAGGTGGCTACTGTAGAGACACAGAGATAGAGTGAGATATTGGACAGAAGATAATGACACTTACCCCGGTGGAGCAAAGAAGGTCATTGACCTTCCTTCTACACTGCTGGGCATTGTTCCAGACAGGCTGACCTGGCTAGCAACCTTTGGCCAGGCTGGTAGAGTCTGGTGTTGTGGCCTCCATTGCCAGTCCTGGGGGAAGAAACCATCTGTCTCTCTGTACCACATCATCCACTGGGACCTCTGCAAAGGGGAGATGGAAGTGGGGCATACTGGCACTGGTGCATACCTTCAGCTTCTGCAACTGGGAGAATCAGGATGAGGGGGCAAATAGGGACATGATGGATACCTAATGGGATGGGTTTGGAACAATGGCACAAGAAAACTCATGAGGCCTTATAAAGAGAAATCCTGCATGAAAATGAACAAAATTACACTTTCCACAATATTGTAACCTTCAGCACACAATCTGACAAGTCAGGTTTCAATCTGGAATCTGATATGTCCAGTATTACCATCAGATCAGATCATAGCATAGAGAAATTTCAGGTGGCCCCCTTTGATGATTCAATTTTCAGACGGGGTTTCAAATGAATACCCAACATTCTCCACTCATTTAAATAATTAAAGATAGTCTTTTGCTTGGTGTAGAACCACAATTTCTATTTTCATCAGGAGTGGGTGCACGTTTTGCATGTTTCCTGGTTGTACCAGTTGGGAATTTTGTACAAAAGTCAGAGGAGAAGGATTACTCTTTCAGGCCACAAGAAACAACAGCAACTTGCTCTTGACCCATATGTAACCACTTGATAAAAGGCGTGACTTGCTAGCTGGCTCCATTGAGCAGAGGCCAATTTTGCATTCTCCGAGAATGATAGAACTGTCAGGCAAATTGGCATTCACAACTCACTGAATCTGAAAATGGTTCAGGCCGCTCAGATATTCTCAGAAATAATACCTGGACCACAAACTTTGGCATTTAGGCAAAGGCAGATTAGGAAGGTAAATGTGCAGCTTGCGGGATGGTGCAGATGGGAGGAGTATAGATATTTTGAGACAGGGGAAAGGGGAAGTTGTTCAGAAGAGATGGGCTTCACCTGAGCACAAAAGGAACTAATCCTCTGGTTGACAGAGTAAATAGTGTAGTAGGGATGGATTTAAACTTGCAAGGCAGGGAAGTTGACTAATGGGTCTGGTTTTGGAAGTACCAGAGAGAGAAAAAGAGAGAAGATGGGAAACAGGGAAAAGGAACTGAGGGAAGGCTTGAGTGTTGATAGTGAACAACAAAATGGTATCCTTCTAATGGGCAGGAAAAAGATAAAGGCATGGTTAAATTGTATGTATGTAAATACACAGCGTATAGTGAACAAAACGGGGGACCTGGAAACAGAAATTGCTCTCGGGTATATGACATAGTTTCATTGTCAGAAACATGGCTCAAGCCAGAGCAGGACTGAATACTAAATATCCCAGGTTATAAAGCTTTTCGTAAAAACGGAGGCGGGTTAGCAGTGTTGGTCTTATATCATTGTCTTTGAATGAAATGCAGTTCCAAAATTAGAATCAATATGGTTGGAAGTGAGAAACTGGAAGGGAGCAGTGACCTTGTTGAGTAATTATTATAAACCTCCATGTAGTAGAGAGGAAGTAGAAGAGAACATTTATACAAAGAGTATGAGAATGAGTAGGGATGTGATGGTTGGTGATTTCAATTACCCAAGTGAAGACTGGCAGAAAAGTAGAATGTGGGGCATTGAAGGGGAGAAATTCTCACAATTTGTGGAGGGCAACTTTCTGGAACAGTACATTTCCAGTCCTAACAGGGACAGAGCTGTGCTGCATCTGGCCCTAGGAAATGAGGCAGGCCAAGTGGAGAATGCCAGAGTGGGGGAGCATTTGGGAACTAGCAATCATAACATAATAGGATTCAATATTATATTTGAAAAAGGATAAAAATCAATCACTGATTAAGACTCCAGACTGGAATAGGACAGATTTTAGAATTGGAGCAGACTGATTGGAAACATATTTTGGTGGATAAAAAAAGTGGATGAAAAAATGGGAAAATTTCAAAACAGTACATGCTAGATACATATCCATGGGAAATAAATGTGAGATATTCAAAGCTGGAGTCCCTGGATGACAAAAGATATTGATGAGAAAATAAGGAAGGAAAAGGAAGCGTATAATGCATATCAGAGTAAAATAACTGAAATCAGGAAGAGTATCTCAAATGCAGGACAGAGGCTAAGGCTGGAATAAGAAAGGCTAAGAGCAAGCACGAGGAAAGGATGGCAGGGTGTAGTAAAACAAATCATGAAGTATTTTCCAAACATTGTAATGGAGATTAAGATTAACGAAGGATAGAGTGGGTCCAATAAAGAACCAACAGAGTAAGTTGCTCACTGAAGCAAAGGGTATGGTAGAGGTACTAAATGAGTACTTTGCTTCTGTCTTCACTAAATTAGAAAATGATGACAATGGCCAAGTTGAAAATGTGTGTGTTGAACAACTGAGCAGCCTAGTGATACTGAAAGGAAAGGTGCTGGAAAGGCTGGCAGCACTGCAAGTAGAGAATTCAACAGGATCGATGGGATGCATCCCAGATTGCTGAGATAGAAAAAGGAGCAAATTGCAAGTATTTGATAGAAATTTTCCAGGCCTCCCTAAACACAGGATTAGCCCAGGGGTGCTGGAGGATTGCAAATGTGACACCATTATTTAAGAAAGGGGCAAAGGATTGTCCAGGAAACTACAGACCTGTCAGCTTGATATCAATAGTGAGAATACTGATGGAGGCCATAATACAGAATAAGGTAAATATACACTTGCAAAAAATAAGCTGATAATTGACTGTCAACATAGCTTTGCCAAGGGTAGGCTATGTCTGACAAATTTGATTGAGTTCTTTGACGAGATGACACAAGCAGTGGACGAGGGTAGATGTTATATATTTGAACTTCCAGAAAGCATTTGATATAGTGTCAAATGGCAGGTTGATTAGCAAATTCGAAATGTTTGGGATCAGTGGGTCCTTGGCAGCATGGATTAGAACTTAGGTAAAAGAATGGAAACACAGGGTAGGTATAGTCGGGCATGTCTCAGATTGGAGACAAGTTGAAAGTGGTGCTCCCCAGGGATTGGTGTTGGGAACCTTGTTTTTTCTGATTTTTGTAAACGATTGGTAGAGGCAGATTCAATAGGTAGTTTTCAAAAGAGAGCTGGATATATATTTGAAAGTGATGAATTTAGAGGGCTACGGAGATAAGGCTGGAGAATGGTAAAAGTTGGTTAGGCTCTTTTGGGAGGCAGAACAGATATAATGGGTTGAATGGCCTCCTTCTGTACTATAAATTCCACAATTCTATTTGATATTACAATGATCATTCTGTCCATTTCTTTCTAATATCACAAGTCAGATTTCCAGTCACTGATCAGAGACAAATTGAATCAGCTTACCGTAAAACCAGGCTGGGGGAATTCAGGTGCACAAACGAGAAAGTCTGTCCAACTGTTATTATGTATGAACTATAATGTGACCAGTTCCAGTCAGTATTTTTTGACAAAGGAAATAAAGATGTATAATTAAAAAGACACAATTGTATATGTCCTAATTAACATAATTGCTTGATAGCTTGTACCGTGTCTGAGACACATACAGATATATTTGACATATTTTGTAAACACTAATAGCCATCAGGCATTTTCCTCATGAGGAGAAATGCTGTGATGAATTGGTTCTGGCATTCTTTTCCAGAAAGTTAGAAATCTCCTAATAGACTTATTAATGTGTGGAGCAATCTGAATATCATCATCTTCTGGGGTAGTCTTCATTTTTGAGGAGTTTTCTACATTTTGGTCAGTAACGTGAAAGGAAATGGAAGTAGTAGATTGATTGGTGTGTCAATGATATTGTAACCAGGTAACAGCAATTTCAAAAGTCCCTAGGGACAGGATCTGTCAGATCACACTGTTTAAACTACTTGTGCCAACTGCAGTATCAGCAAACACTGGTATGATCTCCCATGTGCATCAGAAGTACGAAAGAGAACAGTACAAAAGTGATCATTTCTGATTAATTCCCTTGATATCTGGCATAAAACTACAGTTATTGAATGAGCTTAGATAATTTACCTCTCTTAAATGCTGAGTTATATTCATCCTGACAGAATCCCAATGCCTTCAGGGACATTAATGTAGCAATGCCTTATTTTGTATCGCTTTCACAAGGTGCAGTGTAAAACTTAGTCTGCATAGTTGCTTGATAGCTTGTACCATGTCTGAGACACATACAGATATATTTGACATATTTTGTAAACACTAATAGCCATCAGGCATTTCCTCATGAGGAGAAATGCTATGATGAATTGGTTCTGGCATTCTTTTCCAGAAAGTCAGAACTCTCCTGATAGAGATATTTATCCTGGAAAGACCAGTGTTGTATGATTAGATGCTAATTTACATAACAAGGAGTATCAGCCATAAAATAGAAAGAAAACAACCTTTTGCAAACAATGAAGGGTTTTGGCCACTTCCCAATATGGCAAAGTCTGGATTTTCATGTATCTTTGTTCAGATAATTAGCATGGCCACATAATATACATGCGGGGGTTATCAGGACCAGCAGCTGGTAGGCTGGATTGATACATAGTGTTAATCATGTACAGTATTATACTTCTCTTAAGTAGTTTCTCTTTCTTCATATTTAACTAAGAGGGTACCAGTCTATGGCCTGGATCAGTTCTGCTCAGGGTGATGCCTTCTGTGGCAAAGCATTATTTAAATCGAACAGGACATAAGCCATTCTGCCCATCAAACCTGTTCTACCATTCAGTTGCACCATATCCAACCTGTACCTTAACAATCATTTACCTACCTCCAATCATAATTGATAATCCTTGATATACTTATCCATTTTAAAAATCTGTTGATAAAATTTACCAATCAATTATCATGGCTTTACTACAGAAGGTTTCCTCTATTCTTGAGGAAACAAATGTGCCTTGAATCGTTTTTGACTTCAGAATACATTATATGTGTGTGTTATATATATTGTAATGTATTTTGTATGTGTGTAGTGATTGGGGGGAGGTTGTCTAGGTGGATCTCATTGAGTACGAGTTCCCTGATTGATCCTGTTAACCTGGGCCAATCAGGGAGTCCTGGCTGACAGGTATGAACAGGCGTGTCAGGGATTCTCCTCAATCTAGGGACTGGCTTTAAGCTGGCTGGTCAAAGTCCATGTATTGTGCCCAAGTAAATAAAGGGTGACTCAGTGACAGGTTACCAGCCCCTGTGGAGTTATTTCAATATATGAGACTTCTGGAGTCAAAACCTACTTAAAGTTAACTTATTAACCTGCAAAACCTCATTTCCTCGACAATAGAGCAAACCCTCTCCGGAAAAGCCATGAAAATGAATGAGTAAATTATAGATGTGAAATCAGTCATGATGTCAGACAACAGCCTCAATCTTTACATCCACTCTTTGGCCAAGCAGAGACTACCTGAAGGTGGTCCAGTGGACCTAGCATGGCTTTCTGCTTCTTGTAATTGCCTTTGTGCTTGCAAATGTTCCAAAGAAATTCTGCTCCAATGTGTTCCAAGTATAGTCCTAAATTGTTCATTCTGATGCATCATTATGCTTTCCTTTCTCTACCTACAACACTTTTATTCATTGGCATTTGAACATGAATTCCACGCTAGTATGCTTACATTTCAAAGAATTCTAGCAAATCAATATTTAAACCTCAGATGTGGGAAAAAAAGGAATAAATTACTGAAAATTGGGTTAAACCATTTAAAATTTTTCATCTATATGTAGATGAACTGAGCATATCAACTCAATCTCAAAGCAGAGGCAATTGAATCACGACTAAGTGTAGCTTGTTGGGTCAAAAACTAAGACAGACAAGCTATATTGTTTATTATTTGTAGTCTATCAGGAGACAGCAAATGCTTATTAACACCTTAAGGACCAACCTCGAAAAACTCAATTTCTTGTACTTCCAGCAGTAGAATAGAATTTACAACACAATGTTTCAAATGATTCCCATTTCGAAGCTGGAAATAGTCAAATGATCCTGAACTGATGAAGGAATGTTATTATTAACTCTGTACAATTGAGGGGTGAATGCTGCATCTTAAGAGGCTAATGAGTTCAGGTCATGAGGCAGGAAAATTGCACCTCTTTCAGTGTTTTTCTCCCATCATTCTATCAGCAAAATAGTGAATGAGCTGAGAGGGAAATCAGAACCTTGGTGCATTGTGTTCTGGCCTTGCCTGAAAATTATGATGGGTCTGTGACTGCCAATAGCCCCACAGAATAGAGGTGAGGTCTGGAGTTGAGTCTCGAGAGAAGGGTTTCCAGGCTTTGTAGAGCATTAGCTATATTTGCATAGCACCTTTATCATGATGAAGCATCCAGAAGCATTTCACAGGAGCAACATAAAATAAGATGCCATAAAACTACGTGAAGAGATATGTCAGATGACAAAATGCTGGTCAGAGAGGTTAGTTTCAAGAAGTGTCTTGGGGGGGTAGAGAGATGAAGACACTTGGGGAGGGAATTCCACAGCTCAAGACCTAGGCTGAAGGCATGGCCATCACTGTTAGCTCAGTTGTGAAACCAGCTCACTGGATAATGAGGGAGTGCCATTCTACAATTCCAGAGCTGGATCATTGCTTGGAATCTTTTCCTAAATGTTTATGGATGTCCTTCTCCATTATAAAAAGGCAATTTGGGGACATTTTAAGTGTTTTGCTAATGGGCATTGTGCACTCAAGTCCATTCTGCCACACTTTGGAGTCACTTAATTTATCAGAATATTTTAAAAGGACACACAGTAAAAAGACCAATTAAGTTTCAAGTCAGAAAATTAGCTTTTACAGCATCTTGTGTTTTCAGCCAACAATACAACCTTTTAACTGATTAAAATGCAGATCTAATATTGTCTTTGCTTAACTGAACCCTGCTCTAAGTGATTGCATCAATGGAATAGCCATTTTAAAGCAGAACACTAAAATGTTAAACACCGCAAATACTGTTCAGTTTCAAGAGCCTATTATTCAAAATGCCCCATTTCTAGTGAAACTGAAGATGGCAGGTAATCTTCCCCAGCAATTGGAAAAGCTTTAAAAGAAACTAGGAAAATGACAAGATTGCATCAGGTTTCATTAAGCAGTCAAAAGATGTCAGAACCTCCACAGTAATTACCGTATGGGCACAGCAACTTTGAAAATACTTAATGGATTTCAGTTTGAGGCAGCTTAAGGCACATAAAAGAGAAGAAATTGCTGCACGTTAAGAAGGAACAATTTTGTGGTCACAAGCCTCGTGAAAGCTATAAATAAATCTGTATATAAATCAAATAAATGCCAAGGAAAATGCCATGTCAGAAAGAAAAAAAAGCATGTCCAACTTGGATTCACAAGCTCAATGAGTACTGACCACTAATGATGGAGAGTTTATCAAATTCACAAAGCAAGGTGCAACATCAAAGTAGCACAATGTTTTTACAGGATATGGGAAGTTGGAAGATAATCCACATCTTTAAATTGACCCTGACATCTTCTCAACTGACATCCAAAAAATTATCACCAGCTGTGAAAGACTTTTTTTTAATCTGCAGAAGGTTATGGGCCACAAAATTTGTGTCTCAAGATGCTGTCACTACTCCTGTACTTGTCAGTGCACACCATCCATCAAGTGTGAAGCCCCATACAATCAAAATGCAACCTACAATAAACCTTCTATTGTTACTATCTAGACAAACAAGCGCAGTTGTACATATGCAAACCAAGTTTACCTCCCAGGTTATAAACTACACTGATTTGGAAATTAATGGTTGATCTTTCATCATTGATGTACTAAAATTCTGAAAGTAGTTCTGATAAAAGGTTATTGACCTGAAACATTGTGTTGGACTTTCATCCTCAAGGTTGGTAGAAGGAGCTGGGAGATTTCCTGGCTTGGTCCATCCACCTCAGGAGAATGTACCTGCGAGAATGAGATTTCATTGGCCAGGGCAGATGCCAGCTAACCCTGGCAAAAAGTTCAAAGGTAGGGACCTCTGCTAGCTTCAGAGGTGGGTGGCTTTAAAGGCTACAAGACCATAAGAAATAGGAAAGGAGTAGGTTGTTTGGTCCCTCAAGCCTGCTCTGCCATTCAGTACGATCATGGCTGATCCAACATTCCTCATATCCACGTTCCTGCCCTTTCCCCATAACTCTTGATCAAGAATCTTTGCATCTCAACCTTAAAGGACTTTGCCCCACAGCTCTCTGAGGCAAGACGCTTCAAAGATTCACACCCTTTTGAGAGAAGAAATTCCTCCTCTGATCAGTCTTAAATTGGTGACCTTTTATTCTGAGACTATGCCCTCTGATCCTAGACTCTCCCAACACAGGAAACATCCTCTCAGCATTTACCCTGTCAAACCACTTAAGAATCCTATGTTTCAATGAGATCACCTCTCATTCTTCTAAACTCCAGTGGGTAGAGTTCCAACCTGTTTAGCCTTTGCTCATAAGACACTCCCTCCATACCAGGGATCACCATGATGACATGGGACTTTGCTATAGTAACAACAAAAACAGAAAGGCCCTCCAGCCATTGCCCCTCACATCCATACTATCCTCATGCTCTCCCCATGCCCCAACCATTCTGCCTCATGCTCTCTTCTCACCCCTACAGTCCCTCATTCCAAGGTATGGTCCCCACATAATCCCCCATATACCAGGCTGTGGTACTTCAATACCACTAACCCACTATATACTGTATAGAAGTAATGAGCCCTTCAGTGATAATTTAATGTGTTAAATATCTTTAAAAACGTTGATCATTTTCCATTATATTAAAAATATCTATTTTTCACTCCAGGGGCAAACATCCAGGAAGCCCCATAAAAGATATGGTCACCCATTCCTTAATGTACATGACCTCCCTTCCCTGCTTGAGGTATGGACTGGGTTTCCAGGAATACATGATTCTCCAGCTTTGAAGGTTTATAGTATTTCCTAGATTGTTACAACCCAATCCTAACCTAAAACTTAATAACATTGATGATAGAAAAGTTCTACTACATCTGAAATGTGTGTGCCTTGGTGGTGTTTTGACTATCAAATCAAACACTGTAGAATGAGTTTCCATTTTATTATCACTTATAATATCACCTAAGAGTAACTGTTTTGTTAAAAATATTGATATTAAAATCACACCAAAAGTCTAAAGACATGCAGGTTAGGTAGATTCGACATGCTAGATTGTCCATATTGTCCAAGGTGTGTAGGTTAGGTGGATTAGTCATGGGAAATGCAGGGTTACAGGGATAGGGTAGGGGGGTGGGTTTGGGTGGGATGCTCTTCAGAGGGTCAGTGTAGACTCGATAGGCCAAATGGCCTGCTTCCACAATGTAGGGAGTCTATGATTCTTCTATGATTAAGAATAATGGGGAGTACACTCCTCTCTAGATGGCAATTTTCTTTGTTTAACAGGGCACTGAATTATGTGTTGAGGGGCTAATAACATAAAGACAGGGAGGAAATTGACTTGCTAGTATCTACATTCTTAATAAGTCTTCCTTTCCAAATTGGCAATTGAACAAAACTATTAAACTGGTCTACATTTCATAGAAATTTCTGGCAGAACATTTTCTAATTATGCGACATGTGGTTATTGTAACTACCTTCATCCCTAATGAACCATTAACTGAATACAAAAACATTAGCACATCATATCTCTGTGCAGTATAGGCAATACATATTCATAAAGCCTGGCATCTGAAATAAACTCTCCTCTCCCTTACTAGATCTTGACTGCATGTATGATCCTATAATTTATGTGGTGTGTCATTTACCAGCAGTAACGGGTTTAGGCTGTTGCCTCAGATATTATGAGGTGCCAGTCAATCCCATAAACAAGTGCATATCTTGGGTCAGATTTTCTGGGTAGTGACAATCTTGAGCAGATTGCCACTCTGGCTGATTTCCTTTAGGATAGAAAGGGATAAAGGGTTTAACAGCAGTCAGCTGCTCTCAACAGGGATGTGTATAAGGTGAGTGTGACGATCAGGTGCTGGGAGGGTAAGCTACCAGATGGTTAAGAGGTAGTTGCCAGGTAAGTAGGGTTCCAGCTTGGGAAGGGTCGGTGCAATGAGTATGATGCCAGATGAGTAAGGGGTATGGTGCCAGCTGGGTACAGTGGCAGGTGGGGAGGAGACAGGATATCAGGTGAATGGACTATCAGCTGTGAAAGCTGCCAGGATGCAAAGTGACAAGGTTAGTGAGCAGTGTTTAGGGTAGATTGGGGGTGAGTGGGAGAAATCAGGTTTGTCTGGGGGAGTAGGTGGGTGTTGGGTCTGGAGGGATATGATTGGGTCATGTATGCCAGCAATGGGCAGCATTGGTATGTCAGGTCTGGTGGCAACGGGGTCAGCTGAGGTCCAGTAGCAGGGAGGTAATTTTGGGTCCAGTAGTAGGGGTGTTAAGTTGAGTTTGGCAGAGTATGTTGAATCAGCTTGAGTAGGGTGGAGGCAGGGTGCATTTGTTGGGTTGGGTCCAAGGCTGGGGGTTACAGACATGGGGATGCTGGGTCAGGGTCTGGGAGGTAAGGGGTAAGGTGCATTTAACAGTCTAACTTCTATTTTACTTTATCTCTTTGAAACCTCTGAATTCTCTGATTTAAATGGAGAGTTTCAGAGGGCTGCAGGTGTTGAGGTGTTGTCCAATGGAATCTTCATTTTCCTAGGGAAACCCTTTGGATCTGTTAGAATGGAGATTTGCAGGATCCCCATATGCAATTCCCATCTGCACTGGAATAACAACTGTTGGCCATTGGAAAATCCTGGCCTTCATCATTAGAGCATGCCCTGCTTTATCAACTCATGAAAAGTAACACAGAAATGTAACAATAGAATCTCCTTGCTTAAAATCGTTACTTTATTTTGTGTGTCCTCACACGTGCTTCCACAATTTTACCAAAGGTAAACCAATTGAATATTTGGTAAGGTGAGGCCTGGTATGAATTGTTAAACTGATTCATTTTCGAACAGATGAACATTCACTCTAACAATGATATTCAAATTCACTCAATCCAATCAGTAAAGCTTGTCTTTGAAAAATAATACAGGACAATAAAAATGCTACAAATTCCCATCTTAGAGATTTCTCTGACTGATATTAAACCTTCCCAATGCACATTTCTTCCTAAAGACTTGGCTGGATGTGAATGTTTCCATCTCTGTTTTATCCAATTTTTAGACCCTGGAACTGAGGGACATGTCTACCAACTGAGTAGGAATAGGTTGCTCGCTATGTGATGGTTGTTAATTGATGACTGAGACAAATTGAATCATTCCTTGGTAACTTCAATACCTCACACATTAGCATTGCAACTATGGGCTGAATGTTTCTTTTTTGATCAAGTCCAATTTGTGTGGAGTTTTTTGGAGAGATTTCTGCCATGAGACCTTGTGAGTTTTCTCACTGTATCTTACCAAACATGGCCCATTAATTACTTACCTATGGTTTCTGTCACATCTTAACACAAGATCCCAGAACAACTTGCCACTCAACAGATATCCTCTGCAAGACTGGCATTCCTTGTGCCTATGCCATCTTTAAAAGGCTGTTGTGCACCCAAATAAGCAATGGAATTGTGAAGCTGCCCTCCTTTATTGAGAGACAGAATCTGAACATGTTAGAAAAGGGGAAGATGACACCACAGTCTTTGACAGGGACCTAGAGGCGTTGGTGGAGAAGGTGGTGCAGAGGACAGAAGTTCTTTTCCCAGATGACCAGCAGAGGAACCCACAGCACCAGACCCTGGCAGCCTGGTCCAAGATCGCCATCTGGTTCAGTGCCATCTCCACGGTACAAAGGAACAGTCACCAATGCCATAAGGTCAATGGCATTCTCCGCTGCCACTGGTTAAGTGACCCACTCTTCTCTCTGCTTCCTCACACTCACTCTATCTCTGCTACTGAACCCACCTCCCACAAAAGCTCATACTCTGCCACTGTCATGTTGCCTGCTCCTACCCCATTCCCACAGCCTCCTTCACCATTAACCATGCATGACTTCAGCAATGCATCCTCTCTCCCTCGCCACCTTTCGACCACTTCCACCAGTTGTGCCACCCATTCTGATCTCACTCATTGCCTCCCTTTCTATCATTGCAGGAGAAGACTGTCCATAACAGGGGAAAGGCCAAGCCTGTTTGGATGGAGGAGTCTGAAATCTCCTCACTTCATATGAGGAGAGAACCTGTCCCTCACAAGAGAACACCAGGACCACTCCAGCAGAAATGCTGATTCATAATGCCCTGCCAACTGAGTAAGTACCATACTTCATTTCACTGTAACTCTCACATTAACCCCACTGTTAGTGTTATCCAATACACACCACTTCGAACCATCGGCAGCAATCTCTCTTATGACTTACCACCAGCATCTTCGTTACCTTCACGGTGAAACTCCTGACTCCATCAGAAACCATCTCATGGACCTCTGAGGATGAGGCCTCAGAGCAAGCATAGGCAGGGTTGCTTTCTGTCTACCCACCTGGACCAGATTCTGGCACCTCAGTGGAAATGGCAGGCCTATAAATTGTGGATGTACAATGCAGCGAGCACCTCACTGTGATAGCTCCACAACTGGCTGAGAAAGAAACGCTCTAGGTCAGAGACCAGGTACCTGCTCAGGCCCAGGCAGAAGAGGATCCTGTGGTACTGGCAATCAGGGACTTCAACGACCTGCGCAGGAAGGAACAGGTGCAGCAGACAGGAATGTGGGAGACAATGGTACTCGTTGCCCAGATCCTGCGACTGTCTCCATGGACAGGTTGGTGGCTGTCATGGAGAGCCAGGTCCAACCTCTTCAGGGGCTATTAGAGAGATTCACACTCTCCAGTACTCCATCGTCTTAGCCATTGGACCTCAGGACCAAAGACATGGTGACAGGGCAACAGGGAAAATAGCTCATACACCAGGTTCCCAGTCTTCACAAGGAGATAGGGCATTGCCAAAAGGCAACCAGATGGAGGGGGAGCCACACACAACCTTCTCAGAGGTCTGTACTCATAACACTGCATGACCAAGCTATCCACGTCCACCCAGTCTGCCCTCCCTCGTAAATGATGGAGCTCCCAATGTCAAGATCATCCCCACCAGACTTCTCATCTGATTCTGTCTCAAATCTGGCTATAGCCCACTTTGCTTGGACCTTTATGAAATTCTACTCTATGTTTCGTCTCGAAACTACGTGAGTAAAGATAGCTTTAAAAATTCAATATGACAATATTACTAAAATATACCTCTTTTCCAAAGGTCCACACAAAAAAATTAAAAATCCTAAATGCGGTACATATTAATACTTAACATTTTTATAAGGATTTACTTTGCTATTAATAACAAATGAAGTGAAAGTTCGTTTGATTAAATTTTATTCATGTTCTAAATTTGATTAGCATGATTTCTGGTCTACAATGTAAATAATTTATTTATTTAATGTGGCACAAATAATTCAAAAACAAAAGTTTATCTGTAGAATACAGAAGCTTGATTTATTTAACAATGTCTGTCATTCATATTCATTTTTGCACAGGCTCACAGTTATATGGCAAGTATCAATCTCAATATATAAAAGCAAAAGATGTTGTAAACACTCAGGAGGTCAGGCAGAATCTGTGGAGAGAGAAAAACGAAATTAAAGGCAAAAGTATTACCAGCCAAGAGCAGGTCATTTTGGGTGTATAAGAGGAGTTTAATCCACTTAATACAACATTGGGCTCCTAATCAGCCTTCTTCTGGGTTTTATGAGAAGAAGTTGGAGGTAAATATGGACGTTATTTGCAGCTGTCAGTTAAGGCATCTACATATTTTAGTAGGTGTTGAGCTGCTGTTTGAACCTAACTTTAGCAGCCTGGGAACCTTATTCCCAACTTGTCAGCAACTTGTCAGGATTGATGAGATGAGTGCCCAGCGCGAAGTGTTTCTTTAATTAAATTTACGAGCTGTGAAGGGCATGCAGCAAAGTAGCACAGTGGGAGCTTGCTGGGCCTATAACCCAGAAGTTAACGGATCAAAGCCATATTAAGGCTCTTGTGGTGTGGTGGTAGTATTCCTAACTCTAGGCCAGACAGACCTAAGTTCAAGACCCATGTGGTCCAGAGGTTTGTCACATAACATTTGAACAGGATGATTAAAAATATCTACAAGCTTTATCAATTACAGTGAAGGGCTCTAGCCATGAAAAGGTGTGTGGCATGCTGTTCCATGCATTTCTGGAATCAGACTTTGACAATGTTTAGGAAGGGACTTCCAGCACCATGCAATCCACTCACTGGCAGCTGCATTTTCCTACTGCTAGCCTTCACTAGAGCCTTGGGTTCAGCTTTCAGTTCTGCCAAGGGGCAAGAGGCAAAGAAATATCAGGAACAGGAAGAACAACACCAGCAGTAGCAGCTGCCTTCTCCTTAGCCAGATGGACAGAGGGGTTGATGTAGAGCTCTAACAGAAAGGAGGTGAGATTCCCAAATAGCGTCTGTAGACAGATACTCAACTCTCCTGTCTGAATACCTGTGCTTCGTGATGCTCATACTCTCACAGTGGCTAACATCCACCGTCAAGGTATCTTTACAAGCAGAATAAGTTGGACATCTATTGCCAGTTGCAATTGACGTTCTAGTCACTGGTTAGTCATCCTCGTTTGTCTGCCTCTTGTCAAGCTGCAAGAAGAGGAAGCAGAGAGTTGTGCCTGTTTGTGTCGAGGAGGGAAGGATAAGTGTAATAGGACCACAGAAAGATACTGAGTATGAGCGTTGCTGTGGGGATTTCAGATACCTACAGACAGTCAAGTGATTGGAGCTGCAAGGTGTGTTGACCTGAGACCTACTATGTACAAGAATACTGAGGAAATTAGAGTGTGCGGTTTGGTACCTCAAAGTTATTTGTCACTCACCTGTCATGCCCTTGTGAGGTGTTAAATTTGCTTGGCACTATGTTTCCAGGTGGAAGGAACCACATTCAATTTTTCTGTGCATTAGTTCATAAATTCCAAGATAAGTTCAACATTCAATTTTTCTGTGCATTAGTTCATAAATTCCAAGATAAGTTCAACATTTTTTAATCTAATTATTAGAATGAGAAACTGATCAAATCAACATAACAAAAGCTGGAAATGTTCAATACATGACACAGAGTATGTTCCTGGAATTATGTGTCACACTTGAACCAGGCCATATACTGTCAGATTTGAGTCAATACAACTACAGCTAATTTTAATACTTTTCAGAATGTATTAGCGAACACGAAGCCACATGTCAATCTGATTACATCAAGGTAGTTGCACAGTAGTGTGCTGAAGCATTGCCCTCACAATATTGTTAAGTGTGTAATAAACTTTAATTCCATCACATTACTTTCATGCATTATTCTGAAGCCACAAAGTAGAATAGATGGAAGTGGACTACCTCAGTGGTGGAAATTATTTCGCTGCTGCTTCTGACAGAAGTCAAGACACCTGTTGTCTGAACATATTCATGTTAATAGGAGTTTGAGGTTAAAAGTGCATCGTGAGCAACTAAACATTCTAGGAAATGACATTGTAGCCCAGAAGAGTGGGCATCCAATATAATGAAGGATTCATCCTGAATGTGAACTGGAATTGATGGACTGGCAAGAATGAGAAAGAACAGTAAAGACGAGAAAACTAAAGACATGCTACTTCACCAATTAGAAAAATGGACTGTACGCATCCACCGTTACCTGCACACAGGCAAAGTTTGTTGGCAAAGGACAGGTAACACAAGGACATTTTAAGCAGCAGGTCAACCGATTGTTTTTCATTCTTCTTTCAAGGGCTATGGGCTTCATTGACAAGGCCAGCATTAGTTCCCCTTTTCTAATTGTCCTTGAAGTGTGTGGCTTGTATTTAAGGTCAGCACATTACTGTGGGTCTGGAGTTACAAGTAGGCTACACCAGATATGGTCGGCGGATTTCCTTCCCTGAAGGGCAATGTGAGTTAGATAAGCTTTCAAACAATGATTTGATGAAAGTTTCATGGTCACCATGACTGAGACAAGCTTTATAATTCCAGATTTATAGATTGAATTTAAGACCCACCAGCTGCCGTGAGGAAATTTGAATCCATGTCCCCAGAGCATTAAGTTGTGCTGCCAGATTGCTGGTGACATTACCAATAAGCCACCTTCTCCTCCTTTAGGCTGGTAACTACTATAGGGACTGTTTTCCCAAGTTCCAAGCAGGCAGATAACTAGAGGCAGAACGAAGCAATGTACCAAAGGACCCTTACTGCTACTATGCAGCACAGGTCTAGCCTTGAATCTTCTCGACATTTGTGCTTTCAGAAATGTAATTATCCTACAATGTTACTTCATTTACCTTTTCACTTCTCTGGAATTTTCTGCGTCTATCATAAGTTCCTTACATCACCTCAAATGCATATTTGAGTCTGTGAGTAACTGTACAAGTAGGCTGACATAATGGAGATCAGTTAATACACTACCTTCCCATCGTAATTAGCATCAACTTTTAACTTTTTCAATCTGAATCATACAAGTAGATTAAAGTTAGCTCCAATGCCTGCACAAACCATTATTAGCATACTAATGCAGTTTGACATTATCAAGGATACACTTAACCAGGAGGCAATGGCCAAGTGGTATTGTTTAATCCAAAGACCCAGATAATGTTCTGGGGATACAGGTTCAAATCCCATCACAACAGGTGGTGGAATTTAAATTCAACAAAGGAATTAAGAGTCTAATAATAACCATGAATCCATAGTTATAAAAAATTCCCATCTGGTTCACTGCCACCCTTGAATCTAGTCTATGTTTGTGTTTGCAGAAATGCAATTCTCTTATTATAATATTTCATTTACCTCTTAACTCCTCTGGAATTTACTGCATCTATCACAAGTTCCTTACATAACCCCCCCTTTAGGCAAAGAAACTGCCATTCTTACCTGGTCTGATCTACATGTGACTCCAGATCCACAGCAATTGCTCTCTGGGCAATTAAGGATGAGCAAATAAATTCTGTCTCACCCCATGAATGAATTAAAAAAACTGACATTAACTGAGTGAACTATTTTATTTTAAATAACAAAAATAAATTTCATACTCACTGGACTAGTAAGAATTATTTTCTTTTTCCATTGTTAAATGATTGGAACTATTGGCTCAGGCTAAATGATATCCTGCGACAGGTTTCTGCTTATTCTGGTCTTTTACCTTATTTGAAGATCTTTAATTTAATTCCTGACAATATTACAGCATTGTAGAAATTTGAGAGCTTTTTTCTAATGATTTAAGCATAATTTTTGGATGCAAAATTTAAAACATGGACTGCTAATCTTAAATGAATTTCAAAGCATCCAGTCTTTCTAGCAGTCCCAACTGGGGAGGTGATGCCCTAGTGATATTAACATTGACTATTAATCTAGAAACTCAGCTAATATTTGAAGGACCTGGGTTTGAGCCTTGCCGTAGCAGATGGTGGAATGTGAATTCAATTTTTAAAAATCTGCAATTAAGAATCAACTGATGACCATGAAACCATTATCAATTGTTGGAAAATAAAGCCCTGGTTCACTAATACCATTTAGGGAAGGAAATCTGCTATCCTCATCTGGTTTGGCCTACATCTGACTCCAGAACCACATGCAATGTGGTTAACTCTCAATGGCCTAGTAAGCCATTCAGTTTTATCAATTACTACAAAGTCTTGATCTAGCCACCAGAAAAGACAACGGCAGAAACAGTCCTGTCGACCCTGCAGAGTCCTCCTCTCTAACATCTGGGGCCCAGTGGTAAAATTGAGTGAGCTGTCTCACAAACTAGCCAAGCAACAGCCTGATGTAGTCATACTCATGAAATCATACCTGACAGATAACGTCTCAGATACCACCATCACCATCCCTGGTAATGCCCTGTCCCACCGGCAGGACAGACCCAGCAGAGGTGGCGGCACAATGGTATATGGTCAGTCCCCCGTGAAGCCTCATTGTTTCAGGTTAAACATGGACAAGGAAACCTCTCACTGATTACCATGGACTGTCTCCTCCAGGTTGAACAACCCTTGGAGGAAGCACTGAGGAAGTCAAGGGCACAAAATGTACTCTGGGTGGGGGATTTCAATGTCCACCATGAAGAGCAGCTCGGCAGCAGTACTACTGACCAAGCTGGTCAGTGCTAAAATACATAGCCGCTAGACTGAGTCTTCAGCAGATTGTGAGGGAACCAGCAAGAGGGAAAAACATACTTGACCTCATCCTTATCAATCTGTTAGCTGCAGATGCATTTGTCCATGACAGTACCAGTAACAGTGACCACCACACAGTCCTTGTGGGGATGAAGTTCCACTTTCTAATTCAGAATGACCTCTATCGTGTTGTGTGGCACTATTAGGGTGCTGAATGGGACAGATTTTGAATAGATCTAGCAACTCAAGACTGGGTATCCGTGAGGCGCCATAGGCCATCAACAGCAGCAGAATTTTACTCCAGCACAATCTGTAACCTCATGGTCTGGCATTTCCTCCACTCAGCCATTACCATCAAACCAAGAAGTTCGACCCTGGTTCAATGGAGAGTGCATCAGAGCATGCCAGGAGCAGCACCAGGCATACCTGAAGATGAGGTGTCAACCTGGTAAAGTCACAAACAGGGCTATTGCACGCCAAACAGCATAAACAGCAAGTGATAGACAAAGCTAAGTGATCCCACAACCAACAGATTGAATCTGAGTTCTGCAGTCCTGCCACATCCAGTCGTGAATGGTGGTAGACAAGTAAATAACTCACTGCAGGAGAAGCCTCTACAAATATCCCCATCCTCAATGATGGAAGAGCCCAGCACATCAGTGCAAAAGAAAGGGTTGAAGCATTCGCAGAAATCTTCAGCCAGATGTGCCGAGAGGATGATCCATCTCAGCCTCCTCCGGTGGTCCCCAGTATCACAGATACCAGTCTTCAGCCAATTCCATTCATTCCACGAGATATTAAGAATCAGTTGGAGGTACAGGATACTGCAAAGGCTACGGGCCCTGACAACATTCCGGCAATAGTACTGAAGACTTGGGCTCGAGAACTTGCACCCCCACACCCCACCACCTGCCAAGCCGATCCAGTACAGTTACGACACTGACATCTACCTGGCAATGTGGAAAATTGCCCAAGTATGTCCTGTACATAAAAAGTAGGACAAATCCAATCTGGCCAATTACCGCCCCATCAGTCTCCTCTCAATCATCAGTAAAATGATGGAAGGTGTCATCGACAGTGCTATCAAGCAGCACGTACTCAGCAATAACCTGCTCAGTGACGCCCAGTTTGGGTTCCACCAGGGCCACTCAGCTCCTGACCTCATTACAGCCTTGGTTCAAACATGGGCAAAAGAGCTCAATTCCAGAAGTGAGGTGAGAGCAACAGCCTTTGACATCAAGGCTGCATTTGACCGAGTGTGGCATCAGGGAGAGCGAGCAAAATTTGAATCAATAGGTATAAGATGGCAAATTCTCTGGTGGTTAGAATCATATTTGGCAAATAAAAAGATGTCTGTGGTTGTTGGGGGTCACTCATCTCAGCTCCAAGCCATCTCTACAAGAGTTCTTCAGGGTAGTGTCATAGGCCTAACCATCTTCAGCTGCTTCATCAATAACCTTCCCCCTGTCATAAGGTCAGAAGTGGGGATGTTCACTGACAATGTTCAGCACCATTCACGACTCCTCAGATACTGAAGCAGTCCATGTTCACATGCAACAAGATCTGGACAATATCCAGGCTTGGGCTGACAAGTGGCAAGTAACATTCCCCCTTCACAAATGCCAAGCTATGACCATAACCAATAAAAGACAATCTAACCACTGCCCCTTGACAATCAGTGGTGGTATAATCACTGAAATCCCCCCACAGTCAACATTCTGGGGGTTACCATTGACCAGAAACTCAAGTGGACTCAACACATAAAGACGTGGCTACTAAAGCAGGTAAGAGGCTAGGAATACTGCAGTGAGTAACACACCTCCTGACCCCCCCTCCCACCACCAGAGCCTATCCACCATCCACAAGGCACAATCAGGAGGTTTATGGAATACTCCCCACTTGCCTGGATGGGTACAGATCCAACAACACTCAAGACACTTAACACCATCCAGAACAAAGCAGCCCACTTGATTGGCACTGCATCCATAGCATCAACTCCCTCCAGAAATGGTGCTCAGTAGCAGCAGTGTGCACTATCTGCAAGATGCACTGCAGAAATTCACCAAAGATCCTCAAACAGCACCTTCCAAACCCATGACCATTTCCATCTAGAAGGACAAGGAATGCCACCAATTTCAAGTTCCCCTCCAAACCTCTCACCATCCTGTCTTGGAAATATATCACTGTACTTTCATTGTTACTGGGTCAAAATCCTTGAATTACCTCCCTAATGCCATTGTGGGTCAACCCACAGCAGGTGGACTGCAGCGGTTCAAGAAGGCAGCCCACCACCACCTTCTCAAAGGCAATTAGGGATGGGCAATAAATGCTGGCCAGCCAGTGACGCCCACATCCACCAAAATGAAAACAAAAAATATTAGAGACCCAAGTTGTTCAAAAAATATTCTCCTGACAATCGTTACATTTGATCTCCCTGCAGCATTGGCATAGAACCTCAGGAAAACAGTGCCAGCAGACAGGAGGGGAAGAGTGTTTGATTAAATTGATGATACTGCAGAGGTTGTGTTTGACTGGGTAACCCGATTGAAAGGGAAACGCCTGGAGCTTGAGCATTCCTCTCTCAATACGGGAAGTACACAGAATTATTAAGGAGTATACACATTATAGTAAAACATAACATTAAGGATTTACTTCAACTAATGCAGAATTTGAAGTGTTAAGATTATAACTCATTTAATGTAGAATTTGAATCTGTGCCTCAAGCAAAAATGTAAACAACTTCCTACAGGGTACAGGAATATATACAAAGCCTTGAAATTACTTATTGTGTGCCAAGAGCTTTGAGTAAAATTACAAAAGACACAAAGACCCAGGCAGCGACTTGATCGTTGTCCTGAAAGAATCTGAAAGACAATGGTGAAGTGTTTACCTAAAACAAGGGAGGTTCTATAAATTTGGCCTTTACTTAAGCGTTGAGACAGACCTGGCCACTGCTGTACAAGTAGAGAGTAGATAAAGATCTCTTGTAGCTGAGATAGACAAAAATTGCAATTTATAGATTGACTGTCAGAATGTTCATCCCAAGACCAGAAAGGACAAAGCTTTGAAAGTACTAAACTAAAACCATCCTCACCAAACCGAGACATTGATCGCCTAATCTCTGGCCCTAAATGGACTAGGGAGGCAATGTCATCCACCGATTGGATATAATCAAGGAGATCGGGAAGCCATACACACATTAAAGTTCAGTACTTCCTATTGTTCTGCAATATCAGCTAGTCAAGGGTTAGGAAAATGGTACACATTTAAACAAGGAGACGAGTCTCAATAGGTGAGGTGTCAAATGGTGGAAGTAAGAAAGCAACATGGAGGCAGACAGCTACAAGATTGGCACATCAGGGCAACTCCCTCTCTCTCTCTCTCTCTCTCCAACCAGGACTGAAGGAAGTTGTACATCCCAAGGAATGGGTATGGCTCCAAGGATGCTGACCAGAGGAGACATGATGGGGTGAGCATTTTATTCACAACCTGCAGAACACTCAACCAAATGCCATACCAAGAACTGACCCACGTCTCCCACGGTAATTTTTGAGAGTTTAACAACTGTTTTGTAATTAGTCATAAGTACAGTTAGCATTGATTGTGTAATATTTGGATTCACTACATGAATTAAACAATATCTTCTTATTCAAAAATCTGAAACTGGTGTAGATTGCATTATTCACCATTCTTCAATGTTTTCTTAAAGGTGAGTTCAGACCTTTGACTGAGTTCAGTTGTGACCAGGAAGCTGAATGATCAGAAACATCCTACAATGCTATTTTTGTATAAATTTGTTCAGATATTCTACAGTTCTAAATGGATTTGTCATTGGACTCATTTCTAGCTAGACTATTTTACATTTCTTCCTTGACAAATTTGTATAACGAACATTTGTTACTGCATTTAATTCCGGATGAATTGACTATTTAAATTGCTTTACATTTTATAACATTTTTGACATTACTCTAATATAATCCTTTTATTCTTCTTATATTCTTAAGCAATCATTATCAAAGTTGCAGAATCACTGTATACCTCAGGATCCAAAACTTTATTCAAATTCTAAAATTATGTACTGATAGTGGTTACTCAGCCGTAATATAACTAATGGAATATTTTAATGAGATCTAATTTTGTTTATTCTAAATACCCCTGGAAGTGAGGACATTTTATTTTGGGACCAAGTCTATAGTTAGTAACACAGGCTGAGCTCCTATAATTTAGTCAAAATCACTTTGAGTTCATGATTGAGACAGGCAATAAACTGAGCTTGACAGGTAGATAAAGACGACAGAATCATTATAACTGAAGACGTAACAAACTCATTCAGCTTTCAATTATATATGTTCATGTTTGAGCCACCAGTAATTTTACACTCCTGTAATTGTTGGATGTGAAGAGCAAAATTGTAAATTCCAGATAGTTTAAAGCGTAAAAATGTCATTCACTCCAATAAGGCAATAAAGATAATGTCATAATGCAACTCAGGGTTGAGTGAGGAGTATTTGTTTAAACATCTTATGTGATGGTAGAAATCCAAATCAAATTGAGATGAAGTGAGAGCCATTGCTGTTGATATCTAGGCAGCATTTAACAAAGTTTGGCACAGTGGGAATTTGGGGAAACTCTCCAAAGGTTGGAATTATACATAGCTTAAAGGAAAATGGAGGTCAATCATCTCAGCCCTAGTACACAGAATTCTTACAGCCCTGAAAGAGGTCACTTGGTCCATCAAGTCCACACTGACCTTCTGAAGAGCATCCAACCCAGACCCAGCCTCCTACCCTATCCCTGTAACTCCACATTTACCATAGCTAGCCCTCCTAACCTGCACAACCCTGGACACTGCAGGACAATTTAGCACGGCCAAATCATGTACCCTGCAAATCTTTGGACTGTGGGAGGAAACAGGTGCACCCGGGGAAAACCCAGACATGGAGAGAGCATGCAACCTCCACACAGACAGTCACCCGAGGCTGGAATCGAACCCTGGGTCCGAGGCAGCAGTACTAACTACTCAGGCACCATGTCGTCCTGACATTACTGAGGAATTCTTCATGCTAATGAACTGAACCCGACTACATTTTGTTGCTTCTTCAATGGCCTTTCCTCCATCTTAAGTTCAGAACTGGGGATGTTTGTTGATGATTACACAATCTTCAGTACCATTCATGACTCCTCAGATATTAAAGCTGCCATATGCAGAACAACATTCAGGCTCAGGCTGATAAGTAGCTAGTAATATTCATGCAACGCAAGTGCTAGTCAATGACCATCTCCACAAGAGAAAATCTAACCATCCCCCCTTGACCATGCACATTAGTCCTATCCCTGTATCCTCCACTATCAAAATCCAGGAGAATACCTTATACCAGAAATCAAACTGGATTAGCCATACAAATACTGTGGCTACAAGAGCAGGTCGGAGGATTGGAAATCTGTAGTGTGTAACTCATCTAACTCCCCAAGGCCACTAACCATAAGGCACACTTCAGAAATGGAATACTCTCCAATTGCCTAAACACAGAAATCTTAGACAACATTCAAATAGTTTGGAAACATCCAGGATAAAGCAGCCCACTTGATTGGTGCTCCATCTTTCACTCCCTCCATCACTGAAGCACAGTGGAATTATTTTGTACCATCTATAAGGTGCACTGCAGCAACTTGTCAAGTCTCGTTCGAAAGCACCTTCTAAAACTGTGACCATTAGCACCTCAGAGGACATGGGCAGAAGATACATAGGAACATCACATCAGCAAGTTCTTCTTTAAGCCACAGATGACACTGATGCAGGACTATATCCTTGTTCCTTCAACATTGCTGGACTGGATCCTGGATCCTTTCTAACAGTACTGTGGGTCCACCTACATGACATGGGCAACAGCGGGCCAAAAAGACAACTTACCAACACTTTCCCAAAGGCCGTTAGGGATGGGCAACAAATACTGACCTAGTCAGTGACACCCATATCTTCTGAAAGAAATAATTTTTAAAAATTTTGCATTTAAATGTAGCACTGACTGATTACAAAATTTCTTGAATGAAAGTGCTGCTAAGAATCAAAAAACGCATCTTAACAAAAATGGGAAGTCAGCAAAAGTCTCCAACAAAAAGGCACAAAATATTTTTGCCTTTTTAAAAATCATTCCTCATCGTGACTTAAAACCTCCATAACAACCTTGGTATTATTTACAAACTTGAATATTCTGAGTTCTGTTTCCAAATCATTAGCATTGGTATCATTGATGCTACTTACATAGAATTAGGCAGAATTTACAGCACAGCAACAGGCAATTTGGCCCACTCAGTCTGTCCTCCAGTTTATACAATCCAATATATTTCAACCTTTTCATATAACTTTCTGTTTCCTTTGCTCACGCGTTTCCTCTGGAAAGTATCTCAGCTATTTGCCTCAACCCATTCCTGATGTGACAGAATCCGTGGTCAGAATGTATACCTTATGGGATAGATCCTTGTTGAAGAAAGAACTGATGAAGGAGCCTGATCATCCCAGGTGCTAAGGAAGTTAAGATTGGAAACTAAAACTTGTGATTGAACTTATGTGATGAGTCCAGTAGTATATTTAGGCTGAAGAAGACACATGCTAGATCCAGAAGCTGAGAATATTCAAAGATATGGTTATTGTCGCCAAATACACTGCTTAAAGATAGTCTGGATGGTGTAGATCCATTATTCTTAACTAAAACAGCATTGAGGAAGTTCTGCAGGCATGTGCTATTTTTGGTGTAAAGCATGTCCATGGAACTCATTTTGGCTATGTGATATAGTCGGCTGAGAGATCAAGTTAAATCCTAGAAGAATTGTTAAAATTCTTTGTGAGGGAGATAATGTTTTCAAGGACTTTGTGATTAAGATTGCTGAGTGGACTCCTGGACCAATTCGTAAGATCTGATGATTGTATCTGCATGCTATTGATGTGTAATTTACATCTTATAATTGACTGCAATTTCCTGTTAATTCATATCTAAGTTGCATTGATTTGAGGTTTTAAATTAAGGGAAGTTATTTTAAAATAGATTTAGTCAATGCTTTGTTTTATCTTAGGTGACGAAATCTTGTGGTTTCCTTCTTTATGTATGTAACTGGGATTTTGGAATTCATCTTTTTCTGAAATTATGATACTGGCCTTGACCAAGACTTTTACATTCTAACCACGCTGACAAAATAAATTTCTGTTTCTTTACATTTAGAATTATTAGTAATGATTATATCATAATTTAGGATTCTCTGACAATTGAATCAGATGTTCTTCAAGAACATGAGCATTTGGAGTTGGGTAAATTCCATTCCCATAAACCCACTTCTGTTAGGGAGGTCAGGTAGGAGCTGGGCCAAGTTGAGTCCATTGCCTCTGGAGGCAAGCCTGAGGTAGCAAGGAAGGTGGGGTTAGCAAGTTAGAAGGCCAACTTCCAATTATTCAGACATTGGGTGTAATAGCGACTGTCAGTCCCTCGAACTCTCGCTTCATTATGAATGCTTGTCTGGGATTCAAGGTTGACAAAGCCACTTAGTTCAGCAGAAAATGTTTACACAGCTTGAAGGGGCATTGGCAGCATTGTTTAGATGTTATCTATACCAAGCTAATTTATCTCCATGTTTGTCAAATGTGTGTGCTTGTTTACACAAATTTAAGAGGTGTAAAATGGATAAATGCTTGTTGAAATTAATACAATGAATATTACTGATTGACAGTTTATGCAAAGGTAAAAAGGGCAATGCACTTCAAACTGAATGATTTTTCTTTTAGTTTCCAACAGGCAACTAGAAATCAACATGATCAAATACTCCATCCCAAAGCAGCGAAACAAGTCTACTAGTGGAATGGACCCAACTCCATTCAAATTTTTGGGGGGTAGTGGATGGTGGTGGGGTTGGAGTGGTTCCAACGGAACTGGCAATGGTAGAAGCACTGTGCAGCTGGCTGTATCTTTCATCATACACAGAGAAAATTGCCAGAAACAGGAATTTGAGGGGCAGGAGGCGGCAAGAATCCAGGAATCCTATCTCCCATTTCTGAAGGTTTTCCATTTCAGCAAAATCCAGAACAATCGCCCCAACATTTACCCTGTCAATCCAATCATTTGCTTGATGTATTCTGTCAGGTTTCTTCTGAGGCTTCCTTTTTACAAAGAAAAATGCTCCAATACGTTCAACTATCCTGATTGCAGTATTTTATCCATTCTGGTATGAACCTTGTAAATATTTTTATGCTTCCTCCCATGTTTCTATGTTCTTCTTATGATAAGAGATCAGGGGCAAGATTTTTGTGACTCAAATCAGACTGCAACGGAGGCCAGAAAATATTGTGACAACATTGTGTGACCTTGTCTCCATTCCTGACATAGGAAACCTTCATGAAAGTGAGGATAGCATGGGCCTGTGAACTCTTCTGTGCTTCTATCAATGTTTTGTCAAAGATCATGTTCTGGAAATTTTTGGAATTTGGTGGAAGATTTCTGCCTGACCAGCCAAAGATAGGTATGGACCAAGTTGGGGGTGAGACATGGAGACCAGAAGCATTTCTAAAATGCTGACCATAGTTTAAAGGGATTACCACTTTTGAGGAAAAAGTTGCAGCAGCTTGTTACTGATTAAATGCAGCTTCAACATGAAATACCTTGCCAGCTCAGGGGATCATCACCCTCCCTGCAGGACAGGGCAATGGGCCAAGTGGAAAGGCTGCTTGGAGCACCAGAAGATTCTGGCAGGAAATAGACGTTGCGCCTTTAGAAATCGAGGCCATTGATGACAAGTAGCAGCCTCCACAGGAAGGGTTGAATGCTGGGCAACAAGAGACTGGAGAGGGACAAGGTGCACAAGAGAGAAGCAGATGATATTCCAAGAATAGGCAGAAGCAAAGATACGTGGACATGAGAAAATACAGGGCTGGGGGAGAAGCACAGGGAAGTGGGACTAATAGAATGGGTCCACAAAGAGCCAGCACTGACATGATAGTTTGAATGTCTACACTTCATGTTTTAGTCACGATTTTATGGATGAGTTTAAGCTGCATTGTATGGAGATTTCCCCTATGTGGAACAAAACCAACTGTTCATCTATAAAGAATGGCTATTTAAATTGTTTCACAATTAAAAGGCACAGTAAAATGTCTGACCCAATGTTGCGGTTTAATAAAAGTTATACAAAGCAACTGACCCACCTAACACCAAACCACTGGGTGCTTGATGTAACCAAGGAGGAAATCACTACTTCCTGATCTATTTTGGTTGTCTTCTAACCTCTTCAACCACGATGGTGTCTGTTTTACATGCCTGACCCTATACCTGGCTTCTAGCTGTTAAAATAATGTTGAATTATTTCTCCTCTGTGTTTACCGTGGACAAAGACATGAAGACTTGGGAACTTGGGGAAGTTAGTGGCAATATCTTGGGGACAGTCCATTTCACAGTAGAGGAGGCGTTGGAAGTATTAGAATGTATGAAGGTGGATTAATCTCCTGGTCCTGACCAGATATTTCCAAGAACCCTGAAAGAGACTACAGTAGAAACTGCAGGGCCCTGGCTGATATATTTGCATCATCATTAGCCCCGGGTGAGGTCCTGGAAGACTGGAGGGTAGCAAATGTTGTGTCCTTATTCAAGAAGGGCTGCAAAGAAAATCCTGGGAATTATAGGCCAGTAAGTCTAACATCTGCAGTAGGTGAGTTACTTGAGAGGATTCTGAGGGATAAGATGTACATGCATTTGGAAAGACAGGGTTTGATTAACAGTAGTCAGCATGGCTTCGTGCGTGGGAGATCATGCCTCACAAATTTGTTAGAGTTCATTAATGAAGTGACCAGGAAGGTTGATGAGGGCAGGGGTAGATGTAGCCTACATGGATTTCAATATGGCTTTTGATAACGTTCCACATAGTAGGCTGCTCTGGAAGGTTAGATCGCATGGAATCCAGGGAGAGCTGGCAAATTAGATACACAATTGACTTGATAGTAGGAAGCAGAGGGTAATACTGGAAGGATGCTTGTTGGACTGGAGGCATGTGACTAGTGGTGTGCCTCAGCGGTCAGTGCTGGGCCCATTGCTGTTTGTTATCTATGTCAATGATTTGGATGAGAATGTACAAGACATGATTAGTAAGTTTGCGGATGACACTAAAATAGGCGGAATCGTGGACAGTGAGGAAGGTTATCAGTAATTGCAGCAGGATATTGATCAGCTGGGGAAGTGGGTCGAGAAATGGCAAATACAATTTAAGATAGATAAGTGTGTGGTGTTCAATTTTGGAAAGTCAGATCAAGGTAGGAGTTTCATGGTGAACGGTAGGGTCTTAAGGAGTGTAGCAGAACAAAGGGACCTTGGAGTTCAGGTACACAGTTCACTGAAAGTGGAGTCACAGGTAGACAGAGCAGTGAAGAAGGCCTTTGGCACACTGGCTTTCATCAGTCAGGGCACTGAGTATAGAAGTTGGGAAGTTATGTTGCAGTTGGATAGGACGTTGGTGAGGTTGCACTTGGAGTATTACATTTAGTTTTGGTCACCTTGCTATAGGAAGGATGCTATTAAATTGGAAAGAGTGCAGAGGAGATTTACAAGAATGTTGCCAGGACTCAAGGGACTGAGTTATAGGGAGAGGCTGGATAAGCTAGGACATTTTTCTTTTGAGTGTAGGAGATCGAAGGGGGATCTTACAGAAGTGTATAATATCATGAGAGGCATGGATAGGGTGAATACATCAGTCTTTTCCCCAGGGTTGGAGAATCGAGGGGCGTCAGTTTAAGGTACGAGGGGAAAGAATACATGGGAACCTGAGGGGCAACCTTTTTACACAGAGGGTGCTACGCATATGGAATGAACTGCCAGCGGAAGTGGTTGAAGCAGGTACATTAACAACATTTGAAAGGCATTTGGACCATTACATGGATAGGAAATGTTTAGAAGGATATGGGCCAAGTGCAGAGAAATGTGGTTAGCGCGGATGGACATTTTGGTTGGCATGGACTAGTTTGGGCTGAAGGGCCTGTCTCTGTGCTGTGTGAGTCTATGACTCCATGGCTCTATAAAAGACCTCTACTCCTCACCACTGATCTCTCTCTACGTGATCAACACAAAATGTCACAATGTTGGCATAGAAATTACTTACATATGATCAGATCCAAACTGTTTCCTACGTTTACTTTAGTAAATGTTAGCTTTTTTAATTCAAGAAAATATAAAACTGAACAACAATATTGCATTGATAGAAAAATTAAGTAATAGCCATGCACTTATGTACATCTGCTTTATATCTTGAGCTTTTTAAAAATCTGATACTTTTAGCTGCCTGCACTTGACTTTGCTTTTAATACAAATTTTGGAGTAGTTATGTTAATACAATGAGGACATCCTTGCTATCAGTGCCACTCTCACATCAAATTTTGTAAAAATTAGTTTGGCATTAGTCAGGCCATGCTCACCTGCAAGGAAAGTATTATAATTGAGTGCAAAGGAAATGAATGAGGAACCCAAGTTCATTACTCAAGGCAGATTTTGGATTCAACAGCAAATTCACCATCGACTTGGAAGAGTCTTAGAATCTCTATGGTATAGATTTCCACCTTCCTGTGTCCGTTTAAATCTGCAGTAAAGTCCAGGGGAACTCCAGATGTCCAGCAAAACTGATAACATAAAGTAGGCAATCAGATTGAAGAATTTTCACACACCAATCAGGAAATTAAAAATACTGATTATCTTTCATTTTTAATAAAAATTTTCAAGAAAACCAAATGACGATTTGGACATTCACATGGGATTAACACAAGAAGTTGAAATTTTATTTTTAAAATATATAAATTTCTTTTCAACAAATATGCAGCATTTTTAACACGATGGAGAAATTTAACATTTCACAGATATAAAGTTTGTTTTCTTAGGGCCAATTAAGCTGTTCAAAGAGAAAAGAAATCCCTCAGCATGTCTCAAAACACTTTGCAGCCAATTAAGTACTTCAAAGTTTAGTAATTTTGTAATGTAGCAAATTTTCATACAGCAAGCTCCTGTAAACAGCAATGTAATAATAACCAATCATTTTTGTGTCAATGATCGAAGGATAAGCAATGACCAGGGATAACTCCCCTGCTCTTTTTCAAAATAGGGATCCCTTCCATCCATCTGAGAGAACAGACAGGTCAAGGTTTAACATCTGACCTGAAATGCAGGGTTAGCTACAGTGGAATATATTTTCAGTACCGAATTGGACCATGTCCATGTTAAACTCCTGGAATATGTCTTGAACCAGGCACCTTATGATTCAAAGAATAGGGTGCTTCTAACTGAGTGACATTTTAGCAGCATTTATTTATTGAGCAGTAAATATGATTTTAATTCCCTGTTAAAAAATACATGCTTACATCGCATTCAACAAAGTGTAGCTTTCTCCAAGGGTTTTTTTTACAGCAAAATTAAATCAACAGCATAAATGATCAAGCTTACATTAAAATTAGTTTCATTGTATGGGATGACAATGAAGAAGAGTAGAACTACTGACAGCACCTTCTGGATTTTGATATTTAACTCTGTTTGTACAGACACCAGCAGATGCCGTCATTTTTTGTGATAAAATGATGGTGAACCCTGACAGTTTTGCCATCATTACTACTAAAAATCCAGTTGTTAATATCCCCTTGCGGCAGTTTAAAGCAACCAGCTGATTGTATCTGAAAGTGTTAACCATGTTTTGGAGTTATACATTAGATTTCATACCTCAGCCTCCTGTTGTGAAATTATACTGGTGAGAGCACCCGAGTTTCCATCTCCTAAAGTGAATAGACGAAGGTGGAGAGGATCTGAGAGAAAAAAAAATGCATGATATACATTCTCAGGGGTCAAAAGTGAAAATCCATGCTCAATTTAACATTCTTACAATTGTAAACAAAATCTCAACAGTAATTCTATTTACTTCTTATACAGATAGGTTGACCCATTTCAGTACCAAGTTGCCTTTCTCCAGGAATTTCCATAGAGTTTGTTTTGTTGTCAACTGCTTTGTAATTTAAAAAGCACTTTGTCATCTTTGTACCTGAAAGAAAGCTGATTTGTATATTCTCATTACAGAGCTAAATTCCCTCTAAGTCTTTCAAATAATGCGTAAATCTCAACCACAGAACAGAGTATTTGTTTATCTTTATTGTGTCAGCAATTTAAAAAAGAAATCAGCAATATTGTTCAGAATATAGCATTAAAATGTTATCTCTCAGTGCAATGCAACTTGAGCCTCTCTACAAGTATTTTGCAAAAAAAAATGATCTGTTGCTCAATGAGACAGATTTTCTGAAGAAGGGTCTAGGCCCGAAACTTCAGCTTTCCTGCTCCTCTGCTGCTGCTTGGCCTGCTGTGTTCATCCAGCTCTGCACCTTGTTATCTTAGCAAGATGTGAGATAGGTTCAATGAGCCTGACTCTTTCATCATTTACTTGGCTGAGCAAAGGAGAAGTTTGGAGCATTCTCTCGGGAGAGCTCAGCAATTCAGTTTTAAAATTGAAAGGAATTAAATGTGGCCTTTCTATCAAATGGTTGATAAATCCATTAACTTTCGCAGCCACCGCGAACCAAGCTAATGTTGTACCTGGGGAAAACATATGTGAACTTCCCACAGAAATCATCAAATAGCAACACCAGCAGGCATCAGTGCAGTTGTTCTTTCTATTGCTTGAGTTTGGGGACAACAGAAGTACATAATTTCCAGGTACCAATTGTCAGCATAGCATCATACACCACATAATTTCAGACCAATGTGCCATTCTCCAACTGTAAACACCTCAGATCAGAACCAAACTTGAAGATTTTTTTTTACATTTTATTATTTGACACTGCACCATATGGTGCAGATACTTACTGAGCTAAGCAAATGGGAAATTGACACAGAAATCAATAATTTTGAGACAGATTTGATTACCCTAATGTTTGCATTTATCTTAAAGAAGTTCATTCAACATCAAGCTTCGACTAAATTACCAAGCACAATAAGACTGGCTGCAATCATGGGATATTTGAATTTTTTTAATAGAATCCCTACAGTGTGGAAACAGGCCCTTCGTCCCAACAAGTTCACACCGACCCTCAGAGCATCCCACCCAGACCCTTCCCCTATAAGCCACCTAATCTACATATCCCTGAACACTACGGACAATTTAGCATGGCCAATTCACCTAGCCTGCACATCTTTGGACTGTGGGAGGAAACCGGAGCACCTGGAGGAAACCCATGCAGATACAGGGAAAATGTGCAAACTCCACACAGACAGACGCCCGAGGGTGGAATTGAACCCAGGTCCCTGGCACCGTGAGGCAGCAGTGCTAACCACTGAGTATGGCAATAATATCAGAGTGTCAGAGGAATTACTGGGGGTGGGGGGTTGCGGGTAGGAGGGACTGTGACAGAAATGGTGTATCTGCATTCAAAACAAGGAACAGGAATGCTTCTGGTAACTGTCAGCCTGCTAACTTAATGTTTGTTGTTGGAAAACTTCTACAGATCATAAATCACAGCAAAATTAATTGTCATCAAAGAATCAGGATCGGTGATTAATAGTTGCTAGAATTGTTTTAACAAATGTAATGTCTGGCTAACATAATTGAATTATTTTAGGAAGTAACAGTAAATGGATGAGGGCAGCACAGTTAATATTAAGTATATGGACTTTCAAAAGGTGTTTGATTAAGTAACACATAGCAGAATGAAGAATGATTAAAGGGGCAGTGGCAATATGGATAGAAAATTGGCAAAGAGGCAAACATCTGAGACCGATTTTTGAAAATGTGAGTAGTTAAATCATTAATATTCAGTTTTTGCTATAGATTAAGCCCACAGGGTTGAAATTTCCTCATCGCTTTATTTAAGTATGCCTGAGGGGAAGAAAAACAACATGCATATGACAAGAGAAAAAGAGACAAAGACAGAGAAAGAAGAGAAGAAAAGAATATTTTATGGTTTGATCAGCCTGACCTGGATGTGGAATCTATTCAACTGCATCGCTCCATTTCTAACGCTTGTAGAATGATGATGAGGTGCTTTGATTACTAAGTGGAACATTCCGACTTCATTTTGTTCTAACAGCTTCTCAATAATGATAATGTACATCAATGAAGACTTAAGTTCCTTAAAGTAACAGGAATCTTTTGAAATCCAACCCATTTTTGGGTTCTATATTTACTACTGCAGAAGCAGCGTATGCCGGAAGATAAAAGTCCAGGGATCACTTATGTACAAATTCAAGAAGAAATGTCACCGCTCACCGGCATCCACCTGAATGTCCCTGGCCTTCAGCAGCTGCCATCAAGATTGTTGCAGAATGCTGAGGGAATTTTTACCCAATTGTCACCAGCAGCACTTCGTAGCATCTATTAAGTGCTGGTAGACAGCTCAATTTAGCACAGGAATCCTTCAACAAGTATTAGACCATGACCTAGCATATGCAAGAGGCCTAATTCCTTTGTCATGTAATTTATAAATGTGCATGGCACATTCAGTAATAAACTGAAAGCCTATGCAGATTAGATATAGGCCATCCCACTGTAAAACTGATGGCATTACAATTGTTTTTCACCTGAGAAACAAGTGTGTTAGATACCAATTTCAGCACCTTCCGTAGTGCAGAACTTCTATGAGGAAATCTGCAGATGTGTATTCAAATACAGACCCTTAACCCTAACATACATCATTCATTTTCCCTATTTGTCTGTTCTCATTAATGCCACTTCACATTGCACATTTTCAACTAATTATAGACTGAAATGATGCTATTTATTGGATAACAATTGCTGAGATGAATGTATAACCCAATTGCTGTGTTTAGTAACTGCAAATGGAACTAATTAACTTAAGGTGAATTTTAGTTTCAAGGTAGAATTTTGTATTTGGTTACATCTGAGCAGTTTACCTGCAATGGACAATACAAAGAACAACAAATAAAGAACTAAAAATACAGAACAAAAGAACAAAGAATGCAGAACATAGGAACAGACCCTTCGGCCCACCAACTACACCAACACAGGATGACTTTCAAAACTAAAAACCGTTTGCCTCTATGCAGTCCATATCCCTCTATTCCCTGCCTATTCATCTACCCATCAAAATGCCTCTTAAACATAGTTATTATATCCACCTCCTCTGGCAGCACATTCCAGACACTTACCACTATGCATAAAAAAACTTGCCTCATACACCTCCCTTAAACTTACCTCCTTTTAATTCAAACCAATGTCCCTTAGCAATTGACATTTCTACGCTGGGAAAAAGACTCTGACTATCCATTCTATTCATGCCTCTCCTAATTTTGAAAAATTATCAGGTTGCCTCTCATCCTCCAAGAGAAAACAAATCAAGTTTGTCCAATCTCTCCTCATAGCTAACATCTTCCAAAACAGGCAACATCCTGGTGACCTGTTTCTGTACCCTTTCCAAAGTCTCCACATCCTTCTGGTAGTGTGGCGACCGGAACTGTGCATAATATTCCAAACGTGGCCGAACTAAAGTTCTGTACAGCTGCTACATGACTTGCCAATTTTTATACTCTGTGCCCTGACTGGTGAAGGCAAGCATGCTATATATCTTCTTGACCACCTTACCTACTTGTGGTGCTACTTTCGGGGAGCTGTGGACCTGCGCACCTAGACCCTTCTGTATGTTGATGTTACTAAGGGTTCTGCTATTTACTGTATATTTCCAAAATGCATCACTTCACATTAGTCTGGATTAAACTCCACCTGTCATTTATCCGTTGAAGTTTTTAGTTTATCTGCATTCTGCTGTATCCTTTGGTAATCCTCCTCACTATCAGTAGCTCTCCCAATTTTCATATCATCTGCAAACTCACTAATCGGGCCAATTATATTCTTCTCCAAATCATTTACATCTATTACAAACAGCAACGGTCCCAGAACTGATCCTTGTGGAACATCACTGGTCACAGATCTCCAGTCTGAAAAACACCTTTCAACCTCTACTCTCTGCCTTCTATGACTATGCCAGTTCTGTGACCATCTTACCAATTTACTGTGGATCCCATGACTTTACCTTTTGTATCAACCAGTCAAAGGCCTTGCTATAGTCCATATGGACTGAAGAGGATACAAAGATTTCATACAAGGTCCCAATAATTTCTTCACCTACCTCCCTCAGTTTTCTAGGATGGATCCCATCAGGACCTGGGGATTGTCTACCTTAAAGCTTTTTAAAACATCTAATGCTTCCTCCTTTCTTAAATATACATGCTCAGAATATCAACATAGCCCCCCTGAGCCTCACCATCAACCATGACTTTCTCCTTTGTGAATATTGTTGCAAGGTATTCTTTAAGGACCTCACCCACTTCCTGCAGCTCTACACATAAATTCCATCCTTTGTCCTTGAGTGGACCTACTCATTCCCTAGCCACTCTCTTGCTTCTTATGTATGGTTAAAATGTCTTGGGATTTTCCTTAATCCTGTTTGCCAAAGACATTTCACGCCCCTTTTAGCCTACCTAATTGCTTGCTTGAGTTCTTACATGCTTCTTTGTATTCTTCAAGGACTCTGTCTTCAGTTTCTTAAAACTTATATATGTCTCCTTTTTCTTTATGACTAAGCTCTCAATTTCTCTTTTGGTTTCCAAATCATACCATCCTTATCTTTCATTTTCACAAGAACATGCTGGTCCTAAAGTCTAATCAACTGGCCTTTAAAAGATTCCCACATATCAGATGTGGATTTACCCTCAAACAGCCACCCCTGATCTACATTCGCAGTTCCTGCCTAATATTGTAGCAGTTAGCCTTCCCCCAATTTAGTTCTTTCACTACTCTTACCCTTATCTATAACTAATTTAAAATTTACAGAATCACAGTCACTGTTCCTGAAATGCTCCCTCACTGAAACTTTGACCACTTGGCCGGGCTCATTCCCCAATACCAGGTCTAGTATGGCCCCTTCCCTAGTTGGATTTTTTAAAATATATTGTTTCAAAAAAACGATCCTGGACATACTTAATAGATTCTGCCCCATCCAAGCCCCTGGCACTACGTGAGTCCCAGTCAATATAGGGGAAGTTAAAAACCACCCACCTCAACAACCCTCTTGTTTTCACATTTTTTCCATAATCTGTCCACATATCTATTGTTATATCACCTGCTACGTACTGGGAGGCCTGTAGTACAATCTCATCAAAGTGATTGTACCCTTCCTATTCCTGAACTGTACACATATGGCCTTGTTGGATGAGCTCTCTGAGATGTGCTCCCTCAATACAGCTGTGATATCCTCCCTAAACAATAATGCAACTCCCCCAACCTCTTTTACATCCCACTCTATCATGCCTGAAACATCTAAATCCCAGAATGTAAAGCTGCCAATTTTGTCCCTCTCTCAGCTGTAATATCTACAACATCATTGTTATATGACAATGTGGTGTAAAATTCGTGTTATATATTCAATCTATGAGGTGAAGGATTTTTACTAAATGCAAATTAATAGATCAATGTAGAAGATCATGGAAAGTTCACGTGATAACATAAAAAATGCTGAAATGGTTCCTTTGGGCTCAATCTTACATAGATTGGCAGGGTGTTATTTTTGTTGGGTTTCATGGAGGGTTTTACTCTGCGAGGCCTAAAGAGTTTTCTCACGCGATTGTCCCACACACGCCTCATTAATGACTTTCCCCAATGCTATAGTACTCCTCTTGTCCAATGCTACCTGGATTCTACCACTCATCATAGCCAGAAGAAATCATCACTGTCAGGATATCCTGGAATAGACATTATCCCTGGCATTAGCACTATAGTTGAAAGATTATTGTGCACCCAAGCGAATGCTGGCAGTCCAGAGCTGCACTCTGACCTCAAATCTAGCAGAGAGTGGATGTTGGCACTCACTTCCCACAGGGGGAGCCTGGAGGTCTTCGTGGATGGGGCAGTGCAGAGCAAGAATATCCTCTTCCCCCAGGACTGACAATGGGCACTAGCCTATTCAACGTAACCACCTTAGTGTGGTCTCAGCTGTCTGGAGCAATAAATAGCAGTGTAAAAAAAAAGGTCACTGACCTACTCTGTCTACCAGGGGAAGTGCCACCATCTTCTCTCTGCTATCTTACATTCACTCTATCTCTGCTACTGCACCCACTGCCCAACAAGCCTCATGCTCTGCCACTTTCCCTATTGTGTGCAACATCTTCCCTCAGTCACTATCATTCACTCAGCCACCTCCATACCACTAATTCTGCATGGGGTCTGCAACTTCTACTCACTCACCAGGGTACCTCACTAATTTTCCCCCACCTGCACCAGCACCAATAGCTGAGCCACCCTCTTGTATCTCATTCAATCCCTTCCTTTCTCTCATTCCAGTAGAAAACGGCTTAATGGAGGGTAGAATGAGCTAAGATGGGTGGTGGGGTGTCCAACATAGCACCTCACCAACTATGTGGAGGAGGTCCTGATTGTCCCAAGTGTGCCCAAGCCCCTGCCTTTGACTTACTGCGCTTGAATATTCCTGTCTGACCTAGAGACAATACCATTTGGTAGATCCACATCCAGTGTGTCAGCTGCTAGTACATGGTGCAGCTGTGAGACTGATGTAGCATGGTCATCCCCTTGACCAATAACTGCTGACAACCATGACACGCTGCCCGTCCTTGTGTCAGCACTGAAATGAAACTCATGGCAAGGTAAGGCAGAGCAGGGCAGAGCTGCTATAGGCATAAGGTGAATGACTGCTAAGAAAACCTGCAACAGGGTTAGGATGAGCAACGCTGAGCTGTAGCGTGATCCAATCCATGATCTGGCTCCCTGTCGAAGCATAGCACACTTGCAGCATTCTTCCAAGGAAAGAGGCTTGTGCGCTCCAAAGTGCAGCATTGAAGAGCAGAACAATAGTTAAGTGGATCAGAGATGTGCCATGAGGGTGCAAACAGGCTGGTGTATATTGGATGTCAAGGTCTATGGGCATGGTGTGTATGCAGCACTGGCAGTGGAGTGTGCCCTCAGATATTGGCGCTGGGTGTCCAATAAGGCAGTCCAGTGGAGCATGCAGTGTGTTGGAATCACCAAAACACATGCTGCAACTTTTACCTCAGGAATTCTTCTTGTATAACTTCTATCTGGCAATGTGGTAGAATCACAGAATCACTACAGTGCAGGTAGAGGCCATTTGGCCCACTGAGTCTGCAACAGCTCTCCAAAAAGCCTCTCAACCAACTTCATCCCAGTAACCCCACATTTCCTATGGCTAACCCACCTGGCCTGTACATCCCTGAACACTACGGGCAATTTAGCCTAGCCAATCCACGTAACCTGCACATCTTTGGAACCGGAGCAACCGGCGGAAAGCCATGCAGTCACAGCGAGAGCATGCAAACTTGATACAGACAGTCATCCAAGGTAGAATGAGAACCTGCACATTAATGGGTGAGATTTGGTGTTAATGAGCGTGAGAACAAGTGATAATCCACCTTAATAGGCACCTCTCCACTCCCTTCTGAAAATCTTACCTTGATGCTTAGAATTCTTTTAGAAAGTGGAACTTGTTGATGTCACCATTGGGAATGGCCTTGCTGTACTTCTCGTGCAATTCTTCCACATTTCATACCATCACCAATGTCATTCAGGACCTTTTAAGGTTCCGTGCTTTGTGTCAGTCTTATAGTTTTTCCACCATAAAGTCACGCCTTTTTAACTATGTGAAAAGTTATACATGCCTGATTTATTTAGATTGTTATTTCAGTTTCCATATTTGAGCAGAAATACAATGTATCCATCTAGTGCTGACCAATATACAAAAGTTGTGGCCACATATTCAAAGACAGTGGTACTTTTAAAGTGTAAATTTTGGCCTACACCATTTCTTTCATGAAATACCATACCATAATTCAAAGGCTTAAAAAAATTCAAAACAACATGTGGAACATTCAGAATTGATCTGCAGTCACCTGTAAAAGTGCACTTTGTGTAAATTCCATCACATTTACAATATTTGGCACGTAACAATGGGGAGAAAAAAAAATAAACATTTTGTATTTTAGATATCAATTTTAGAAGAACTGGTTATAACAGGTGGCAACAATAAGTTATTAGTTAATATGCAATTTGAGGCTTTCCAAAAGGTCCACTAAAAAGATATGTGGAACCTGCTCCCAAAAACTTTGGAAATTGAGTTAACTGAAACCTTCAAGCCAGAGATCAATAGCTTATTATTAGGCAAGCACAAGAAGGGAAATGAATCACAAATAGATAAATCGTGTAGAGATCAGTCATGATCCAAATGACTGATAGAATAAACTGGACGGACTAATTGATCAATGTCTGTTCAAATGTTCTTAAGTCTTAATCAGCTTCACAATACAATACTGTAGAACTAATTAAATTGAAATCCCTTTCCCAAAATAGTTTATTTGCAGCTTATATATTGCTATTTTACTACTGGTGGGTATCTGTATTGTACTTCCCAATCTCATTGAAAAAAACTAATGTTGCATTACTACATAAGTGTGCTTTTAAACAAAAGTAAAATTTTACATGAACACTCCCTTTTCCTCTGCGAAAACATTTAATGCATGAGGATACAATTTATACTTCTGCAGCTTATGCATTTCTTTCCCACGGTTCAATGTATTCCAAATCCAGGTGAGCAAAGATTTCTTCTTCTGTCTTAGCATTCAGGAATACTTTCTGTAAAAGAGACAAGAAGAATCGACAGAAGATCAAATGATATGTAGCATGCTGCATTAAATAGTACTCTTTGAAGTAATGGTTATGGTGAAAAGTGCTTAATTTCTTTGTCTAATATATAATTCATGATATAATGATGCTTACATTCTGTTTAGTATTGGCTTTAATAAGATAAAGGAACAAACGTGTTGTTTTGCTAGAAATACCCATGTGACTGGATAGAATAGTGGCGATCTACCAGCAGCAGGCAAACATAAATCCTGCAAAGCAGCCCAATATATACCCACTGGGCTGGTAGGATTAAAGGCTTGGCAGTTTCATGTTACAATACTGAACACATTCAATGAGGCAATCTCCATTGCTTTCTGAGGAAGAGAACTCTGAAGCAACATGCTCTCTAAGCCATATGGCTACTGCGAGAGTCCACGGATGGTGATTGTCGTGTCAATGTCACCCCCAGGATTGAATTCCGGTTTTAGATGTCACTGCTGCACATGGTCCTCAGAGGTCTATGCAGAGAAAAGCATGGGAAGCAGAAATGCTGCTCTGGAAACTAATGATACCCATACAAAAATTCTCCTTGCCTCTGAATGGCCAATCCACCTAACCTGCAAATGTTTGAACTGTGGGAGTAAACTGGAGCACCCAGAAGAAACTCACACAGATACAAGGGGAAGGTGCAAACTCCACACAGAGAGTCACCTAAGGGTGGAATCGAACTGGGTTCCTGGTGCTGCGAGGCAGCAGTGCTAACCACTCAGCCACTGTGCTGCCCTTGATATTTCAATAAGATCAATTGTCTTTCTTTTAAACTCCAACCAGTATGACCCAAGCTGCACAACCTTTCCTCGTAAGGCAACCCCTTCATCTCACAAACCAGCCTACAGAACTTCCTTGGAACCATTTGCAATGCAAGTAAAACCTTCCTTAAGGAAGGTGACCAAAACTATGCGCAATATTCTTAGTGTGGTCTCATAAATGCTCTAAACAGTTTCAGCAAGACTTATCTATTTCTACAATCCATTGCCCTTGCAATGACAGCAACATTACTCTGCCTACTATTTGCTGTACTATTTGCTTGCTTTTTGTGATTCATTTTCAAGGATACCAAAATCCCTCTGTTGCACAGATTTCTACAGTTTTTCCCTATTTAAATAATATCCTGCTTTTGTACTCTTCCTGCTAAAGCAGCCAACTCTCATTTTCCTACATTGCCAATTTTTTCCCCTACTCTTGACCAACTGAACTTCCAGAGTTGGGTGCAGGTACAGTTACAATGTTTAAAAAACATTTGGATAAGTTCATGAATAAGAAATTTTTGGAGGGATATGGGGCCAGGAGCAGGCAAGTGGGACTAGTTTAGCTTGGAATTATGGTCGGCACGGACTGGTTGGACCGAAGGGACTGTTTCTGTGCTGTATGATCTATGACAATGACTAGAGTCAAGGATGACAAATTCTCTAAGATGGGTGATAAGTTCTTTGATGATGAATTCGCAAAACCAGTACTACCAGCAGATTCTGAGGTCTTTCAATAACAGGATATACATTGTGGTCCTTAAGATTAAATTTGATACCTTTATATTAAAATTACTCATGTAGTCTTTAGAGGTTGTTATTTGTATCCTAACAGTTATCAGGCCATTGCAGTATATTTAAGCTGACTAAATGACAACTGACCAAAGCCGCAGGACTGGCAGCATTACACTAGAACAGTTACTGTAAAGATCACAGCAAAATCCTTTCTTGAGTCTCAGAATAGCACCTGGACATTACATCATTATCCAGCCACACTGGAACTTCCTTGTTAAGCAGGTATTGAGCAACATGTAGAGTTAGGTGTAGTAGGAACTGCAGATGCTGGAGAATCTGAGATAACAAGGTGTAGAGCTGGATGAACACAGCAGGCCAAGCAGCATCATAGGAGCAGGAAGGCTGACGTTTCGGGCCTAGATCCTTCATCAGAAATTTTTCTGAAAATCATTCAGAAATTTATTCAAAAATTCATTCATTTTTCTGATGAAGGGTCTAGGCCCGAAATGTCAGCCTTCCTGCTCCTATGATGCTGCTTGGCCTGCTGTGTTCATCCAGCTCTACACCTTGTTATGTAGAGTTAGGTGTCCTGTTTCAGAACTACCTTTAGCCTTCTATCTGGCTTTCTACCTTCTACTCTCTCTCCAGTCACCTTCCTATCCTCCCCCCAGCAGGAAATTATATCTTCCACCGAACTCATTATTAATGGTTAGCAATAGTATCATGATTTGTTTTTGTTTTAAATTTCTCCTTTAATGGAGCGTAAGAGGAGATATAAAACTGAAATTTGTGTAGATAAGAAAAGGTTTAAGTTTTAATTCAGTTCCCGGTGTTCTGTCAGTTTTAACGTCCATCCCTGCTTTTCCAGCTATAAAATGAAGATCAACAGACATCCTTGGTTCTGAAGACAGGTAAGAGGCATCCCTCATTATATGTTGACTCTCATATCACAGTGCCTTTCATGGTCCATGTACTTACTGTAAATACATTTTAAAATTTAAACATTCAAATACATTTTGAAGATGATGTTTCCACCCTTTTGCTTTTCATACAGGATACACTACTCTGTGGCCAAGGACAGATGGGCAGTTTGCCAGACTTTTACTAATTAAAGAGGTGCAAGGTGATTCACCTCTAATTTTTGTCTATTCCTGGTGGAAGACTTTTGCCTTGGCTTGACATATCCCAGTTGGCACAGCTAACATTCAGAATTTACCTTCTGATGAATTGCAGAACAAAAGTGCTTTTCAGAATTACGTGACACAGCACACTAATAAGCTAACGCACCTTGCTACCTCTTCCCAAAATGTTTTGCACATAAATAGAACACTACATGGTAAATGGACAACGCAGACCTATCCCAAAAGTCAAGAGAATCTTAATGACTCATACAATTGATGAGGTCCTACTTATCATGAAATAGTCTTCCCAGCACCACTCTTTAGCCTTCAAATTTGTGAAAATGTCAAACCCCAGAATTCATTGTACTGACAGTAATACCAAAAACAATGTACTCAGTATATTATCAAGATGTAAAATATGCCGTGAAAGCTTGCTTGTAGCTCGGGTTCAGTTTACTGTGGTTTTTTTTTACTTCTAGACTGACGTAAATCAAAATTCATTAACATGCCACTTTGTCAGAAAACACTAATGGGATGACACAGGTTTAATGATGGAAGTCCGCAGGAATATTTATTTCATGCTTAATGGAGGAATAGATAATGAACAACCTGCCTCCTTTCTCACCTTGGTAGTCTATTTATTCCAGGCTGGAACAAAAAGGATGGAAACACATTATCTGTCAATCAATTTTAATAAATACAAAATGGTCATGCTTCTTGTCATTGCAATCCTGCAGTTATGTCACACCCCTGCTCAAAATTATAATTTTTTTTTGTTTCTCAGGCCTCAAAATAATTACATTTTTGGCTTGTAACATTATCATTATCTTTGCTTAGCTAAAAAGCAGCTGCAAAATATGATCCATGGCTTTTTGTGTGCCTCCTGTTTGTCAATTGCCATTCATCATCAATAACTATAATAAGAGTGAAAAGTGCTAGTTGATGTTTTGCCAGTAAATGCATTAGCAATTTTTCTACCCTTTGCATTGTGGTAAATTAATCTCTTATCAATGTCACCAATCTGCTCTATTATAACCTGCTGCATTCCCTAAGAAATGGCACTTTCATCTCACATTTTATTGTAAACTGGCTGTAATGATTTCCATAGAGTAAACTTTGTGCAGAACTATTTGCACATCACTAGATTTTTCTAAAAAGCATAATGTCAATCACCTGCAATTCCTGATTCAATACAATTTCCTTCCTGAATCTAAATCCAACAAATTGGGATTCGGTTTCAGCTGCTGCTTTAGTTCCTTAATTCTTTCACGGGAAAACATATTGAATATTTTGACTGCAAGTTCACTTTCATTATTTGGTACAGCAAGGGAAAACTACAGAAACGTCATGCAATCGTATGGACATGAAATGACTAGAGTTCAATGAAGACTTCAAATAAGAGAAAAAAGCAAACTTCAAGCAGACTTTCATGACTGCTTTGACCCCAAGCCATCAGGAGACTTCTATGATTTAATAACAAAAATGTCACAGAATGGGTTAGTCTTATACTGCAGTCTTGTAGGCTATCCCCAAGGAGAAATTGACGTTAAAAATGAACTAATGGTTAAAAGTGTTGGTCTGAAATTCTGAGGATGCATCTTTTAAACATTAGAATTGAAATTCAAAGTCAGGGAACTGGAGTCTAAACACAGGTAAGATGGTCTGAAGACTACTATGATTTCACATGCTCGCCCTGGACCAGCAGTGACTCAGTTACATATCACAATGGCTTGCCCGAGATCAGATAGCTAACAACTGCTGGGCTGCTGAGGAAAGGAACTCATTTGACAAATACCTGGGAAATTACCATGAAAATGAACACAAGCCAATGTACAATTTCCATCCTTTAGTTTAGAAGATTGTTCACTGGGTACCTGTAATCTTTTGGTGTATTGACAGCCATGACTGTATACTCAGTGAATTACTCCTTGGATTAGCGTCTCAAAAATCAGAATTAACTTACACCTTGGTTTAATTTTTCAGATTTGGTACAACCAAATTTTGTGAATTAGTCTCTCAACCCTCTGCAGTTCTACAACACATACATCAACAGCAAATTATTAAAGAAGTTTCTTTACGTGTCAATCAAGCTTGGGGAAATCGTTGAATGTGACTTTAAGTATATTAGCAGCAATAAAACAAAAGTTCAGTTGATATTTTTGACAGTTAACATCAGGGCCCAGAAAATCTATGGAAGCTGAACTAGACTCCTGCTCTTAAGGACGCACAATGCTTTAAGATAAAAGGATTTGCTCGAAAACTATGTCATTCTACTAGCTCTGTTAGATTCGAAATTACATCCTAAAGAAAGAATGTACCATTTGCACATTTCTACTTTCATATCTGAAACTTTGAAAGAAGCTTCGAATTTAGTTTTGCATTTAATGAAAAACCTGCAGAGTTTGGAAATGTCAAAGGAAAAATCAGCAAGTCAGATCCCAGCAAGCAAGCTGCAGCAGTGGTGGAATAGATTTTAGAAACTGGGGGTAGGAATAAAAGAGGGGGGTGGGAAACGGTGGCATTCTGCTGAATGGGCATGGGGGATCCCATAAATGAGGTACACACCCCCTTGGTACAACAGCAATCTATGCTCGGAAAGTTGCCAGGCAACTTGCCTTGCCTTCCTCTTGCCTTGCCCCTCCCCCACCCCAACTCCCTCAATCCCAATTTGTCGAGCCAGAGGTAAAATTGTGCTGGCGAGGGAATTAGGCCTATAGGTGGCAGCCTAAAGTCCTCGATAGGCCTGAGGGTGGATGGGCTGCCTGGTTCCTTACCCATCCACCTTTACACGGAAGACAAGTCGAGGGGGAGTAGGGAAGTGGCAGGAACCACCCGTTTTATTTTACATGTACCTCTGCCTTCAAATACACTGTCAGTCAAGTGGTTGGGGTGAGGGGGCACACATAATCCACTCTAACAACATTTACTGTGAAATCTGACAATGTGTACAAGTCACACTCGCAGTCCAGAACAAGTGAGGCAATGTGATTAGCACTGCTGCCTCACAGCGCCAGGGGCCCGGGTTCGAGTCCACCCTGGGGCGACTGTCTGTGTGGAGTTTGCACATTCTCCCCGTGTCTGCGTGGGTTTCCTCCCACAGTCCAAACATGTGCAGGTGAGGTGGATTGGCCATGCTAAATTGCCTGGTAGTGTCCAGGGATGTTTAGGTTAGGTGGGTTCGACATGGGAAAATGCAGGAGTAGGGGGAATGGGTCGGGTGGGATGCTCTTCGGAGGGGCGGTGTGGATTTGTTGGGCTAAATGATCTGCTTCCACACTGTCAGATTTTGTGATTCTGCTTTGTGTCTCTCCCAGGGCATAGAACTGAACATTCCAAGTGCTTTTGCATGATAAATATCTCCCAGGATGAAAACTTCTAAGTGTATTCAATATCTTCGATACATTTTACCTTTTAATATAATTTTGTTCCACCCCCCCTCCCACCCCACAATCGATTTGGAACACAATACTAAATTTTAAAACCATGCCCACTTCTGTAACCTACTTTTAACATGTTACTTCTCACCCGTGCACTGGATTCTATGATTTCCTGCATCCCACCCCCAACCAGACCCTTGATTAGCGAGCAGAGGAAATCTACTTTTCTATTTGGCGAATATAACTCTTAGTCTGTCTGGCAACCCATATTTCTTTTAAATTTCTTAATATTTTAGGAGTTTTTGGGCATGTTTTCAGTTCCTAGTGCTGAGGCACATTGAGGTTCTGGCCTCAATTGTTTTTGACACTGAGTGTGCTCAATGAGCTGTAAACAGTTCAATGCACCATCAACCCTTCAAGAACTACAAATTGGATTTAAAGTGATCGAACCATTTAAAAGTGGCCACACGTGGGAGTTAAAACACATTTCCTGCATTTCTGAAAATCTCATATCAAAAGCAAATAGCTGTCCAATCCCAATGGATGGCAAAACAGATGTAGGAATGGAGCATACAGACCACTGATTGCATTGAGGGGGGAATTGCTCCTAACTCTCCTGTTTAATTCAAGCAAAACAGAGATGCTCTATTGCACAAAGTCGAGAGGAAGATTGCTCTGTTTGACACTTCAAGGTAGTCTATCTCAACGACAGCACTGTAGCATTTTTTTTCATCATTCATGAGTGTCGCTGACTGGGCCAACATTTTTTGTCTATTCCTAATTGTCCTTGAACTGAATGGCTTGCTAGGTAACTTCAGAGGACAGTTAAGAGTTAACTACACACTTCTGTGCATCTGAAGTTACGCATAGGGTGACCAAGTAACAGGTAAAGATGGCAGATTTGCTGTCCTCCTGAGCATTAGTCAACCAGATGGGTTTTTGCAGCAACAACCAACAATGGCTAAATGATCACAGTAGACTAACATTTTCTTAAAACATCAGTTGTTTTTTATTGAATCAAACTTCACCATCTGCCATGATGGGATTTGAGCTCATGTCCCACAATGTTAACCTGGGGTTCTGGATCAATAGTCCAGTGACATTGCAACTACATTCACACCTCCCTTGTTAGGCAGGAGATGGCAGGTAGGCTCAATAGTTGTTGAAATGCTTGAAAGTCTTAGGAATAGCGATCAGCCATAATCGTATTAAACGGTGGAGCAGGCTTGAAGGGCTGAATTGCCTACTTCTGCTCCTAGTTAGTCTTATGTTCTTACCAACTTCCTTCTTGTGTATGAATGCCTCTCCTGTTAAGCTGCTGTGCTATATATACACTCATGTAAAAGTTGAGTTTGAGAGATCAATATTTAGCCAAAATCCTGTGGATGAACTTATATTTGTATGAAATCTACGCATTCCCATCATCTCAGTAGCTGTTTATGACAGTACTGCAGCTAGCTGCAGATTTGCCAATTTGGAGACTGTTCCTGCCAATCATGAACCCCATCAAAACAAAAATAGTAAAATGGAGCCAGAAAGCATCTTCGTTACTCTCTGCAGACATGAGAAGCTGAGTACTTTGAATGAGTACTTTTGTACCAGATATGCTCGACTGCAGCGGTTAGTGGGTGTTAAGTCAAAAGAGTTTGGATTTTTTGACTGTACGTTAGGGGCTGACCTCTACATGAGTTACCTGAAAATTTAAGAAACTTTTGGCAAAAAAAGATTGTGTTGAATTATCCATGAGATTGACCAATACTTGAGTACGTATGGTACATTAATGCTCCACATAGGAATTAGAAGCAAAAATACACCATTTGGACCTGCCATCCAATAAGATCATGCTTGATCTGTTGATGTCTTGAATTCCACATTCCCACCTATTCTCAATAGCCTTTGATGCCACTACCAAACAAAAACAAAAATCTATCTACGTATGCCTTAAGACATCCAATGACTTCACTTCCATTTGTGGTGTCTACTGCAGGGTAACAAATATCATCATCAGGCCACAGCCCTTACCACCAGCTATGGAGTCAGCTGCTAAGGAGCAGAAGCTTGAGGAGGAGCAAAAAAGAGGCAACCGCAACAGCCTCTTTCTGAATGGGCAGTCCATGAAGAACTGCTGGAATAGTTGGGGTGGAAGGATGAATGATCTCTTCTTGACAGAGGACACCAGAGGAGCCATAGTCTACTGCCACTTGCCCAGGTCACCACCTCAGTAATGCTATTAATTTACTGGAGAGCAGATTGCTGTGATATCCTGCAGGTCTTCTGCACAACCAATCAACAGAAATACTGGTGCAGTGCAGATTTTTACAGCAACAAGTGAGCCTTGGTGACCTCAGTGTGAGCTAGCACCTGCAATATAATGTGGACACTACTTGCACTGCAAATGAAGCATGATTGGAGCCATGGTTAGGTCAACCAGTATTGCTAGTGTTACAGAGGAGGAATAGTCGAACCCCTCTGATAGTTAAACCAAAACATAAGTCCCAATTTGCTGTGACAGGAGTAGGGGTTCCCCTTTAATAATTAATCCCGGAACACCCAGAGAAGCTCACATTTCCCCTTGTAATCTATTAAAAGAAAGAAAAGCCCTGATTTCCACTTTACAAGTAATAAGAAACAATTTATTTATTTACAAAAACAGAAGTTGCTGGAGAAGCTGAACAGATCTGCCAGCATCTAATTTGTTTATTTAACCCAACAATGAACAAATTAACAGAATTACTAACAAACCGACAATTCCCCCTAAGTATTACTAACTACTTCCTAACTGGTCTGAATACTGCTGGAATACTGTTCAAATAAACACAAGTCCCAGTTAATAAGAGAACAATGAGTTATAACTTAATCTCTCCAAGTTCGAACAGACTGTCTTCTGGAATATTCTGTCTTCTCCGCTCTCTTCACAAACGCCTTTCTTCAGTTAATTCTGCTGTCAGGAATGTTTTGACTCTATAGTTTCTTCCATGAGGACTTTGAGCTAAAATAGCATGGTACCTTTGATTAATTAGGTGGACTTTCTCTGAGAGCTGAATGGTGCTAACTCTGGCAGGTAGCAGATGCCTCTCTCTGATTTTCCAAATGCCCTCATCTTACATACCCATAATGACATGATCAAATTCTTATAATATGATTGCTTTCAGGTTGTCAACACTATCAGATTTAAATTCAGAGATA